>NC_041410.2:4192583-4552583 GCF_900747795.2 Erpetoichthys calabaricus | reverse complement strand
CAATGCTACACTTTTTCATTAAATATTGGGTCCACCATTTGGGGGCCCCCAAAATTGCGGGGCTCGTAGCATATGCTACATGTGCCTATTGGTTAATCCGGCACTGCTGGCATCTATTGAAGGACAAGATACCAAGCGTGTCACTTAGAATATTCTTTCACATATTTTTGGAGATGATGTTGCAAAAAAGATAAACTGGAAGGGAGTGAATGAAAAACGGGCCTTCAGTCAAATGGCAACCAAAACTCTTATTATGCATAAGTATCAACAAATCCAATTATATGAAATTAGTCTAATTGTATTAAGATATTACATTTTATGCCTTTGTTGGCTCAGTGGTAGTGCTGCTGCCTTGCAGTAAGGAGACCAGGGTTTGCCTCCTGGGTCCTCTCTGTGTGGAGTTTGCATGTTCTTCCTGTGTCTGCTCTGGTTTCCACCCACTGTCCAAAGGCATACAGGTTCAGTATATTGTAAAATGGCTTTTGTGTGTGTTCATTCTGCGATGGACTGGTGTCCTGTCCAGGGTTTGTTCTTGAATGTGCCCCAAAGCTAGCTTAGAAGGCTCCAATGAACCCCCCCCATGGTCTGAATTAAGCAGGTTAGAAAATGACATGACGTATTATTTTAAGATAAAGCCTAAGTATTACAGATTTCTGGAAAATAGCAATTATTAAATTATTTTCCAGGTCTCTCTCTAATACCTTCTGCTCCTCCTAAAACTTCTGCCACATTCTTAGGAGTACTTGGAGTTTCCTCTATATTAAGAAAGATCATTAGGAGAGGGTTTCTGGTTTTTATGCATTTATAACACAGAATCATGTATGAGCTAATTCTCAGGCAGACATGCCTACCCATCTATCTGCTGCAGCCAGGCGTTACGTGGTCCAGCCACTCGGGTCCCCAACAATGAGGATCTTACGAGCCGGATCACCCACGGTGAAACGCGCCACATGGCCGTAGTGCTGTAACGGATGCTCCCTCACAATGCAGGTCACACAAAGTCAAATCAACTATATAAAAACTTAATACGAGTTTACGATACCTTAAAATGCATTATTAACATTATCATTATTATATAGTTTTAACTTAAAATATTTTATCGTATTAAGTTTTTATATAGTATTAACATATTGAAAGTATGTGCCTACAGAAGCTAACTGGTCATTTATAACACTGGGGGGTCCGAACAGCTGAAGCTGCGTGAGAACAGCAACTCTCTGCTTTGCAGTGAAGCCTCAGCACCAAAAATGCTGACATTTGTACTTGAGACCAAACATTAGCGTTTCATAATTTGACTGCCATTCCCCCCGCCCCATCCATCTGTGTTTCTTTCCAGAATTGAACTTTACAGCTGACACTGGTGGGGGAGGAATTGAGGCTTAAAAAGTCCCAAACATTTCACTCGGAGGAAATGTTCATTTCTAATTGATACAACTTCAACAAAGAGGGTGGACTGCGTGGCGAACTTCAGTCAAATCATCAGAAAACCCTAAAAAGCAGGTAAGGGGACTTTAATGAAGGTGGCCGATGGAGACCCCCTGGTTTGTATGTGTGTCTGTAAGGGGGGGTTGAATATTAATGGGGAAAATCGTCATTTTAAGGATTTTATTTTAGGAATATATTTTTTTTTCGTTTCTCTTATGTCTTAAAAGTTTATTTTGTACAACATATACAATATTGTGCAAAGGTTCTAGCACCCTACAAATTTTTGTCATACAGGTTTAGCTTTTTGTTTTCTGCATTAATGCAACAGTAGAAAAAAAAAAAAGCAAATTTCAGATTTCCAAATACACATTTTCCGAAGGATTTGAATGTTCCAAAGAAATTTTTTGTATTCAATTAAAGACAAGGGATATATTAGGGAATGGGGTGCTACTGCTGACTTTCTAGCCTCTATCCTGGTGTGTGGTTCAAAAACATCAAAGACGTGCGGAGGATCGGTGACATCAGGAGTGCATGGAACCAAACTGTGGAGAAGGACCACCAAAGTAAAACAAGAGACTGTGGAGGGCACATGTGACAGCTGAACGTTCTAATCGTCACTTAAAGACTGAGCAGAGCAACCAGGCACGAAGTGGTCATCCTGCATCAGTGAGATCTCTCCAAAGCCATCAGGAGTCCCAAGAGGTGCCGTCCACGCTCTTTTTTGACAAAAAATAAAGAAACAAGAAAGATGGAGGAGTGGAAACGCAGCTCTTCACCATGCAAATGGAAGGAGACATCCGTGAAGCTGATGTTTCCTTGAAACTGGAAGAAGTTGGGCGCTGGTATCGACTCGGTAGAACCCAAGGGTTATCACAAGTGATCTTCATGGAGGAGTTGCTGGAAACAAAGCCAAGAAACTCACTTCCACATGCATAAAAACACTGAACAAAGCACGCTGAACAATGGCAGCAGAGCTGAAAGGCAGTTTGTCCATAGAACAGCTGGAGAACACAACATGGAGGTGTATCTGCAGACAACAGTGAAGGTACCAAATAGACTTAGTGATGAATGGCATCCTTAATGTTTAGAACTGTCAGCCATCACGCAGTACCAACATCATCAAGGCTGTCAACCTGGAGAGACCAAAGCGAGTGAGAGGACAGCTGAAGTCTGCACAAGAACTGGCTAATGCCCAGATAGATGTGAAAGGCACTATATAATAGATAGATAGATAGTGTGGACCACACAGGCCGCCCCAACCCGACACAGACAGGCAGAGACACGAGTTCCAGCAGAGCACACATTTATACACAAGTGTGGAAGTGCTTTTCCCTCGCTCCCCATAGCAGCACAGTATAATGCAGCACCAATAAACACTTTCTTTCCTTCTTCTTCTCTTTCTTTTCCTCATTCCGCCTCCACCCCTCCACTGGCATGTCTTGCCCCTCTTCCTCATGACTCTGGCTCTCCAAATGGAGTGAGGTGGCTCCTTTTACTGTATCTTGCACCTGGGAGTGCTCCAGGTGGCTCATCGGGGTTAAATGGAATCACTCCCAGGTGTGATGGAAACGCAAAATAGAGTTCTGCAACTTTCCCTAGTGGCCCCCACGGAACCCAACAGGGCTGTGCCAAACTCTAATTCCCAGCATGCCTTGGTTCCACAGCCAGGGGAGTCTGCTGTATTCCCCCATCCTTCTATCCAGCTGGCGTCCCGGCCAGGTAATGGCTGTGGCGGTCCATCACAATAAATAGATAGGCATTCTATAAAAGATAGATAAATAGAAAAGGCACTATATAATAGATAGATACCCTCTTTTTCTGCATACTTTATTGTGCTGAATATTTAATTTTAAATCAATAAATTTTCCACTTTTGTCCATCATTCTTCACTCAATAGGCCATAATAGTAAAATGAGAACATGTTGTTAGGTTTTCTAAGTTATTAAAAATCAAAAACTGAAATCTCTTATTCCTAGAAGTCTTCAGACCCTTTGCTGTGCCACTCCAAACGGTGCTCAGGTGCCTCCTGTGTCTTCAGTTCTCCTTGAGATGTTTTTAGAACTTGATGGGAGTCCATCTGTGGCAAACTGAATTGACTGGACATCCGTTGTGTAGAAAGGCAGGCGTCTATCTGTGTATAGGAGGTCCCACAATTTACATTGCATGTTAGGACTAAAACCAAGCAGTAAAGTCCAAGGTACTTACTTTAGACCTCCATAATCAAATTATGGTGAGCCATGGATCAGAGCAAGAGTGTTTCCAGGAGCACAGTGGCCTCAGGAATTGTGGATTTGGAGAAATCTGAATCCGCCAAGTTTAGCTGTCCGACCAAACTGAGCAACCAAGCAAGAAGGACCTGGGAGGTGACCAAAAACCCAATGGTGATTTTAACAAAGCTTCATAAGTCCTCTGTTGAGATGGGAGAATCTTTAAGAAAGGCGTCCATCTGAGCAGCACTCCATTAGTCAGGTGTTTATGGTCAAGTGCCCAGACAGAAGTCTCTCTTGAATAAAAGGCATGTGATAGTTTAAAAGACCCTGAGAGCAGGAGGGGAAAGATTATCTGTTCTGATGAGTCAAAAATTGAACTCTTTTAGCAGAACTACAATAAGTATGTCTGGTGCAAAGAGGCACAGCTCACCACTTGCCTAATGCCATCTCTATGGTGAAGAATGATGGTGGCACCATTGTGCTATGGATGTGCAGGGACAAGGAGACTGGTCAGAACTGAGGGAAGGATGAATGCAGCCAAATACAGAGAGGTCCTTGAAGAAAAACTTGCTTTAGAGTGCATGTGACCTCAGAATGGGATGACCCAAAGCATACAGCACAGACAACACTGGAATGACTTCAGGATTATTTCTGAATGTCACCGAGTGCCCAAATTTAAACCCCAAAGCATACATGTGGGGAGAGACCTGAAGATGGCAGATCAGACATTTCCCGTCCAGACTAACGAAGCCTGTGAGGACCTGCCATGAAGAATTGGGTAAACTGACCAAATCCAGGTGTGCAAAGCTTGTAGAGACCTACCTAAAAAGATTCAAAGCTGGAATTGCTGCTGAATGGTCTTCAACAAAGTATTGAATTAAGGGTCTCGGTACTTGGAAGAAGAGATTTCAGTTTTTCATTTTTAATACATTTGCTAATCCTTCAGAAAACAGGGTTTTCACTTTGTTATTATTGGTAAAAATGGCAAATGTATCGATTTTAAAATGAAAACCACAGCACAGTGAAGTGGCATTAAGTCAAAAGGGCTTGCATACTTTCTGAATCTATGGTATATGTGAAAGACACTATATCTGTAATTAAGACTGTGGGAGTGACTTTGCTCAGTGAAAATCAGAAAATCGATCAATCAATCAATAAATAAATAAAGCATTAAAATGTATATTAATTCAAACAAAGATGCCTCTGGTCTGTGATTTTTGGCGCTGAGGTACTGCTTTCCTATCAATATCTTGGACCTCAGTTCTAAGGGCAGACAGTCATTGTTTTATTTGTTTGTTTGTTTGTTTGGACTCATTCAGACTTATTTAGATCAACTGAAGACTTGTTTTATTGAATTATTTAGTTCTGTATTTAGTCATTTGTGTTTTAACTGAGAATTCTTCACAGCGCTCTGCTCCTGCGCTCGGTGAGGAGCGCTATACAATAAATAAGTTGTAATTGTTATTGTAACTGCAGTGGTATTTCTATATTTTATATCACAGCTAAAGTATGAGCTTACAAATAGTGTTTGACAGAGATAGTAGTGCTGCGGTGGGTTGGCACCCTGCCCAGGATTGGTTCCTGCCTTGTGCCCTGTGTTGGCTGGGATTGGCTCCAGCAGACCCCCGTGACCCTGTGTTCGGATTCAGCGGGTTGGAAAATGGATGGATGGATGGATAGTAGTGGGTGCATTTTGAGAGGATTTAAAGATAATATTGGAAACGCAATAGAAGTGCCAGATCTGCCTCACTGGCAAGTGGGACACGTGAAATCTGTGAAGAGAGACCACCATAAAAAGCCACAGGGATTGGGTGGGTCTTCAGCCTGAACGTCAAAGTCAAAACTGACGGAGCCTGACAAACAGCAGAGGAAGGAGACGCAAAGTCAAACCAGCGCACGGCACCGCACCGAGTCACTTCCTCGTCTATATGGCGCCTTTTCAGTTTTCATCTGAAGGCCATAGACTGACTGCCCGACATTATTGTCAACATTGAAGATTATTTGTTGGGATCCGTGCTTCGTTTCTTGCTCGCCTCCGTATAGGCGGCAATCGCCTTTTAAACTTCTGGTGACAAACACGTGAGTTTCCGCGGATGTCGGACCAGCTCTGTGCGGCACTGGTGATGGGACTCATCCATTCCTTGGCACAAGTAAGAGGTTTTATTATTGTTATTATTATTATTAACGCGACGTGGACCATCAATCTGATTTTTGCTACATGTTCATCGTATTTGTTTATGTCTCCTTTTTGCTTTTACCGAATCACAACATTTCCGTAGCGCAACTAATCCACTGCCGCTTATTTTCCAAAATATCATTTTTTTTTTTATTAATGATAATTAATAAAAATAATTCTTTGCATTTTTATAGCGCTTTTGCCACTACTCAAAGCGCTCAGCAATTGCAGGTTAAGGGCCCAACAGAGCAGAGTCCCTATTGGCATTTATGGGATTCGAACCGGCAACCGGTTGCCAGTGCAGATCTCTTGCCTCAGAGCCGCGATGAAAGTAGCAATAAGGTGTAAATGAATGTGTTAATGAAATACCTCAGGTATGCTTGCAAACCGAGCACTATTGAATAGAAATTACGGTAACAGTTACTACAAAAACGCATCGAATACTCATTTCCGATTATGTACCTTAACAAGCCCTTCTTTGGGTCTTCATAACACTTACAAAGCGCATCAGTTAAGTGTTTGTTCATCTCTGCAATGTGATCGACTAACAAAACTTCTCTTAGGAGTAGTCTGATGTGGTTTAACTGAGACACATTGCTCTTCATATTACATATTTAATATACGACTCGTGAATCCTTCACACTGTAGCAGGGGACACTGAATTATTAATAAGTCACCCCTGATTTTAACTAAAGCAATAGCATAAGAGCAGCATGTAGAGGAGAAAGAGAGAGAGAGAGTTTGCTGCCTGGTCCTTGATAGATAGATAGATAGATAGATAGATAGATAGATAGATAGATAGATAGATAGATAGATAGATAGATAGATAGATAGATAGATAGATAGATAGATAGATAGAAGGCACTATATAATAGATAGATAGATAGAAGGCACTATATAATAGATAGATAGATAGATAGATAGATAGATAGATAGATAGATAGATAGATAGATAGATAGATAGATAGATAGATAGATACTTTATTAATCCCCAAGGGGAAATTAACAATTTGGGTAAGATGTTATAAAATGGGGTTTTAACTTTTCAAGCAGTTTACATATTAATTACTTATTTTTTTATTTTAGCATGTAGGCTGCTTAGAAAGAAAACTTAAAACCCCATTATGAAACATCTTACCCAATGACCAGGCGACAAGCTCTCTCTCTTTCTGTTCTTGTCCTCTACATGCTGCTCTTATGCTATTCCTGTAATTAAAATCATGGTGGGACTGATTAACAATATTTCAATAGTAACAAGTCATTTTATCATCATGTCAATATGCCACACAGCACAGAGATGACTACCCCATCTACGAATGTTTTATATGCGTTATGAAGACCAAAAGACGCCTTTGTGCAGGTCTTTTAAGTGACGCATTTCTACAGTAAAGTGTTACCGAAATTCCAAGTAACATGTAATACGAGAAGGTGAATTCGTATGTGAGCTCAACTGGCAATCGTCATAATCCAGATTAAATCTGCTCAGTTACTTTCTTCACCACAAAACAGGCGTATCTTATGATTCACTTGGCTGTGATTTATTAGTTGCACAGACCCAGGCTTGGAGTGTTCAAGTCTCAGAGGAGAGCAGCAGTTATTCATAAAGCATTAATTGATCCATCCAGGGGCGGTGCTACAGGTGGGCAAGGTTGGACATTACCCACCCTATCAAATTGCTTGCCCGACCAATCATAAATTGAGGCAGATGGAAGACACATCACCTTTTTCTTTCTGATTGCTTTGAAGATGATGGCATCTGGTTTGTCAGAACGATGGTGAATTCCAGGGGTTGGAGGCATTTTTCAAGCCCACTTGTCCAGGACAGGGTCATTTGGATATCCCAGAAAGCAACAATCCCCCTGGGTAAGGTGAACGTCCATCAAAGGGTGAACAAACATACACACACAGCCATAAGAACACACGTCAGTTTGGCATCACCAGCCCACCTAAAGTGAATGTCTTTGGACTGTGGGAGGAAACCCGTATGGACCCAGGGAGAACATGCAGACTCCACACAGGGCGAACCCCGCAACACTACCCATTGTACCACCAGGCCACAGATTTAATACACCAGATAAAAATGACATTTTTGCAGAAATGTTTGACGTCCTCACTTTTGAATCACTAGTGACTGTAGCTTGAAGGCTGGCGCGGTGGTCTAGCACTTCAGCCACACAGATTTGGCGTCTTGGAGCCTAATTTTGCACCCAGCCGCAGTCTGCACCTTCTCCTTATGTCTGCTCGATTTGTTTTCCTCCAGTCATGGCGGCTTTGTCTTCCACGTCCCAAAGACATGGATATTCAGTTTTGATGGACTCCATTTCCCAGCTGCACCAAGGGTATCTCCACTCATTGGACGTCTGAAATGGGTGCAGGGGCTGCTGGAGATAAGCAGGAATCTTGAAAAGTAGCAAACTAAAAAGCAAGGGAAGGTTGTTTCATCTAACATAACCCCTGTGGAATATCGTTTGTACTGTGGATCATGAACCTGTAAGGATCGATGCCTGTCGCATGAATAGCGGTGGATCGATCGTCGTGAGTCTTCGGAGCTCCCACAAATCTCACTCCTCAGGACTACCGGTAGGACCGTTTATTACATTACTTACGGAAAGCTGTTCCCGGGATCTTTCACTCCATACCACTTCTTCTGTTACTGCTGATTCATGGACGCTGTCGTGGGTGTTTATTGTTGTGTTTGTTATCGCCGAAGGGGAAGGTTATCTAATTTTTTTTTCTCGTTTATATTTAATTTCCATTTAATATATTTGTCATTCATTTATTTGATTTATTGGATTTCGTGTCTGTCTGTGAGTGAGTGCGAGTCGGGCCAAGGTTGGGTGCGTTCCTGGAATCCCTCCCCAAAAAATAAATACCGTATATACTCGCGTATATGTCAGGTCTTGAAACCTGAAAAATCGACCATAAAATCAGAGCCCGACTTATACGCCCATTCAAAAATACAACACTTAATTTTATTGTAAAAAAAAAAAATATCTTCTCGCCTCCTCCAATCTCGCACCAGTTTCTCAGACACATCGAATTTTGTTGCAGCAGCGCAGTTACCAGTTTCTTTCGGCACTTCAACAATTTTAAATTTAAAAGCAGCTTCATATTTTCTTCTGATCGAACGCTCCATCGTAGATAATTGATGCTCTTACAATAAAGGTGTATGAGGGTGTGAGATACAAAAAACACTAAACAGTGCAAACGTCGCTACGGAATAGTTTGGGTATCACCGTGTGGTCACGTAGGCACAATACATAGAAAAGAAAAGGCCATGTGCTCCGTGGTTACTCTCTCAGGTGGGCGTCAGCATATCGTAATCTCTTGGACCAATAGCGTGAGTTTTCTGCATTCGATGTATACAACCGACATTATAAAATACCGGAAATTATACAGTAAAATCAAGTCCGTGGGAGAACTTATCTGCAAGTATATATGATAAATCACCTCCCCTTCAACGGTGTGAATCTGAGCAGCACCGGGCCACTACAGGCTAATGGACTCCATGGTCTGGGATTCGGTGGTCCTGAGTTTAGCACTGCTTTCTCACCAATGTCTTGATTTGGACCTAAATCCAATACCAAGAGTCGTCATTTTCGCAAATGGTGTTTCATCAGTCAGTCAATCTATTTGTTTGTTTAGACCCATTTAGACTCCATTAGCCAAGCTGAAGGTTGTTCTGTTTTATTCCATTGCTGTAATCTGACAGGACATCTCTGTGGATTTCTAACGTCCCGATGTCCCCATTTCAGGGAGTTTGTAGGAACGCGTGCCATGAATTAAAGGTGCCGTCTTTGGTGGGCAGGCGTATTTCTACAAGTTTTATTTATTTGTCCTTATGCCATTATTGCTGATTTCATAACTAAGGAGTACAAATGTTTAACGATTCCAAAGTAGCCAACAATGCAAATTCCTTTCCAATGGTGAGGTGATTATTTCAGTTGATCATGGAATTCTACACCCTAATAACTGAGCTGGAACCCTAAATTGTAGGAATCTGGAATAAATTCAAGAGCAGAAACAGAAATGTTGAAGACTTTCACAGAAACATCTGGACAAGATGATTGGGACATCTTAACTCAAAGTCGGATTAAGACCCCCTACGAGCCCCTGGGTGACTTATCTCCTCAGCAGACAGCCGCTTGAACGCCCATTCGTTTAATGCATTGTGGTAATTCTCTCTCTTGATTTCTGCGTGAGACTCGATTGTCTCATTGAGCCGTAGGGGTGGGGTCCACCATGAACATTTTGCTTGCGGATACTCAATCGTTTCATCAGGCTTGGTGGGGGTCTTGATAAAAAGGTCCTTGGGGGTGCACACTGTGCCCCCTAATGGAAGGTCCACCCGTGTCTTAGCTATTAGATAAACAAAGAAGCTTGATGGACTGAATCTCATCTTCTTGATTTGTCAAAGTTCTGACCTTCTCACAGGTGATGTTAGCTGGCCACTGTTCACTTGATTGATTGCTCACTCCTATTGCTGGGGCTCCATTTAAAGTGCTTTTTTCTCCGGTCTGTTTAATCAAATCTGCGTCCTTTATGTGTTCTCATTGTGTCACCTGTAAAGTTTGTATCTGCAGCACTGAGCAAAAATAAACCAAACTGAAGGAGTAGCATTGGGAGTAAAGCAGATGAAGGGGGGCACACACATGCTCACACCTGGAGCATTTTAGTGGCACCCGTCTCCTTGATCTGTAGTTCACTGAGATATTTAGGAAACTGGAGAATCCAGGGAAAACTCGCACGGACACCATGACAATACTGAATTGTCCTCCTCTGTGAATTTGACCAGGCAGCGACTCAAAGCCAACCACCTGTGGTCTGAGGTTGCAATGTTAGCCACTGCACCACCGCACTTTCACTTCTTGGTAATTTAAACTACAAAAGCAAAAATACAATAAAAAAGTCTGCAGCATCCAGGTGCACACCATCTCATATTTTGAACCATACTGTATCTTGAAATAAATGTAACTCTGTTGACTGAATATAAATAATGTTTCCTTCTTAACAGATGTGAGTCCATCTCTGCGGTTTCCATCATGACAAGAATGGTGCACCTCCAAGGACTGATCATTCAGAGTTTGAGTCTGAAAGGTAATCTTCTTCATCTTTTGGCTGCCTTCATTAAGGGTCCGCTCATCTTGTTCCATCTCTTCCTGTCCTTGTCATCTTGCTCTGTCACACCCACCACCTGTATGTCCATAAACCTCCTCTGATGCCTTCCTCTTCTCCTCTTGCCTGGCAGCTCTATCCTTAGTACCCTTTTCCCAGTATACCCAGCATACCAGGTAATCTCTTCTGAACCCTTTCAGCCCTGACATCCTATTACCAGTACATATATATGCAGCCATGTTTGTAAAGCACAGGTACGTTTGTTGGAACCGGGCATGACTGGAGAGACTGGCATACAGTCCACGAAACAAGGAAGTGAAAATGGAAGCTTCCGGACTGTGCACACCAATTTCAATTTTATTTCCTCCAGAAGATTGAGTATTTGGCAGCTATTGTATAATAATAGTGATAATTTTTTTTTTTCATTTTTGAGCTTCCTAGACACCCCAAAGGTAGAATATCTCACAAAATAATTTCTTCCCATAAAAACAGAAAATCCAGGGCCGAAAGGGTTAAAATCCAAAAATAAATCCGTAAAAATGAGAATCAATAAAAGTGAAAACACCGTAGTGTGGACATGAAAATCATGTGCCTCTGCATTTGAAATTAGGATTCAGTGACTTCAAAGTTCAGCCATCTCTTTATGTGTGAATGTTTTCTTTAGGAGAAATTTGTCCAGTGTTCTTCTTGTCATTGCCTGGTGCCATCTCCACCGTTCTACTCAGCTTAGCCTCTTCATGCCCTACTGTTAGCTTTTGAGGTCAGCGGTTCTCCAAGTGTGGTCATTTTTCTTAGAAGGACTTCCTTGCTGACAAAGTCACATGGAATGAGTCTAAGACTTTCTTGTAGACGACGACATCTTTTATTTCTACATCACTCCTGAGCGCCTTACCTGTTTTGTGTGTGTAAAGAAAGCTGATGAGATATGAACCATCACCAGTAGTCAATGTGCCAATTGAATAGTGAATAAGCGACTCTTTGGGGTTCATCTATTTGTAAAGCTCACTCTGAAGGAGTCACCAGCTATGAACCTCACCGCACGTCACTGGCCCTCTTTCCCCTGTTTGATAGCAAAACAGAAACATAAAAAGGCATCAGAAAAAATCATGGGCCCCTATGTTCATGTGGCCCCCATGCAACTGCCCAGCGTGCCCATGCATTAAGATGGCTCTGAGTATGGTCGCTCATAGAGTAATAGAACAAGAATTTGCTTGCAACATTGAAAGCACCTGAGGAGCAGTACGAGTCCAGCCGAGTTTCATTTGTGCTGAGCTTCTGCTGTCTTTCTTATGGCGCCTTCTAAAAACATAGCCGCAGACGTAACACAGGCACTCAAATGAAGGAGGTGCTTTCCAAATAAAGTGCCCCGCTCAGGCCTACTAACTCACTTTTTGTGTCCGTGTGCCAACTTGTTGGGTCATTACCATATTTTTCACACAAGTACCTTACAAAATAAAGAATGAGATCAATGTCATGCAAAATTGATGGTAATAAGTGGCTGTTGGCCAGAGGTGGTCCTCTATATCTGACATTGTGACCCTCAGTCCAAAACACTTTGAGAGCCGCTGCTCTAGATGACCCCATATAAGATAACATCTTCTATATTTTTTTAAAGACTGTTTGATAGCAAATGGCCACCGTAGGTGAGTTATGCTTTATTAACCCGTCCTGTGGAGAGAACATCAGACTTGAAAGCTGCCATTCTGTCACCATTCTGCTCAAGTACAAGTGGGTATTCGGTTTAAGAGTCTACTGCAGGGCATTCTGGGAAGGAGACATATGTATCTGGGCCAATGCCCACCCGTTAATGGTAAGAAAAGTGGCATTAGGTGTGGCATGCTTATGCCCTGATTGCATTTCTTGGCAGAATGTGTTTCTCTTGATTGCCCAACCACACGTCTCCTGCCCCCTAAACTGGGCAGATCTTTTGTTTCATTTTGAGTCGCTCTGAACTCAAAGGGTTCGTGGCCACAGCTGCTCAACTTCCTTTTTCTGAGCTCTCAGTGGTTTATTAGATATTTTAAGGTGGAGGAATAGAAATTGCTCAAGCGGAGTAAGTTGTTTTCACTTTTTTGTTTTTCATATCCTGTCCTAAAAAAGATGATCTACTGTAGTGCCAGCTTACTGTATCTGACATCACTGAGCCCCATATTTAGATAGTGGCCTTCCTCACAAAGAGCCTCTCATGCTTTTGGTCAGTAATCCATGAGAGTAAATTCAGCCATTCTATTAATTTTGCTAAGAAAAGAGACAGCAGCACAAGAACCTGAGCATAGAAGAACAAAAGGGTCCAAAACGGTCCATCGCTGGACTGGAGACCATGGACTACTGTGATAGTGAAGCCACTTGGACAGCCAAGTCCAGGTCTTCAAAAGACCTTATAGATCTCATCTCATAATATCTCATTTTCTTATCTGTGTTGGTCTACTATACAATAATACTATATGATAGATAAATAGATTTGAGAGACCCTATAGATAGATAGATTGATAGTTTTGAAAGGCACTATATAATAGATAAATGGGAAGGGGACTATATAATACATAGATAGTAAATAAGAAAGGCACAATATAATAGATAGATTGATAGATATTAAAGGCACTATATGATCGGTAGATGGGAAAGGCACTATATAATAGATAGATAGGAAAGGCACTATAAGCCTGACAGAGATAGATAGATAGATAGATAGATAGATAGATAGATAGATAGATAGATAGATAGATAGATAGATAGATAGATAGATAGATAGATAGATGAGAAAGGCACAATATAATAGATAGATTGATAGATATTAAAGGCACTATATGATCGGTAGATGGGAAAGGCACTATATAATAGATAGATAGGAAAGGCACTATAAGCCTGACAGAGAGAGATAGATAGATAGATAGATAGATAGATAGATAGATAGATAGATAGATAGATAGATAGATAGATAGATAGATAGATAGATGAGAAAGGCACAATATAATAGATAGATTGATAGATATTAAAGGCACTATATGATAGGTAGATGGGAAAGTCACTATATAATAGATAGGAAAGGCACTATAAGACTGACATAGATAGATAGATAGATAGATAGATAGATAGATAGATAGATAGATAGATAGATAGATAGATAGATAGATAGATAGATAGATAGATGAGAAAGGCACTATATAATATATAGATTGAAAGTTATGAAAGGCACTATATAAGTCCACGCCCCTTCAAACATGATGGGCACAAAACAAAGTAAGGCGTAGATTTGTTGTGTTTTCAGCTGATGGAGGCTCTTTTGTTGAGCAGGTGGTTTTGGCCGTGCTTCAGTGACCTCTATGGATGTCTGACTGGTGTACCATGAACAGCAGACCTGACTTTGGTGATCATCGTGTTTATGTGAAGCCTTTGACACCCTCCCCAGTAACATCTAACCCTGAGTTCCCAGTCAGTTTTCAAAATAATCTGCAAAACTGGTTCTCTGGAAAACAGAGATAGAGCAGCCTGTCGTATGTTCTGCTTTTGTTAATCTGCATGTGCAGTACGCTCTTCATTTGATCATCAGTTTTGCTGCTTTGTTTCATTGTTTTTTCTTCTTATTTGACTTTATTAAAGTTCTGTCAGTTTTGCTCTTCAGTGACACCTTCTGTCTAAAACAAAAGAGACAAGTCAACGCCACGAAAATATATTTATGTGTTGTGACCAGACATTGAATGAGCTGCACCCCCCTAAACTGCACATTGAAGAGGCACTCTGCTCACCATCCACTGAGTGATGTACACCACAGTCCAAATTTCTGTCTGGAGCAGCTCAGCTACTTTGGCTGGAGTTCATATTTGCACTATTTTTGTGCTGTTCTCCTGAGATTTTCATCCCTCTAGAGCTCCACAGGGAACAACAATCTTTCTTTTTTTTTCTTTCTTTCTTTCATGTACAGTATGCCTGCTTTTCCACTGTTAATTAATCTGTGATTAGACCAGCGGTTCTTAAACTGTGGGGAAGTAACAAAAAAGGGGGGCACGAGTGTTGCCATATGTGGCGTAATTTCGCTATTCGTAGGGAAATTTTAAACTTGTAGCGATGCATTGGCAGCAAAAAATATAGCAATATAGCAATAAATTTTATTAGGATTTCAAAAAAACATTAGGGGAGGGCGGCACGGTGGCGCAGTGGGTAGCGCTGCTGCCTCACAGTTGGGAGATCTGGGGACCTGGGTTCGCTTCCCGGGTCCTCCCTGCGTGGAGTTTGCATGTTCTCCCCGTGTCTGCGTGGGTTTCCTCCAGGCGCTCCGGTTTCCTCCCACAGTCCAAAGACATGCAGGTTAGGTGGATTGGCGATTCTAAATTGGCCCTAGTGTGTGCTTGGTGTGTTTGTGTGTGTCCTGCGGTGGGTTGGCACCCTGTCCAGGATTGGTTCCCTGCCTTGTGCCCTGTATGGGCTGGGATTGGCTCCAGCAGACCCCCGTGACCCTGTGTTCGGATTCAGCGGGTTGGAAAATGGATGGATGGATTAGGGGGGCGCGATTAAAATTGTTATGAAAACTCGGGTCGCAAATACTTAAAGGTTGAGAAACGCTGGATTAGACCTCCATCTTTTTTCCAAACCTGCAGCTGAGTGGGGCGAGGAGCCTATCCAGATAGCTTCAAGACAAAGGCAGAAAAAGATCCCCAGACTGGGGGGCTTGTATGTTATGCCTTTCCCAAACTCACGCAGTCTGTTCAGAGTTAAGGAGGCACAACAGCACTTGACAGCACTTTGTGTTCAGTGTGGCCCTCTAGTGGCTAAAACACTGAATTTCAAACCACAAGTTTTAAAGATTAAACGTTTCTTAGTATTAAAGTTCTGTATTGTAAAGCTTCTTGGGATTACATTTGTAAGTCACTATATAAAGTAAAGATTGTTATCATAAAGGACGTACACATAAGCTGCATATTTTGTAGGACCCTTGCAAGTGATGGACATCTGTCTGCTCTTTTTTGTTTCAGTTCTCTATTTCAGTATCCTTTGCCAGGCGTGGGAAGTCCAAGATATCCCTGAAAGTGTCCGAGCCCTCAAAGGTTCCTGTGTGGTCATCCCTTGCACAGTGTCGTATCCCGGGTCACCAAAGCCAACGGAAAACCTGGTGGCAATTTGGAAAAAATCACCAGAGGAGGAAATCTTTAACACGCAGATTTCGAATGACCGAATGAAGCTGGTGGGTGACATCGGCCAGAACAACTGCTCTCTGGAGATCAAGGATGTCCAGCCAAAGGACGGCGGCCCCCTGCACTTCAGAATTGTTGTGCATGGACTCGACAGTTACAGCTTTCTGAACAAAGTCGTGTCCGTGAAAGTTCAAGGTGAGAGCTCTGTCGATTCTGAGTTTCAAAACTATGAGATTGCATGCTGGGCTTCATTCCTTCCATATTTTTATTTTTTTTTAGTGTTGTTGTCTGTAAAGTCAGTATGGTGGTCAGTTCTACTGCATCACAATATTAGGAACTGCACTATCATGTCCGGGTGGCATGGTGGCACAGTGGGTAGCGCTGCTGCCTCGCAGTTGGGAGATCTGGGGACCTGGGTTCGATTCCCGGGTCCTCCCTGCGTGGAGTTTGCATGTTCTCCCCGTGTCTGTGTGGGTTTCCTCCGTGTGCTCCGGTTTCCTCCCACAGTCCAAAGACATGCAGGTTAGGTGGATTGGCGATTCTAAATTGGCCCTAGTGTGTGCTTGGTGTGTTTGTGTGTGTCCTGCGGTGGGTTGGCACCCTGCCCGGGATTGGTTCCTGCCTTGTGCCCTGGGATTGGCTCTAGCAGACCCCCGTGACCCTGTGTTCGGATTCAGCGGGTTGGAAAATGGATGGATGGACTATCATGTCCTCCGTATTTCTGTAGGTTGTGACTCCAGGTACTCCAGTTTTCCATCCATAATAGAAAGATGTGAATGTTAAGGCAATAGGGGTATTTAGTCAGCCCATTCTGATGATACATGTGTGTGAAGGTGCCCTGTGGCACAGGGGGGTCCCCCTCCAGGGTTGGTTCCCAACTTTTGTGATTTGCATTTACTCAGATTGGGACTCTGATTCATTAATTGCTTCTGATTCCAAGACTCCGAAGCCCTGGGTGACCCTCACGTTGAAAATAAAAACCAAAATGGCAGCCCAATTAACATTAAATGAGTGCCCAACAAAAACAGAACATTTTTATGAAAAATAATCAAAATTAACAAAGTGTGTGAAAAAATGAATGGAGTTCAGCGCCGACTCCCTACAACCCTAAGCTGATGGATTTGTGAAGACCTTTTAGAACGTTGGTAGGTGGAAGGCAGGCTTTCCATGAACTCCAGTAACATGCATCCTGGGTGACTAAAATTGCAGTGACACCCAATGAACTGAACAAATAGTGGATCAGATGGGCTTGGTGATATTAGGTTATGAAACTCAAACTTTGCAAGAGGTTAAAAAATGACTTTGGTTAAGAAATTGTATTCAATTCCAACACAGGGTGTCTTTCTTTAATTATGGGCACTGCCAAGCTCTTAGCACTGCTGGTTTAGTGGGTTTACGGCACTTCTGTTCTGAGGTGGGTGGCACTGGAAGGGTCCACTGATTTGAATTTCCAGAAAGGGACAGACAGCACAAGAAGACCACCCAGGTTAAAGTAAAATTTGATTCATATTGAATGATGTGTTTGTGAAACGGGTCACCTTTTGATTTTAGGCCTCCCAGACGATCCTGACTTGATAGTCTCAACCGATCTGCAGGCGGGTGTCGCCGTTGTTGCCTTATGCGTGGTAAAGCACACCTGCCCAACTCACCCCCCTAAAATCACCTGGACTTACAACACGACCAAAAGCAAAGTCCAGCACTTGGCTGCCAAAGACGCTGAATGGAAATTGACATCATCCATTACCCTCATCCCAGAGGCAAGACAGCATGGAGAGAAACTGACATGCAAAGTTAAATACTGGGGTGGGATGCAAGTGGAGACATCTGTCGTTCTGCAGGTCACGTGTGAGTATGCGCCTTAATAAAAGGACAAAAGTCTGTGTGTCTGCCCCGGTCAGTATGTCTCTGGGCTGTTATATGTCATTTGGTATGAGATATGTAAAAGCAGTGCCAATGTTTGAAATGCACCATCTGTTGGAATGAAAAAGAATACGCATTTTATTACTACATGCCTTACAAAGTACATTTGAATAGATGGTGCACTTCAAACACTAACTTTGAAAACGTCCAACAGAGAGGATCAGCCAACCGCATAGAAATCAGCCTATTCACGTTAATATTAGCACAAGTATCTGTGTATTTGTGTGTCCGACCGGTTGATAAGGTTAGGAAGAAAAATTCAAAAAATAGCCAATACATGTACAAGAAGGGTAAATAAAAAAAACAAAAATGATAATACAAATTTGTAATAAGGGTCTAAATATAATAAAATTGAACTTTATTGCCTATTCTGTTGCCTGAGATTATAAGCATAATAGCAACTCTATATAAAATATAAAAATAAAAGTGCAAAAAACAAGGAGCAAAATCAGGGAAGTAGGCAAGTCTAAAAATGTAAGTCTTAAGTCTGGATTTGAAATTGGGAAGTTAATCAATGCTGTGGATATCTCGAGGAAAGCGAGTTGTAATAACAAGCAGCCATGAAGCTAAAAGAGCTGAAGCCTGTGCTGGATCAATGAGCAGAAGGTGTAAACAAGGAGGTTTGAATGAGAAGATCTAAGAGTACAATCAGGTGTATAAATGTGTGACAGACCTGAGTGATATTGGGGTGCCAGATTCTGAAGAGCTTTGACTGTTAAAGCGATATATAATAGCTCACCTAGAATGGGAGTAACATGTTCCTTGGAGGTGGTTCTAGAAATAACACAATCCTGAACCAGCTGAAGTCTACGCAAAATCTTATGAGGATGTCACACCAAAGCTCGAACAAGGACAGCAGTACAATTAGGTGTAAGAAATGAATGAAGACAGATTATATTACAAAGGTGAAAATACGCAGACTGGGTAATATTATTAAAGACAGAATCAAGGATGGCACCCAAGTTCTTAACCTGAGGATAAGGAGAAGGAGTAGAACCATCCAAAGAAAAACTGTCAAGACTAGCGAGAGTGCCAATGAGGAGAACCTCAGTTTTATCATTATTGAGTTGGAGAAAATTGGAGGAGAACCGCACTTTTGTTTCAGCAAGGCAAGCATGAAAGGAGGAAGGAGAGGATTAGGCTTCATAGATAAATACAGCTGGGTGTCATCAGCGTAGCAATGAAAATGAATACCAGCTCTACTAAAAATATTATCAAGTGGTAGAAGGTAGATAATAAATAAGGATGTTCTTACGTTTTCACGTGACTGTTTATAACCAGACTAGCTAAGATTTGCATTGGGTGTGATGAGGATGGACAGGATTAGAAATGAGGACATTAGAGGGTCAGCTCAGGTGGGACGGTTGGGAGACAAAGTCAGAGAGGCGAGATTACGTTGGTTTGGACATGTGAGGAGGAGAGATGCTGGGTATAATGAGAGAAGGGTGCTAAGGATAGAGCTGACAGGAAAGAGGAGAAGAGGAAGGCCTAAGAGAAGGTTTATGGATGTGGTGAGAGAGGACATGAAGGTGATGGGTGTGACAGAATACGATGACGAGGATAGGAAGATATGGAAGAAGATGATCTGCTGTGGCAACCCATAACGGGAGCAGCTGAAAGAAGAAGAAGAAGCTGTGTGAGCCCATGCTGTAAAAAGCCTGGGGTACTAGAAACTATTGAAATCATTATCAAAATTGAAATGTAGAGATGTCAGGTAATTGAAAGGGACTACTCTGAGCGTCTCTCTCCTAGAAGGATTCGTTTTGCCGATGCGCTCGTCTCGCTCGTGTATCAGCAGCTACATGAGTTTCTCTTTTCTCAGCGGTTTCACTTTGGTGACAGAGTCGCTTTCTTTGAGCTTCACGCTGTAGCCTCGCACTTCCGGGCTGGACAGACAGACACACACACTTCCACACGTAGACGTTTATATATAAGATCAGTCACTGTGCTTTCAATGTAAAACTCAAACAATTCAACACTACGCTTTTATGCTTTGAAGAAAATGTAGAGTTTTGTTATTCGGCAGGCTGAGTTGCACTGTTAGCCATAGCAGTACAGAGCTGCTGGATCAATGGCTGATTAATGGGAATCTGGAACAAACAACCGAGACATGGAGTTGAAGCTGAAACCTTTAAGATGAATCTGGATGATATATTGGGACAGCTTAGCTATTCGCTAAACACATGAGCGTGCTGGGCTAAGGGGTCTCGTTTGTTAAATTTCATACTGATGGTTTGATAAGAAAACACATACAGAATAAAGAACGTTATGAAGGACAGTGCTTCCCAACTGTCAGTATAAGTACCAGCAGTGGTCCATTGAAATTTTTGGCAGGTCCGTGAAAATCAGGTATGCCATGTATGTTAATGCTGTCCGTCCCTACTGCCAGCCCCCTGGAAAGCAGGCTATGAATGTTGACGGTCCGTGGTGTTCTCCACTTTTAATAAATCCAGGATCCTCAAAACTCAAAAGTATAACCTGTTCTTAATTTAATGTGGTACTTGTCGCTGTTTGAAACTCTACGTGTTCCTGCCATCTTCTCTGTAATGTTAATCAGTCAGTTGAAAATTCTATGGTGGACTCCCATATTCTTCGATGTAATGTTAACTGATCGAACCACCTGAAATTCCATGGTACCCCCCTCCCTCTCCGAATAACAAACTCCTGCGCTCCTCATTATGCGATTTTTCCTGTAGAGGTCCACGAACCAGACCACTTGTCAAAAATCAGGCCACCGGTCAAAATGGTTGAACACCACTGATATAGAAGATGCGAGACCGACGATTTATTTTCTGAACTCAGTGGGTACTCGTGTGGAAATAAGAAGCTCATTCTTTATGTCGGGCAAGCATATCATTTTGTTCTATTTTTGCAGTGGCAAAATAGTTGTATGTTAAATTATGCGTCTTTGGAAAACCAACTGTTTATTTTAATTGTTATCCGTGTGCAACACAGAAGTCTATAGTTTTTTTCTTAATTTCAGATAAACCAATAATTCTGAAAAATACAACCTGTACCGCCAACAGCAGCTGGACATCATGTCAGTGTTTTGTGGACTGCAATCCACCTGCCGACATCAAATGGCACTTTGCAAATAACGACGTTCCCAGCAACAGCACAGAGCAGCGAGGAACCGTAACAGTGGGAACACTAGAGGGAGCTCTGCACGTGAGCAAAACGATAATTTGTTCGGCCACAAATCCTTATGGAACTGCCGAGCACACCATCACCTTGCCTGTTAAAGGTAGGCTTGAACCTCATCATCCTTCTTTTTCTCAGTATTTCATTTCATGTGAAGTCTAAGGACACAGGTGATTACACTCTTTTTCCAAAACTAAACCAAAGAAAATGATTAGTATTTATTTTTGACTGTCCAAAGGTTGGATGTCGAGAATCACACGCCAGCATCTTAAATAATGTTGATGCAACGATGTCCCACACATTGATGGTGCTGAAACATGGACGAAAAAGTGAATTAAAATAGCATAGCCTTGAAAAGCAAAGAGGAGAAACGTAATGCATTATTATGTGGATGATTGTCTTCCACCAAAAAGATGAGAAAGTCTAAAATTGGCCACAATATTTTCTCTCACTTTCAATAACTCACCACCTGGAGGTGCTGGTAGGGCACATAGTGTTCCTAAAAAGGTCCATCATATCCTCCATTTCCACTTCTAACTCCTAAACATGTCGTCTTGATCTCATTTTCTACTTTCAACTGATGTACATATTCATTGTGGAGGTTATGCCCACTAATTGTGTGCACACTAACACAAAGAGACACCCACACTTGCCCATGCCCACTAACCATGACTATCATGTCATCTCAGTATGCTGAGCCTGACAAGATGAACTCATTCAGTTTTCCTTCGTCTTCCAGACATAGAATAAGTCGAGTAAGGTGTCACTTCTCGGACCTTCCTCAGTTGCTGTTATATCCTTCATGTAACATGGAGGCCCAACTGTGCCCGGTATTTAAAAAATGGACCCATGGCATGTATATCCATAACCTCTTTTATCTTACCATCCATCATTTCTATATAATCTTGCTGTGAACTCAATAATAGTTTTATGTTATTTTTTAATGTATTACACATGCATGCTGACTCAGAATGAGACAGTACGGGTGTTTTGAAAGCTAATGACGGAACGAGCCAAGTCACCAGAATTATAATTGTTAACTAAGCCTCAAAGTACCTAATAAGCAGACCAAAGCTGGACAAACTGGAGCTGCTTTATTCAAATGTCAGCGCCTTCAAATGAACACCTGGACAGGTATGACCATCTCACTGTCACTTAGAGCCCTGCTATTGATGGCAGCAGTTCTCCAGTATCGAAGCCAGAAATTCTTATGTGTGTCAAGGATATCGCTGTTTCTTTTATCTCTCTGTTATAATAAAAAAAAAAAAAACTTGGGTCGAGACGTGATCTCCTCAGAAGACACTTGCACGTCACGCCCTACTTACAAACAATTTCTCTGAGACATTTTAATGTCACGCGAGACAAGGAAATGAGAAAGACAGACAGCTGCTGTACAGGCTTTTAAATGATCGACGCACAGCGCGACATGCAGAACACGCAGCACGGCAGCAGCAGCTGGCTTAAAGGACATAACTCATTAACTACAGCTTTATTACTGGCAAATATCAGGAAATAAAAATGAATGAAAAGGAATTAAATGAAATAAACACTCTCTTTAAATTGTATATCTGGTTAACCAAACCTGGGGGTTGGCGAGCAAAGCAAGCAGGGGGCAGAGCCCCCTAGTTATTTATATATTATTTAAATATTTTGCTTTCTCTCTCTCAAACTCTGTAAAGTTCTAATTTCCTCTGGGGGACAAATCTAATCTAAAGTTCTAAAATGAGAAGATAATTATCAGAAAGATACACACTAACACAGAAATTCTACAATCTCGTATGATCCAGATATGCTCTGGTGACATCACACATCCCAGGCCATGATGCTCTACAACATCGTGACAGAAACTCCTGATGTGAATGTTCTGAAATGTCAGCGCCCATAACAAACAAATATGGCATCACAGCATAGCGCTAGAATAATTCAAATTTTTCGAAATGCCTTGTAACAAAACAAATGTCATTTTCATAATGTTTGGGTTCTAGAACCCCAAACAGATACATATATAAATTAATTCTGTTCAGAGAAGCACAGAAACATTTAATAAAAACTGCTTATCATAACTGCATGAGGCTTTAATTTGTATGTAAAGCAAGCCTTTGCGGACTCTACTGTGAAGGCTGCATTGTGGTTCAGTTCCCCAGTTAGTTTTTGGAATCTTAGAACCATGGGATTACCTTTTGTGAGGTGTAAGGCATAGTGACAATAAATCAAATAAAACTGAATTGAATTAGTGCCTTTCTGTTGGTCAAATATTTAAATTGTTAGCTTCTTTTTTATCTTCTCTCTTTTATTTTATCGTATTCTTATAAGGCATGGAATTGATGACATCCTCATTCTGGTTGCTATGATGCCACGCGTCACTGGAAAGTGTGTCCTACATGCGTACCTGCTTGCATTCAAAGTCATAGATGTATCGGCACATAGCTTTGTCAGCCATCTTATGTAAGGCCGAGCCCTAATCACTATTGTTGTCTTAACTTTGTTTCAAAGGAAAAAAAAACTTGGCAAAACTATTATGTCTTGTGATTGCTTTTCCAACTTTTTTTGACTTTTAATTTTGAATTCTATGTCTTGACCACTGGCTCATCTCATCTGATTATTTTTGCGGATTTCTTAGAGATTTGGCTGCTGACTCTCGATCTGCCCTGATTATCCTTCAGGGTTTACCCATAAAACACTTCCATCTCACTTTAGAAATTCATTGACCTTTAGATTTGATTTGTAACCCTTTGTTAATCCCAGAGAGTACCAGTGATATTTTCATAATGAAAACAAGAACTAGAACTAAAAATATTGTTTTTTGTTTTCCAAGTATAAGAACTGAAATTAAGGCAAACAGAAAAACTAAAACTACATAAAAATTAGTGATATGAGAACAAAAATTGAGTAAAAATGAAAAAAACAGCAATATAATTTCCGTTCAGTCCTGTTCAGTCGTGCAGAAGGGTTGTTTGTAGGTCGCCCTGAGCGTTCAGTGATGTTGCGCTGTTCGCTATGCGGTGATCTTGTAAGTTGGGCTAACTAGAGTGACTTGACACAACTTCTGGAAAGGACCGACGTTTGTTTGTTGAGCACATTTAGCTCGTCGGGTTGAAGCAGTAAGCACGTGTGGTTGACAATGGCGTGTTTTGCACAGATGTTTGCGGGTATAAAGCAAGAAAGTAACATGTGCAAATAGTTTAATTATGGCACAGATGATAATAAAAGCAAATGTAGCATGCGAGAAGAAAAGAGTTTCGGAGTTTAAGTGCAGGATCAGCTGGATGAGTACTTAGCACTTCTCTGGCACCAGGACTGCACTTCAGTACTGGCAGCAGAAATCATCAACATCCAGTCTGCTGGTGCCAGTGGCCGAGGACCTGCATTACAGGCATTTGTCAAATGAATATTTTTACTGTGTGGCTATCTGTGCAACGAACATCAGTGCAACGTGAACAAATCTCTCGAAATGCATGCTTGCACTGACTGGTTTTTTGGGTTGAAACATTTGATCTTGCCGACTACGCTCATTAGGCCACTTCATCTATTTGATCATCGATTAATCAAGCTGTGTTTAACGGCATCATGAACTGTGAGTGTATTTTGTTGACTGAAACATAACTGGCATTGAAATGCGTGTAGGCTGGCGTTTGTGGTCTTGCAACAGGAAAAAAAAACTAAAATTGTACTAATATTATTTAAAAAGGCCAGAACTAAATAAAATAAAAACTAAAATTGTAAACACAGAACTAAATAAAAATAAAAATTGTTGACTCCACTGAAAACTAGAACGAAATAAAAATTAATTTTAGAAAATAAAATAAAAACTAAAACTACCATTAATATCAGAACTGAAATATCACTGGGGGGTACATTGTCTTTTTGCATTTTCAGTCAACTTTTAGGAAAGCTCGACTTGATCGCAACACAACTGCTATAAAAACAAAACAACTCAACACTACAGTTTTATACTTTGAAGAAAATGATTTTTTTTATTCAGCCAGCTAAGTCTCCACAGAGATGCTGCTTGTTATAAAAGAAATTACCCTTGAGGGATTGAGTGGCTGATTAAAACGCAAATGTATAAATAAGAGAGTTATAAAGAATATGTGAGAATGGCGATTTATTTGGTGCAGTGCAAGTCAGGTAGCTCCTCCCGTGAGAAGACAGGATTCTCGTTGTTTACGTCCGATGGAGTGCCGACCTGGGGGGTATTTTTCGTATGTGGATTACTCGCTTAGCCGGATGTAATTGTTGACGATTTGGCCTGATCCTGATCTGTCGGTTTTTTGAAACTCTTGCTGGAAGTGTTGTCATAGCAGCACATCCTAATCCTCAAACCCGCTCGGAGCAGGTTTGTTCTACGTAAACAAGGATTAGTTTACACACGTAATCAGTGACGGTGCGTGGAAGTCATCCAGTCAGGGCTTCGCCGTTCATGAATGAGCGACCAATTGATATCGGTGCGCAAATTATACGAAGAGAATTTCATATAAAGAGGGTTTTGCGCGATCGGCAAGATCCTTTATTGCTCCCGGAGGAAATTCTGTACGAAAGATACCGCTTTAGCTGAGGGGGAATATTGTACCTCAAAGATTTATTAGCTCAGTATATTCGAAGTCAAACTCGGCGAAGTCGGGCTCTCACAACCACACAGACAGTAGGCATTGCTTTGAGGTTTCTTGCAAGCGGCACTTTTTTTATATACTGTAGGCGATGCGGAACATCTACCGAAAAGTGCAGTTTGCCAGGCAATTCGTAAAGTCTGTTTGGCTCTGAAACATTTCCTTCAGGTTTTCATTGTGTTTCCTGGACACCTGCGTGTGCAGACAATAAAAGAGGCGTTTCATGCCATTGCAGGTAGGTAATACACAGGCTAAAACACCCACAATTTCATAAAGAATCTCACAATCAGCCTAACATTCTCATTACCAGGGTTTCCAAATGTGATTGGGGCACATGGGGTTGATCAGAGTGGAGTTTGATCAAACATTATTTGGAAAATGTACCTCTCCTCCTGATGAATAATCAGACACAATGTCTTCATCAAATATTTGACCTTCGTTAATATCTCGTTGGTCAGACACAGGTTCAAGGGATATGACATTCCCTGCAACTGACCCAACAAAAAAGAGGGCTATATGGAACATACCTCTGACACACATGGAGGACAAATATGCAATGACCATCCTTTACCTGAAATGAAGTGACCACTGCATCCTGCCACTGGTTCTGAGGAGGAGCTTCCCCCTGGAATGCCCTCAGAAACTGGGCGATGGGCATTTTGCTGGAGAGCCAACTCTTCTGCAGGGGTTAGGTCTGGACCGCGTGGACCTCCACCTGTTCTTTGCTTGTCTGCCTCCTTATTAGCTTTAAAATTAATGTTTTTTATATTATATATGATTATTTATGTCAACAATTCTTTAAATAGTTATATACCAATGTTTACCAGTTTGAAGTATATTCTTGTACTTCACTTTAACCTGTTCCCATGTTCTCCTTGTGCTCACGTTTGATCTGGAATTATGACATATTAAATAATAATTAATCTGACACATAGGAAATGAAACGCTGCATTCACTAAGTACAATGTACACTACTTAGCGTTTAATTTTTTCGGCCACTTTTTGCCAGCCGTCTTTTCTGGTCTGGGCTGCTTTTGCAGTGTTACCCCTTATGTATATTAAATCTTGAAATTCTTCGTGTCCTTCGAATAAAAGGTCTTGCGCCGCGTGTGTGAAAAAAAATGCGCCCGTTCTTTCGTCATTTTGTTGCAGCCTATCAAAGACTTGCTGATCATGTTTTCTAGACTCAATATATATGGGCTTTTCACTCAGCACGGGCACACGCATTCATCTCGGATGATTAGATCCAGCTCGACTAATCTAATACACGGCTGCATTTGAAAAACCGACTTATCTGGATGAGTTTCACTGGCATTAACTCATTCAGGATGAGGCACCTGATCTCGGATGGTTTAAGCGACGTACGAAAAATACCCCCCTGAGCTCCTTGTTTGTTTTGTTTCTTGGTCACTTGAATTCCCATGTTGTTTTTATTCAATTCTATGTATTTGGAGTTAAATTAAATTGCAGACCATGTGGAACACAAAAGTCCATGGTTTTCTTCTGAATATTTATTTCAGATAAACCAATAATCCTGAACAATACCACATGTATCGGCAACAGCAGCGGGACATTTTGTCGGTGTTTTGCGAATTCCAGCCCGCCTGCCGACATCGAATGGCACTTTGCAGATAATAAAGTGCCCAGCAGCAGCATTGAGCGGCAGGGATCAGTGTCAGTGGGAACACTGGAGGGACCTCTGAATGCCGGTGAAACAATCCTGTGTGTGGCCACAAACATTTATGGAACTGTCAAATGGCAGATCACACTGCCTGTTAAAGGTAGGCTTGTCAATTTGTACATTAGCATATTAGTTTCAGTTTTTATTTTTTTTTTTCTCAATTTGTTTGTCGTCTTTCTATGGTAGGAGACATGACAGCTCTTGTTATGATTTCCAAAAGTTTGGAAAACGTTTGAATTCCGTTTCAGGTTCTTTTTTAATCGTTACTTCCCTAAACTGTTTTTTTGTATTTTTGTAACCAACCTTTATTTTAAAAATAAATTTCAGTTATTAGAAAATTAATTTCTGCCAATTTTTTTCCATGTGACTTTAGTTTCCTGTGTATAATGTGTGCTGATTTTTGATCTATTTAGGGATTTTTTAGGAGACAATTCGGACATTACGCCTACCTATGAACTCAGTTACCCAAACTCTTCTATAACATTTCAGTAATTATTTATTGCTCTGATGCTGATCTTTCTGATCATAAAATAGGTCATTATGATAGCAATTGATGAGAAGAATTCATAATGAATTGTAAAACTATTGTATTTGAGGGTCCCTCTAGAGTGTAGTTTGGCTCAAAAACTAATCAGCACATCGTCACCTCATAACAGGCTTACGTTTCAAGTTTGGTAATTTTCCATCCAGCCGTTTTAACAATAAAAATAATTCTTTACATTTATATAGCTCTTTTTTCACTACTCAAAGCGCTCTCCACACAGGGAGGACCCGGGAAACGAACCCACAATCTCCTTACAGCAAAGCAGCAGCACTACCACTGCGCCACCTGTGAGGATTTTTAACTCACAATTTTAACTCTAGAGCGTCCTCAAGAAACTGTGACACACAAATACCCAGACAGACACACACCCATCATCGAGATATCGATGTTTTCAGTATCTGGGCACCCTAAAATGTTGAAATTTGTCAAAAACTGGAGATTAAAATTTTTGACCAACCTAAAGCTTCCACTCCTCTCTCATAGACAAGTTATGGTGGGAGAGGGCGCAAAGCAAAAATGCATTCCTTTTGCACTCTTTAAGCATAGGACTGGATAACTGATAGGTAGATTATGTGACATAAGTCACTGTACTTTTTTCTTTTCCTTTATCTCATTTGACATTGTACAACATTAGCCACCATTCATTTGTATTAAATCATAAAATTTTTTGTGTGTCTTCTTCATAAAAAAACATAAGATTAAACATTTTGAGTTTAAGACTTTTATCAGGTGTGAAGGTAGATAACCCCCAAGTAGTAACAGGGATTACTAAGGAAGAACTGAGGGATTTGGAAATTGTAGAGAGAGAAGAGCTGCTTAGATTAAACAGGCTGAAATGAAACAAATCACCAGGATTTACCTTTGAGTTCTTAAGGAGGTTAGCGAGTACAGATATAAAATCTTTCGCGCATATTTTTAGGAAGTCACTGCACACTGAAGAAATTCTGAATGACTGAAAAATAATAAATATAAGGTGACCAGGTAGATCCAAGCAACTATAGGCCAGTAAGCATAATGTGCATCAAAGGTACATTAATGGAAGGACTTATTAAGGATACGATTGAGCAACATATGGCAAGAGCAGGAATTTTACTGAATATTAATAAAAATTAGCAAAACAGACACACCTTTTACACATTTTGTCCACACAAATGGATATCAGACATAATGATTATGAGGTGCTACCTGTGTAAGCCCATGCTGTAAAAAGCCCACGCTCCTAGAAACCGTGGATTCTGGCACTTCAATCAATCAATTGCATCGATTGTGCATTAGTGGCTAACTGGCAAAACGAAAAACGCTGAGGAACGAGAACCTCAAAGTGCTCGCCTCACTTGTGTATTAGTGGCTAAGAGAGTCGCTTTCTTTGAGCTTCATGCTGTAGCCTTGCACTTCCGGGTCAGACACACAGACACACACACTTCCACGCAGATACATTTATATATAAGATGAGTTAAGTGAGAATTTTTTTTCATTTTTCATGGACTATTTTCACATCATTTGGCACTGTAGAGCATTCATCACCTATCGACTCCATTGAGTTTAAATAATTAATATTTAGTTTCTTCTTAAAAACATGAAATTAAAATGTTGTCTCGGCCACTATTACAAACTGTAATGGGGTATGCAACATTTTAAAAAGTATAATTTTTAATGGCGTATTCCTTTACGGGAAAATGTTGTCCAAATATTAGAAAGCTTTTCTTCCCCCAGATTCATAACTAAAGTTACCAAGTGATGAATAGAAATTGGTATGATATGTTTGGAGAAGCTGTCTCCATTCATTGTCTTGTTGCCAAACTGCCAGCCAAGCTTCCGGATCCATAATGTTATGTGACCCCTCCAGAAGTACACTTCTCCTTCTCTGACGGGTCACTGGACTTGCTGACCAAGAAAGGAGCAGGCAGGTGTCTAACCCGCTGAGTTTCATAGCATTGTTTTTTGCTGCACTCCTGCTTCCTCTTCCTATGTACCATAACTAACATCAACTTTAACCAGAGAAATTCCCAAAAGCCCCACACTGTATTTTGTTGCACCATTACAAGTGTAAGTCACTGACTTCCTCCCTGTGCAGTTAAGATGGCTTCAGGTAGACATGCCAAGATAAGCTAGTTATTTTATTTTTTTTTGTCAACTGAATTGCCACGTCGTATATTAAATTGTGGTGACTTTGCAACAATAAAATTAGAGTCGACAGAAATGTATCATTTCCTTCTAATTATTTATTTCAGATAAACCAATAATTCTGAATAACACCACATGCATCGCCAACAGCAGCTGGACATTTTGTCAGTGTTTTGTGGATTCATACCCGGCTGCTGACATCAAATGGCACTTGTCAGATAGCGAAGTGTCCAGCAGCAGCATCGAGAGACAGGGGACCATGTCAGTGGGAACACTCGAGGGAGCTCTGCAAGCTGGTGGAACAATCCTTTGCACAGCCAGAAATGACTATGGAACTGTTAGTCGGCTCATCATAATGCCTGTTAAAGGTTGGCTTGAAGCTTATTTTCAATATTTTTCTCAATCAGCATTTCATTTCATGTGAAATCCAAAAGAGACTTTGTTATGAGCTAGAGAGTTTCCCAAGCACACAAAGTCCCAAAAAATACTCAAAATATCCACTAGAGGGGGTAAACCATCAAACCCCAGCTAGTCACAAAAAGGACAATGAGCCTTCATAAATAAAAAAAGTTAATTTTACAAAAAACGCTCTGAAGACCGCAAAGCTCCCAAAAGCACAAAAACCCAGAAGGTAATGCCTTCAAAAATAAGCAAAGGGGAATACGAAAATCACAAAATGGTCAAAAGGCAGAATGAAAGGTCACAGACTCTAATCAAAAAAGAGCAATAGCCACAGGAGAACTCACAAACTCCACAAGTACATTCACAATGAACCGCATGGGACTGTGGTTTTTTCCCAGCCTTTATAGGTGTGAGGGCAGTTCCTGGAGAGTGACAGGCAGGTGGCCCCGCCTCTCGGAGAACCACCCACAGAACACATATCAGATAGTAACATATACTTAGAAAAATAAAGAAACTAAATAATCAACAATATGAACATAAACATTGAATACAATTGAAACAAAAGAGACATTTGAATCCCTCTGGCTTGAGTATATTTATCTTGTGGGACGATTCAGGCCTATTTTAAATATTACAATGGCCAGGTGTTCACCAGGTGTGTTTAAATACAAAAGAAACAGGAAACAGAGGATTCAAAAGGAGGAAGCAGGTCGTAGTGAAAAAGTAGGGTCAGATGTCGAAGGGTGGACTGTTACAATTCTTCATCTCGAAAGCTTGAAAGAAAGACAACACCCTCACTGTACTCACCCTTTGCTCTTCATCCTTATCTCTTGATAATATCCAAAAAAAAAAGCAAAAAGCTAATTAATGTTTTAAGCATTGTAATAAAATACGAACAAAGACAACATAATTTACATATCAACAAAATGGTCCCCACAAACCCCACAAATCTCTTAACAAAAATCCCTTTGAGTTCGTAGCTCAGTGAATTTTACAGGGGATGTACAGAAACAGACAGTTTAGACATAACCAAGAAAAGTCCAGTTTAACAATTAATGGTGGCAAACATGGAATGTGAAAAGGGTCAGTGAAGCAGGTGGAAGCATCTCTACCCAGCACTCTCCTCGACATGAAAATCTGCTGCTGCCTTACCAGATTTAGCATTCTGGAGCTCTCATTCAATGCCATCCAGACAGGGTCCTTTTCATGCTACTGGAGCTATTTACTAAATGCGCCACCTGATGTGGTCACATTTCTCACCACAAACTCTCCATCGATGGTCTGCCAAGTCTTTTATCAGCAGGAGACGTTATTTGAACAATATTTTCCTTTTCAAAACTGTGATGCTGAAATGAATCTATGTAGCGGTCTATCTCCTTCTTCTTGCTACTCTATAGTCCTTTTAAAGGGCTTTCTGGTGGCACCAACACCTGGGTACATTGTGTCCCCAATATCCGACCTGGGAGCAATCACAGTAATGGGCTGTCATTAAGCATTGTGCAACTCTCTCATACATCAGAACAATGAAACAAAATGACAGCTCTGGTAACAGAAAAGAATGCACTATGTGGCAGTGCTACAAAAAAATCCAACAAAACTGATCGACAAAGCCAAAATACTTAAAGTCAAAATGAACATTACAAAGGTCCTCCGTCTGAGTGTGTTATTTCTTGATCCCTGAAGATGAAGTTGAGTACATGCAGGCTTCAAGTGCTATGGAGTTTCAAGTTTTCTTCTGCCTACGATGCATCCTTAGGATTGTGATTGACAAGATTGCCATCATAATTGGCAAAGTGGTGTCATATTACCAGAACACATCTGGTGGCTCATCAAAATGTCTACTTGCGATAGGACAGCGTTTCTCAACCTTTAAGTATTTGCGAGTTTTCATAACAGTTTTAATTGCGCCCCCCTAATGTTTTTTGAAAGGAGCCCACTAATACCAATTTGTTCTTTTTTAATTAATGATATATCATAGATGCATATTTTATTATACCTACTTAACTTTTATCGACATTTATCTAACTCTAGATTTAATTTTCTAGTATCAGAATGTAGTTTAAGTTCATTTGTTTTGGTTTCAATGGATGTATTTTTCATATTTTTGATTCTTGTTTTCTTTTTTTCACATCTTCACGCCCCTTTTTTGTTACTTCGCGCCCTACAGTTTGAGAACCGCTGCAATAGGAAATGAGTCGGTTTTATTTTTTTTTTCAGTAGATATTTTTAATCAAATAATAACGACAGGCAGGTGTGAGCGGAATTAATGCATGAAAACGCTTCCAGACAGGACGAAACGAATACTCCATTCAGAAATTCTATGTGTTACTTACCTCATTGCAGTTTGTAGTGATCGCTGAGAAAATATTTTAAATCTAATGTTTTCATGCAGAAGACAAAGAATAACAATTAATATGGAATATAAGAAAATAGTGACCGATGCTTCACAATGTAAACGATGTGAAAAGTGTCCATGGAAAAAATATTTTTCTCACGTTACTCGTGTTGCAGCAGTTATCCAGCTGTATGCTCAAAACGCGGAAAACGCCTGCATTTTTGCTTAAATATAGACACAACAGTGTTACCAATGTCATAACATTGTGCTTTAATGGCAGAGGTACAATAAATAAAATCGAATTACGTCCCAATGCAGTCGAAAGCGGTGCTATAACACTATTAATTTTGTTATTCATATCTTATTATTACAGTATTTCAATAATTATTCATTTATATGATAAATGTGTTATGCTAATGTTAGGTTAGGTTAGCTTTTGGTAGGTTACTTTGGTTGGAACAGTATGCTGTCATTAAGCGAGATATGACTGTGCTGCTAAATCGGAAACTAAAACCACACTGGATTAAACATTTCTGAACTGAAAACATGAATCTTGGCAATCATTGATGGAGAGAGGCCGGTGTTACAGCAAACATGTAATGTGAATATCTAGCAGAAGAGGTCAGGTGATACCTTTAATCTGAGCACATTTGCCAGGTCAGTTTTTGTCCCAAACTCTTCAGTTGTGCCACCCAAAATTGTAGTGCATTGCTGTCCAGGAAAGCTGTCACAATTTACATTTTTCACAAGAGTAATCTTATTTTTATTATAGATTAAAATACATGCATTAAAAATATATATTGTGTTCTACGAGGGACATGTGGGAGGCAGCTCTGAAGCATTAAAATGTCACTTAAGCAATATGTGCTTCATCAGCAATAATTGAGTTCTCGTTAAGGAACTGGGTTGGAACAAAAACCTGCACATACTGTGGCTCTCCAGGACCGACGTTGCCTACCCCTGTGTTAAAAGGAGGATTTTGAAATCTGCCCTAAACTTAACCGGGAGCTAGTGTAAGGAATTAAGAACTGGAGTTATGTGTTTGTATTTTCTTGTTCTTGTAATAATTCTTGCAGCAGCATTTTGGATTAACTGAAACTGTATAAAGAACAATTTGAACATCCAGTGAACGCCGCATTGCAGTAGTCAATCCTACTAGAAATCTTCTTCTTCTTTCGGCTGCTCCTGTTAGGGGTCGCCACAACAGATCATCTTCTTCCATATCTTTCTGTCCTCTACATCTTGTTCTGTTACACCCATCAACTGCATGTCCTCTCTCACCACATCCATAAACCTTCTCTTAGGCCTTCCTCTTCTCCTCTTGCCTGGCAGCTCTATCCTTAGCACCCTTCTCTCATTATACTCAGCATCTCTCCTCTGCACATGTCCAAACCAGCGCAATCTCGTCTCTCTGATTTTGTCTTGCAACTGTCCAACCCGAGCTGACCCTCTAATGTCCTCATTTCTAATCCTGTCCATCCTTGTCACACCCAATGCAAATCTTCACATCTTTAACTCTGCCATCTCCAGCTCTGTCTCCTGTGCCACTGTCTCCAATCCATATAACATAGCTGGTCTCACTACCATCCTGTAGATCTTCCCTTTCATTCTTGCAGATACCCGTCTATCACAAATCACTCCTGACACTCTTCTCCACCTATTCCACCCTGCCTGCACTCTCTTTTTCACCTCTCTTCCACAATCCCCATTACTCTGTAAATCAATCCTACTAGAAATAAATGCATGAATTTAATTTCTCAGAATCCTGTTTATTTAGAAAGCACCTTAATTTCCCAACATTTTTAAGATGAAAGCACTTTAAATGACATGCTAGAGTCAAAGATAAGTCCCAGATTGCGGGCTGATTCGGTAAAATGAATGGCGATTCCAACTGAGTTAAATGATGACAAAATATTGTTGCGATCAGCGTCATTCCCTCCAATAATTAACATTTCTGTTTTATCGGTGTTTAAAGACAAGTAGTTCTCATCCATCCACTCCTTTAATTCACTAACACAATTAATTAAAGACAACATCAGAGAAACTTAATTTGATCTAAAAGAATAGTGTAACTGGGTGTCATCTGCATTCGAGTGAAAATGAACATGTTTCCTAATGAGAGATCCCAGTGGAAAACTGTAAAGTGAAAATAGTAAAGGTCCCAGTACTGAGCCCTGCGGGACACCATATTGAACTTCTGTGTGTAATGATGGAGTCCTGTCAGCACATTTCTGTATGTATTGGAATCGATTTGATAAATAAGAACTAAACCATGCGAGCACAGTGCCTGTAAGCCCAACAGAGTGGTGGCTCTGAGGCTAGGGATCTGCAGTGGCAATCGGAAGGTTGCCGGTTCGAATCCCATAAATGCCAATAAGGACTCTGCTCTGTTGGGCCCTTGAGCAAGGCCCTTAACCTGCAATTGCTGAGCACTTTGCGTAGTGAGAAAAGCGCTATAAAAATGCAAAAGAATTAAATATAATTATTAATTATAATTATAACATCATTTTGTAGCCTGTTTCTGTAACTATGACCAGTGCGGAAACCAGACTGGAATAAATTCAGTATAACATATTTAGCTAATGGAGGCTCAGGGCTGTAGCGGTTGGCTCTGCCATCCTCACCATCCCATGAACTGCCTCCTGGTCTCTACCACTGTGACCTGCACCTTCTCCCTGAGTCTGTTGTGTTTTCCTCCTGGCACTCCAGTGTTCTCCTAAATATCTTTGGATCGCGTTAATTGATGATTCTACTTTAGCTCAGGGTGGGTGTATGTGAGACTGTCACTAGTGGTGTTTTTAGGTCTTCCTAGGCTGAAGCCCCTGATCAGTTTGGTCACATTATAAATAAACTGATTGTGGCAAACCTCTGAGCTTTTCTTCTCCATTATATATTATCTAACCCATAATCAAAGCATATCTGATTGTGTTGAAGATGCACACAAAACCCCAAGGGGACTCCCGCTCATTGATTTCATTATGTTCCACATACACACTGATAAAAAAACAAGCTGGTTGTTGAATCCTTATACATCTAAAAGCACATATGAAAATCAAAGTTGATTCTTGCAAGTCCTAGAATGCCCCTGCTCTGCGCTGTCATGGCCTGATGTGGGTTTGGCTTCTTCTGCATGTTTAGTGCCACCAGGATAAGCCCTGGTGCCTTATGAATACAAATGGATGGACGGACATTCACATTTCAGCCTCATGTGTTGTATTTTGTCTACAGGTGTCCATTTGTCTCTCCTCGTAGCTGTGCCCCTCACTGCAGTGCTCCTAGTCACAGCTCTGGTGTTTACATGTCACAAAGTGCGGACCTGCACAAACAGGTGAGTCACATAGTGACATCTCAGTAGCTTTCACTATGAGGCCTTTCTGAAACGTTTACTCCATTGTTGAAATGACATGTGGCACCTGTCACCCACTCCCAGTTCAGCCTGATTTCAGTCTTTCCCAATTTTGTTTTTTTTTTTTTACCCAGAAATCCGAAGAACAAATCTTCAAGACATGACGGCAAGTTCTATCCGAGTGATGGCGCGCTGGACCCCCCACTAAAAAGGTGACTGGTTGACCAATTGCACTGAAGCTCTTTGACATCACTTGGTGTTTCGCAGTCCTCCTGCTTTTCCTTGTTTGTGTGTCCGTTGGTCTTGTCAGGCCATCGTTATTCCTTGATTGACTTTAGTTTCTTGAAAGCAGCTTTGAAAAGGAACTGAAGAGCTCAGTTTGGGAGAAGAAGATGACGGGTGCAAGTCAGAACAACAGTGTAGTTGCGGTTGTTGAGGGTTTTTAAAAAATAACTCCAAATACTCCTACTATAAAGATGCGAGTTGGGAATCGGGAGCCCGGGATTCCCAGACATTTGTCATTCCCGCATTCTTGGGAATGAAACTGCTGTAATTCCCGGGAAAACGGGAACGGCCAAGCTTGCATATATAGCGTGTAAAAGTGTAAAAATCGATCAAGAAATAACAGAGTTATAGTTGAAAATAATTAAGGAGGCGCCATTGCTGCAGCTTGCACTTCATCAGAAAACAGCTTTGAACAACAACTTGAAATTGCAATGCGTCAGTCTGTTGCATCTGCATTATATGTGCCAAGAAACTTGCCATCACAGAATGATGACAAGAAACTGGATGCATCAATAAAAGCTGAAATGGCGCTGTTTCAGAGCAACGGCAAGCGCGGGCATTGTTTAGAACAAGTGTATCAGTATCTGATGACTGTGCCGCCTACTTCAGTGGAGGCAGAGTGTGCTTTCTCAGCAGCTGGCGTACTCTGCACGAAGGTGCGCTCTCGCCTGGACGACCGCACCCTGGACTCGTTAATAATAATAATAATTCTTTACATTTATATATAGCGCTTTTCTCAGTACTCAAAGCGCTATCCACACAGGGAGGAACCGGGAAGCGAACCCACAATCTTCCACAGTCTCCTTACTGCAAAGCAGCAGCACTACCACTGCGCCACCTGTGAGGACGTTGTGCTTTCTATGCTCTTATTACCGCAACTAAAGATACATGTACTTCTATGACAGCATGAACTGCTTGTAGATAAGGTTAGTCTTTTATTTGTATCAACATATTGCAGTAGTTTTATTAAAAATAAGTGTCGGTCGTTCTAAAACCGTTCACAAGTGAGATGCCCGGGATTCCTGGGAATGAAATGCGGGATTCTCGGCCCGAACACAGACAGGTGGACATCGTTGGTTTACCCACAACACGTTTATTTACAACTATTTACAAGTCAGTGCAACACAAACCCCCAAAGTCCAGGCCTCTTCACTATGCCTCACTTCAGGCCGCCTCCTTTCCTCTCCTCCCGAGCTCTGTCCTTCTCCTCTCCCGACTCAAGCCACCGAATGGAGGGAGGCGGCCCCTTTTATGACCACCCGGATGTGCTCCAGGTGCCTCTCGACAATCTTCCACCAGCACTCCCCAGTGTGGCGGAAGTTCCGGCTGCACACCCGGAAGCACTCCGGGTGTCCCCGATCCTCTTCCCTCCAGCACTTCTGCCACAACCGGGGCTCCGTAAGCATCGGGGCACCCCCTGGCACTGACCACGGGCCCCTACAGGGCTGAGCTTCAAAGCTCTGTACCCGTGGTCCCCACAGCCACCAGGGTGGTCCCCCCATGTGGTCTGGGGGAGGAATAAGCCCTCCTCCGGTCCTCCAGGGCGTCCTGGCCGGGTACAACCCCCAGCCACCTATGACAACAGTAATAAAGGTTTGTAGAGTGTCCACCACCACACTGATGCCGATTGCCCATCACACCCATCCTGCTTCGCCTTCACTGGCTCCCTGTGTCTTACAGGATCCAGTATAAAATTCTATTAATAACTTACAAAGCTTGAAATGGCCTCACACCAGACTACCTCAGTGACCTTCTCTATCACTCTGCTCCTGTTTGCCCATTAAGGTCCTCTGATTGTGGCCATCTTGTTGTGTCCAACGCTAACCTGCACTCTGTGGGTGACAGCAGGGCCTTCAGCTCTATATAGTGCCCAGACTTTGGAATGACCTCACAGAATGAATCGGATCAGCTGACTCCATTCATTCTGTTTAAAAAGCAAAACTTTCAACTCATCTGTTCAGGAAGACTTGGAACTGAAAGAAGGACCAGAATGTTAAGTTTAGTTAATCTCTCTGCCCAGAAGCTCAGGATTTGTCTGTGTGTTATATCACTGACTATCTGATTTGTTCAGACATTTCTTTTAGTACTGAATTTAATATTATACACTGGTTTATTCCTTCATTTATTCTGTTTAATATATATATATATATATATATATATATATATATATATATATATATATATATAATATATAAAAGTCAATGTGTGTATGTATGTTCCAGCATCACTTTCCGAAGGGCTGGAGCAATTTTCACGAAACTTGGTACACATGTTTCTTATTGGTTTACTAAAAATACTGTAGGGTGAAATCAGCCTAACCCACACCCTCTTGGGTAGGGTGGGGGGTAATCTTGAGGTCTTGTATGCATGTTATCATCCAGTCGACACTCAGAACGATCACCAGAGGGAGAACTGGAGGTGACTGCCAGCATTCTTTATGTTTGAGCAACACCACCGCGCCCCTTTTGCTTTTGAAATTAAATAGAGTTGGCTGAGTTGGCATCCCAGCTATTTTTTAGGACTCATTCTGTCTTTGTGACTCAAACAGCCATATATGTATCTTATATATATATACGTCTACACGTGGATGTGTATGTGTCTGTCCGGCCCAGTAGTGAGATGTAGATGTAGAGTCGGGGTGAGGGCTCCAGCTCCAAGGATACGCAAGCGAGGCCAGCACACCGGCAAAATGAAAACTCTGAAGAAAGACGGTCGCTTAGCTGCTAATGCACAAACGAGGCAAGAACGCTGACAACACGAATACTCCTAGGAGAGAGATGCCCAGAATAGTTCTGACAATTTCAGTACTTTCTAGGATCCCATGCTTGGCTTACATAATTAGTTAATTTTATATATATATATACAGTAATCCCTCACTTATCGTAGGAGATAGGTTCCAAGGCCGACCGCGATAACTGAATTTCCGCGAAGTAGGGACACCATATTTATTTAATTATTTAACGTGTATTTGGACGTTTTTAAACCCTCCCTGTATTGTTTACAACCCACCCTTTACTCTGTTAATAACAGGGACAACTGCTAAGCAATATGAAATCGGTAGATAAGTTTACACTTACTGTATAGCGAACTACACGTAGCTATATATGACGTGATGAATATGCTGCGCAGTAAAAATGATGACAATGAAGGTGATGATCCCCTGAATGCAGTATAAAGAGCACGTTAATGCTGAATGAGTGAGATGAGATGAGACTTCCTGGTTAATGCAGCACTGCGTCGCTGAGCTAATCAGCAGCACACAGGAACTTAACTGCGTGCTCTGATTGGGTAGCTTCTCAGCCATCCACCAATAGCATCTCTTGTATGAAATCAACTGGGCAAACCAACTGAGGAAGCAACTATCAGAAGTAAACAGACTAATTGTCCGCAGAAACCCGCGAAGAATCGAAAAATCCACGTTATGTATTTAGATATGCTTACATATAAAATCCGCGAAGTCGTGAATCCACGAAAAGTGAACCGCGAAGTAGCGAGGGATTACTGTAATGCAAAAGCCAAATCCCACTGACTCACTCATCACGAAATCTCCCAAACTATGAGGACTTGGGACTTGAAATTTGGAATGTAGGTTACCCTTGGCCCATAGGTGCTTGCTAAGAAACGGTCTTAAAAATTTTGTGGTCTGTCTGCTTTTCACACTTAATTACTTAACGGATTTAGATCTGGTTGTTTTCTATAATTAGCTTGAACTTTCTAGTTGATTTTGTGACTTCTCGCATCACGCTAAGTACCAGAGTTCGCTTGCGGTATCAATTTATTTATGCAAATCCAAGAGAGTGGCCGTGGGCCGAGAGCAGGGGGGGCGGGGCCTTCCTCATTTACTCGCCAGCCTCTGTTCGAGTTGGTTTACGTTTCGCCACGTGTTGGAGTGCACCTTGCCTCGGCTTAGCTAGCAATACCGGTTTGTACAACAGATATTATCACCTACAGACTGTTAAGGAGTAACGTTTGACGTGTTTGAGAGAGAGATCAGAGCTTTTAGAGGGTCGCTGCTCATTGGCGGAGATGTCACGGCCACATGCTTTTCTTCCCACATGGAGAGCTGAATATGATCAGATACAGTGCTAACGTCTATTGATTTTTAAAGTTTGTCCTGTTTCATACATGCAAGACCGCAGGACAAACACATTAGTGAATCTTCATGGTTTGTTAATTTATTTTTATTTTTAAAGTTGTGTTTTTTAATTATTTTTCTCAAACAATTAAAAAAAAACCCACTTTATTTTCCTCCCAGGCAACACTGGGTACTTCAGCTAGTGTTTTATACATCCTGTATTTATTTATTGTTCTATGCAGAAAATGTTTGAATCCAATGTTACATCTACCCTGCTGTTCTTTCTGAGACTCTGTGAAGCGCCTTGAGCATAGAAAAGGCACTAAATAATAATAATAATACATTACTACATAATTAATAGGAAAGGTGCTATAATACAATGTATTATTATTAAAATTATTGTTATTCATTATTTATTAATATTTAATTAATATTTAATAACAAATAAATTATTATCCATCCATTATCCAACCTGCTATATCCTAACTACAGGGTCAAAGGGGTCTTCTGGAGCCAATCCCAGCCAACACAGGGTGCAAGGCAGGAAACAAACCCCGGGCAGGGCGCCAGCCCACCGCAGTAAATTATTATGTAATAATTAATTAATATTATTAATAATAATAGTAATAGCCTCTATTTTCCTGGGGTCAGACTTGCCTAGGGGTGAGCGTTGTTGTGTCCACTCCATTGCAGGCCTCACCCCTTTGCTATTCTGTGCTGTCAAATCACAGACGTGGTGTGCTCACTGGATATTCAGTTTACAGACTAACTTTGATTACATCTCTCCCTCTCGATTAGCTATACCCTGCAAGAACTCTCGGACAGAAACGTCTCAGATGTCGAAGATGAAGATGAGGTCTCCTATGAAAATCTCATGGTATGAAACGTTAGGTCTTTGCACACCAAGATGCTATCCTGACTGTCTGTCCTGTCATGAATATTCCTACTTTTAATGCTGTGAACAACAAGTTAATTCTTGTAGTGACCTTCCAATCCTGACAAATCCCATGAAGGCCAGAAAATACAAAAGTGGAGAATTTATTCACAACAAAAGCTGTAAACTGCAGAGTAGCTAGACATTGCGCTCTCTCAGAAACAAGAAAGTAGGGAATCTGGTAGGACCTTATGAAGGAGATCTATATGAAGAACAGACAGGTAAAGTGTGTCAGTGAGACTCATAAACATCCAGGTGGGTTCCATAAGAACTGTGGGGCAGTCATTCCATGGGGCTTTCAGTGTCTTGTGGAATCATCAGAAACAAAACCACAAATAACATCCACTTAAGATAACTGTGGACCAATAAGGCTAATCGACAAATGAACAGAAGCTGGAGTCGGACCTCCTAAATAGCCGTGATGAAGATGATTAATTAACTAAAACAGAACAACATGAAACAGCGAGTACACAAAGATCAACATAAGCAACACAATATAATGTCCAAACACAGTCCACATCCACATGTAGATGCAGATTGGAGGTGATACATGAATGGAAGTCCCAAGTGAACAGCTTTCAGTTTTGTCCTACAAGTAATGTGGTGATGGTGACGAATTTCAGGCTCTGGGAGTTCTTCACAGATGAAGACATTTACCAACTCTGATCAGATGGCACAAACATCACCCACAGGACACAAACACAAATCCAGAAATAGTAATCCTCAGGAAACTGTAGTAAGTGATTTTTGGGGTGAAGAGTCGAGACACAAAGGACAGACGATTGAGCTTGTTTGCCGGCTTCTTCTGGCATCCCTTTTCAAGTCCACGCCATACATTGTTTCCCCCTGCAGTCCCCAAAGGCTGACCAATGCCAAAGTACTACCGGGGCTGCTGGGATTTGTAGTTAATTTAAGTAGTGCTGCTGCAGTCAGAGACAAAGGCACCAGTTAGATGACCTAAATCAGGGTCTGTGGGAGACCTCGAGGAGGCACAGAAGCACAAGTGGGCAGAAAGATCACCTCTCCACATTAGTTTGAGAAGACAAGGGCCAGCAAGGAGCAGTGGGTTTGCCATTGTAGAGTAGGTTGTGCCATGGAAGCGTATCTTCTGGAAATTCCTCTGGGACTAAGAGAGGGAGATACCCTGTTGCTCTGGGAGGAGGAGGAGGAGGATGAGGAGGAGGAGGCTTGCAGAAACCGTGATTCCAGGACAAGAAACAAAGATAGGAATACATTACAAGGGTAATGACAATCACAGAGATATTAAGGAAGGCTGACAGGCGGTCAGCACAAGTTCTCTAAGTAATGTTGGCTCCAGAGTTGGCTTTAGCATTTTTGTTGTCCTAGGTGAAACTGTAAATGGCGCCCCACCAACCCTTTTGCTTTGAGTGGATTTATCACTGCCAGACCTGAACGTAGAAACCTGGAGACACGACAGAGGAGCTGGGACTGGGAAGTGCGAGATATGGAGGGTTTTGTGAATTTACAGTGTAAATGTGTGGACACTAGGGGTCACCATTGCCCCTTTTTCCCCCAACAGACAGACGCAGGACATAGGTTCTAAACACCAAGAAGTTATTTAATTTCTTCATTTCCTTCTATGAAGTGCCCACAAGCACCACAGCCACAAATAAACAGGCAAGAGAAACACCAAGTACAACATTAAATTCTCTTTCTCCACCACATCTCCCAGCAAGCTCTGTCCTACACCTCCTGCTTGCCTGCTGGGTTCCCAACAGTCCTTTAAATCAGGGGTGCCCAACTCCAGTCCTGGAGGGCCAGAGTGGATGCAGGTTTTCATTCTGACCCTTTTCCTAATTAGTGATCTGTTTTTACTGCTAATTAACTTCTTTTGAATTAATTTTACTTGAGTTGATTTTTGAGAAATGTTTCCCTGAATTTCTTCATCATTCCTCTGAATTGCTTCATTTCTTTCCTTAAATGGCACCCAAACAAAAGTGAAATGTGAAGTGAGTGAGCCAACAGAAGAGCAATTAAGTCAGGGCCTCAAACTCCAACCAATTTCACTCCAGCCAGTTCCTTAATGAGGCGCCGAGTCTTGTCTTTAATTAAACCCATTCTTTAATTCCATGGCTTGTTGCTGCTCTAATTGTGCAATAGCAGACATTTCCGAAATTGTGGATTTTCTCTTTTCTAAGAGCAGATCAGCATTCCTGAGACCTTCACCTTTCTTTATTTTCAGCTATTGTATGATGGTCACAGTTTGCTGGTCCTGTTTTGGCTCATTTTGTATCTTATTATTGTTTGGCTGCTAATTAAGGAAAAAGAAACAATTGAAGGGTCTGAGTCTTCATGAGAAAGTCAATTAAAATGAATTCAAAAGAAGTTAATTAGCAGCAAAAACAGGTCACTAATTAAGAAAAGGGTTAGAATGAAAACCTGCAGCCACTGTGGCCCAGCAGGACTGGAATTGAGCACCTCTGCTTTAAATAGTCCTTGTATACAACTAATATGTGAAAACAAAAGGAATAATAGAAACAGTGGCAGACCTACATTTTTGGAGCCCTGCAGGTTGAAGTGTTATGGGGGGCCCTTTGCAACCAGCAAGTGAGGTCTGGGTAACCCGCTGTTATCTTCTTCAATGGGGTTATTCCATGACAGATCACCACAAATTTTTTTAAAATGTAACCACTACATGTAGGGGGTTTAAATCACCCCACCCCCATCGAGTAGACACCCAAAATTTTTAAGCAATGTGGATGAAAGTCACTTCTTTTGTCCCTCTGGGATTAGAAGCCGTGAATCTTGAGCTTCATTAGGTTATAGTAGATCCACCCCTGAACAGAAAACAATATAATTGGGTTAATGGGAATCGGACATTAAAGTGTGAGTCTCGATTATTTAAATTATTTCACCCTCAAATTTTGTCACCCTAGGTGACCTCCTATTTCACCTAAATGGTAGAGCCAGAACTGATTGGTCACACCTCACATTTCAAAGCTGCTTAGATCTCAGGGTGTTGTTCCCACGTGGGCCACTAGATGCCACTGTAAGCTTGTGCCTCTGGACTTGTAGTCCTGCCCATGGAAGTGCTGGCGATGCTGGATCTGAACCCTGGCATTTTAAAGCTGTACTGGTTCAGTTTAGATTTAGGAAGTGAAGGTGAACTGGGCAAAGGTTCAGTGCAATGAGGAAGATGGGCCAGGATGTGATAGGGACAGAAAGTGACTGGGAAATGGTGAACACCAGTAATGAAAACTGAAATTATTTTATGAACAGGATATGTAATTAATTTTAAAATAATGAGTTGGTTTGTGAAATTAGGAAGTTGCACTTTATTATACAACATAATTGGCAGGTTTATATTCTGCTGAGTAGTAGTGAACAGCACAGTGGCTCAGTGATCAGTGCAGGGTTCTGTTAGACTGGATGGGAAGCATCTGTGAACTGTCATCTGCAGGTCTCCCCATACGTGTTCTATGGGGTTTAAGTCTGGGCTTTGACTGGGCCACTTAAGGACACTCGGAGACGTGTCCCAAACCCACTCCACCGTTGTCTTGGCTGCATGTTTAGGGTCCAGTCTGGGGTGCTGTGCCCCCTGGAGTAGGTCACCTTCATGAACCTCTGTGTCTGGCTGCATTCATCCTTCCCTCACTTCTGCCACTGAGGAATACCCCCCATGGTATGATGTGGATCCCACCATGCTTCACTGTAGAGATGGTAGTAAGCAGGTGATGAGCAGTGCCTGGTCCTCATCAGAGACAGCGCTTGGAGTTCTACCTGAAGAATTCAGTTTTTGTCTCATCAGACCAGATGATCTTTTCCCTCCTGCTGCCAGAGTCCTTTAAATGCCATCACATGCCTTCTACTCAAGAGTGACTTCTGTCTGTTACTCTACCATACACCCCTGAATGATGGGGTGCTGCTGAGCTAGGAAAACCTCTCAGAAGCACAATCATCTCAGCAGCACTCCTTCAATGGACTTCTGAAACTCTGCTAGAGACACCTTTGGGTTTGTGGACATCTTCTTGACCAAGTCCCTTCAGTTGGCCAGCTCTAGTAAAAGTCCTGGTGGTTCCAAACCTCCTCCATGTCACACTTCCTGAGGTCACTGTGCTCCTGAACACACTCAGCGTTTCAGAAATGGTTTGATCCCCTTATCTGATCTTTGCCTCACCACAATTTGATGATGGAGGTCTACAGAGAGTTCCTTGGGCCTCATGGTTTGGTTTTTGTCCTGGCCTGCGGTGTGAATTATGGGACCTTCTGTGCCTTTCTAAATGATGTCCATTCAGCTGGCCACAAGCGGACTCCAATCAAGTTCTAGAAACATCTCAAGGAGAACTAAAGCAAACTGGAGACAACTGAGCAGAATTTGGAGGGCCACAGCAAAAGGTCTGAAAATTTCTAGGAACGAGAGATTTCACTTTTTTAATTTTAATAAATTTGCAAACATTTATGAAAATATGGTTTTGTCTTTTTGTTATTATGGGACTATGAGTGTTGACTGATGGGTAAAAATGCCTGGTTTATCCATTTCAAATTAAATCTAAAACACAATGACGCCTGCACAAAGTGAAGGGGACGGAAGACTTTGAGTCCGGTGTAACAATAAAAAAGGAGAACCAGGCCCAGAAACACTCGGCAGAATTCAAAATGAAAAGAGGCTCGCTATAATCCTTAAACCAAAGATTAGTAGAAGAGGCAAACGCACCTCAATGACTAACAACAACCTCAGATGTGACTCAGCATGTGGCACTGCCTTTTAAAGAGTCACAGTGACGGCCTTGTGACGGGGACTCGCGTCCGAGCAGCGGCTACTCAGTGCGTCTTAATGGCAGTAAGTCAAACACGTAACAGTTATAATCACTAACAAATGTCTTGAGACAATAACTTATCTTCTCTGGAACAAACTACCAAGACATGGAGTTGAAGCAGAAACCTTTAAGAAAAATCTGAATGAGGTATGGGGGACATCTTAGCTATCAGCTAAACAAACAGGCTGGACGGTCTGAATGCATCCTCTCGTTTGTCAAATTCCTTATGTTCTTATGTCCAAAATTTTCCAAAATGTCAAAAAATCGTGGAAAAAAAACCATATTTGTCTGAATCACAGCAGTTATATATTGCTTACTATAAGCTGTTAATAAAATGAATTTTCAGACATTAGACACTTTAGGGCTGCTTAATGATTCAGATTCTTGATGTTGTTAACATTTCTTTTGTTTCCTTATTTTTTTATTCTGACCAAAACAGGAACAACCAGAATATGGGAACATGTTTCAAGATGAAATTTATGCAAATCACCAGCGCTGCTCGTAAAAACTGACAAAGTGGAATGGACACGAGTGACATGAGGCATCCCAATGTGGCCTCTGGCGTGGTGTGGCTCTGCTACTCACTTGTGCATGAAGTTCAAAATTCATTTGGCCTTTTATATTTGTTCTAAAAAGTTATACTGATTATCTGTTCATCATTTATTTACGTGTGTGACAATTGATTCCTGGTACATCAAACCGGTGGTGCCACCTTATAGGACGAAAAATGTAACTTTGTGACAAGCACCCTCATTATAAAGGGTGCTTAAACTGAACACCTCATTGTCATCCTCAATCAAACCATCCAAAATATCCTCCTTAATAAAAGGATAAGTGACTGTTTGGCTGTATCTGTGTGTCGGTCTGGTTGCTATGTCTCTGTCATTCCAACAGATGGTGTGTAGCGGACTAAAAAAACCCAGCTAAGATTCACACCATCGATAGGATGGTGATTTATTTATTTTTTTGATGGGGATCCCAGGAACGCACCCAGCCTTGGCCCGACTCACACACACTCCCTCACAGAGACAAAAAAGCAACCGGTAATAAAACAAATTAAAGAATGTATTAAACAATTATAAACAAAATATATGTAAACTACAACGATCCCACCCCAGTTCCCTTTTGGCGATTATACAATAAACACAAATTAAGCACCCACAAATTACTAACAAAAACCACACACGATGAAGTTCATGAAAACGTCGACTGATGAAATGAAATGATGGAGGTGGATAGTCCAGAGATCAGCACGCTGTATGTGAATGGAAAGGTCAGTCCTGCCGGTATTTCCTGATGAGATGATGACGTGTGAATGGGATCAGGAGTGCTCCTTTCTTTACAGGACGACAACAAACCCTCACATAGTCATCATGCAGACACCAGACTGTCCATACACCGAACAAGAGACGATCCCAGACCAAACAAGAATCCACAGGTAGAAAACGGAAAGGCACACAGACAGGCAACTTAAGACACAAAACAACAAAAGACTTTTTTCCTCTGTAGAACTGGCCTCCTTTTAAGTCTCACGTCACCTCCTTGTCCCCAGCAGCCCCTGCAACCTCAGCAGATGACAAATCAGAGCCACTGCAGGGACTGCTGGGAGTTGAAGTTTCATTCCCCAGTAGCACCGCTACAGGTGCATCACATATAACACGAATGAGCCGACCAATCTATTTAGCCCTGAAATCATTTGTCCCCTTTAGCATTTAATGCTGTCAGCATCCCAATTATTTGTAGTAATAAAACGTATTGCATTTTTCATTTCAACAGATACTCATAGATAGATAAACTTTATATCTCCCCAGGGGGAAATTTGGCTTTTTACAGAAGCTCTTAAAATAAATAAATACAAAAAATTATAGATAAGTCAGTAAATAAATAAACAAATAAATAAGTAGATATACACAGACACTGTCAATCTGAACAAAAAAGAAAATTGAAAACAAGGAAAACTTCTGGCTTGGCAGTCCGAGTCCTAGATATGCGCTATACAGGCGTATTTCTGTTTGTATAAAGGAGCTCCCCATTGTGTTTCTTCACACTCTCCTACTGAATAATTCATTGGCTGGAAGTCCTCAGTGTTGCTGTGTAAGAGAGAGGTTGTGCAGCGTTTGTTCATAATGGCACTCAGTTTTATCTTCATTCTCTCCTCCACTTCTACCTCCAAGGGGTCCAGAGTCTGTCCCATCACTAAGCCTGCCATTTTACTTAGCTTGTTAATATGGTGGTCCTCCCTTGAAGTGATGTCACCAGCCCAGCACGCCACACTAACCATCACTGAGCTGTAGAAGATGTGAAGGACGTCACTACACGGATTAAAAGAGAGCATTCACCTAAGGAAAAAGACTCTGCTCTGCCCTTATATACATATATATTGTGGCAGACAACCGGCAGCTCATCCTGGCCGTGACACCCCTGAGATGGAAGGATGGGGGAAGGCAGCATTTCCAGGACTCTGCCTCCCCCAAAATGCTAAATGGAAGCTGCCCTGGAGTGTAAGGGTGCCCCAGATTCCCGCAGGGCATCCTGGGACTTGGAGTGCGGTTTCTTAGCCCTGTTGGGTACTGTGGGTGCCACCAGGAGCTGTGTGAGGACCGGAGGAGCCATGCCTAAGTCACGAGGACGGGAGCCCTGAAGTACTTCCGGGCTGAAGAAAAAGCCAATTCTCCATCTGACCCAGCAGTGATAGCAAGTCCTGTGGATGGAAGAGAAGAAGCATTTCCAGGGCAAGGACTATATAAAGGACTGGTGGAGACCCAGCAAGTGGGAGTTGGGAGGTAGAGGACAGAGCTTGCTGGGAGGTGTGGAGGAGAAATTAGAAATTATTACTGAGTTTTTGTTGTGTTTCTTGTGGCTGTGGTGCTTTGGAGGCACTATTGTGCAGGAAGAAAATAATTAAAAGTCTTCTTAGTGCTTTTAACCTGTGTCTTGGATCTGTCTGTTGGGAAAAGGTGGGCAACAGTGCCACCAAGTGTCCATTCTCTTACTATATATATATATATATATATATATATATATATATATATATATATATATATATATATATATAATATATATATATATATACTGTGGCACCCGGACGGGGGACATGCCCGGAGGAGGGCTCATTCCTCCTGCAGACCGCGAGAGGGTGTCCGCTCTGCTTGTATTGGGGGCCACGGGTACAGGGCTTGGAAGCCCAACTCTGTAGGGGCCCATGGTCACTGCCAGGGGGCGTCCCCCTGCCCGAAGGACCCTGGTCCCAGTACTACCGCAACACCAGGAAGTGCTGGGGGGAAGAACAGAGGGAACACCCGGAGTGCTTCTGGGAGGACAGCCGGCATTTCCACCACACTGGGGCGTGTCCGCGGGATTGCCGGTGCACACCTGGAACACATCCGGGTACGGATAAAAGGGGCCGCCTCCCTTCATTCAAGGCTGGAGTCGGGTGGAAGCAGGACAAGGTCGGAGAAAGAGAGAAGGAGGCGGTCCGAAGAGGAAGAGCGGTTGGCCTGGACTTTGGGGAAGATTGGGGTTTGTGGCACCGTAATTGTAAATAGTATTGTAAATAAACATGTGTTGGGTGACATGAGTGTGTCTGCCTGTCTGTGTCCGAGTCAGTCTCCACAATATATATATATATATATATATATATATATATATATATATATATATATATATATATATATATATATATATATATATATATATATATATATATATATACAGTGCATCCGGAAAGTATTCCCAGCGCATCACTTTTTCCACATTTTGTTATGTTACAGCCTTATTCCAAAATGGATTAAATTCATTTTCTTCCTCAGAATTCTACACACAACACCCCATAATGACAACGTGAAAAAAGTTTACTTTTTTTTTTTTTTTTTTTTTCAAATTTATTAAAAATAAAAAAATTGAGAGAGCACATGTCCATAAGTATTCACAGCCTTTGTCATGAAGCTCGAAATTGAGCTCTGGTGTCATCCTGTTTCCCCTGATCATCCTTGAGATGTTTCTGCAGCTTCATTGGAGTCCACCTGTGGTAAATTCAGTTGACTGGACATGATTTGGAAAGGCACACACCTGTCTATAGAAGGTCCCACAGTTGACAGTTCATGTCAGAGCACAAACCAAGCATGAAGTCAAAGGAATTGTCTGTAGACCTCCGAGACAGGATTGTCTCGAGGCACAAATCTGGGGAAGGTTACAGAAAAATTTCTGCTGCTTTGAAGGTCCCAATGAGCACAGTGGCCTCCATCATCCGTAAGTGGAAGAAGTTCGAAACCACCAGGACTCTTCCTAGAGCTGGCCGGCCATCTAAACTAAGCGATCGGGGGAGAAGGGCCTTAGTCAGGGAGGTGACCAAGAACCCAATGGTCACTCTGTCAGAGCTCCAGAGGTCCTCTGTGGAGAGATGAGAAGCTTCCAGAAGGACAACCATCTCTGCAACAATCCACCAATCAGGCCTGTATGGTAGAGTGGCCAGATGGAAGCCACTCCTTAGTAAAAGGCACATGGCAGCCTGCCTGGAGTTTGCCAAAAGGCACCCGAAGGACTCTCAGACCATCAGAAAGAAAATTCTGAACTCTTTGGTGTGAATGCCAGGCGTCACATTTGGAGGAAACCAGGCACCGCTCATCACCAGGCCAATACCATCCATGCAGTGAAGCATGATGGTGGCAGCATCATGCTGTGGGGATGTTTTTCAGCGGCAGGGACTGGGAGACTAGTCAGGATAAAGGGAAAGATGACTGCAGCAATGTACAGAGACATCCTGGATGAAAACCTGCTCCAGAGCGCTCTTGACCTCAGACTGGGGCGACGGTTCATCTTTCAGCAGGACAACGACCCTAAGCACACAGCCAAGATATCAAAGGAGTGGCTTCAGGACAACTCTGTGAATGTCCTTGAGTGGCCCAGCCAGAGCCCAGACTTGAATCCGATTGAACATCTCTGGAGAGATCTTAAAATGGCTGTGCACCGACGCTTCCCATCCAACCTGATGGAGCCTGAGAGGTGCTGCAAAGAGGAATGGGCCAAACTGGCCAAGGATAGGTGTGCCAAGCTTGTGGCATCATATTCAAAAAGACTTGAGGCTGTAATTGGTGGCAAAGGTGCATCGACAAAGTATTGAGCAAAGGCTGTGAATACTTATGGACATGTGACCTCTCAACCTTTTTACCTTTAACAAATCCGCAAAAACCCCAAGCAAACTCCCTTCACGCTGTCACCATGGGGTGCTGTGTGCAGAATTCTGAGGATAAAAATGAATTGAATCCATTTTGGAATAAGGCTGTAACATAACAAAATGTGGAAAAAGTGATGAAGCGCTGGGAATACTTTCCAGATGTACTCTATCTATCTATCTATCTATCTATCTATCTATCTATCTATCTATCTATCTATCTATCTATCTATCTATCTATCTATCTATCATATAGTGTCTTTCATATCTATCTATCTATCTATCTATCTATCTATCTATCTATCTATCTATCTATCTATCTATCCATCCATTTTTCAACCCGCTGAATCCGAACACAGGGTCACGGGGGTCTGCTGGAGCCAATCCCAGCCAACACAGGGCACAGGGCAGGGAACCAATCCTGGGCAGGGTGCCAACCCACCACAGGACACACACAAACACACACCAAGCACACACTAGGGCCAATTTAGAATCGCCAATCCACCTAACCTGCATGTCTTTGGACTGAGGGAGGAAACCCACGCAGATACAGGGAGAACATGCAAACTCCACGCAGGGAGGACCCGGGAAGCAAACCCAGGTCCCCCAACTGCGAGGCAGTCCATCTATCTATCTATCTATCTATCTATCTATCTATCTATCTATCTATCTATCTATCTATCTATCTATCTATCTATCTATCTATCTGCCTTCATGTACATCTCTTTATTATATAGTGCCTTCATATGTATCTTGTGTTACATAATGGCTTTCCCACTTATCTATTTTGTAGTACGTTATGAGCAGACACACTTATTATTCACTTTACGAGACTTTACCATATTGATAAAACACATTATAGTATGTTTGATATTTCAAGAATTCAGCACGGTACTCAAACTTATGATGGGAATTATTGATTGATGTCAAATGTAAATGTTCACTTCATGGAGTAACTCCATGAAAATGTTTATTACTTAGATACGTTCAAACAGAAGTCGATAGTGATAAAGGCATGTGCCAGGAAGAAGACAAAAAAGACGAATGCTACAAGAATATAAAGGTATGAGACTCATAAAATATTTATTATAGTAATATAATAATATGCCCCCTGCTCACTTTGCTCACCAACCCCCGTGTGGGTGCTATGCATTAGCCTCTTTGTGGTTCTGCCGCTCACGTATGGGGATGCGGATGTACAATATAAACAGATTTTTATTTTTATGGGAATTGTTACATATGCATCAACGTGACAATAACTGCGCATGATTGAATTTCGTTTCTCTCTATTAAATAAAACTACTTTTTCGAATGTTTGGCTCTGAGATTTGTTGATTGTCATAGCAAAATGGGAAACTGTAAACATTTTAATACGAATGGCATATCAAGATCTCCTTTGTTGTCTAATGTTATCCGCGTTTGGACGTAAGGATTTGTATTCATTATTGGCTGTAGAATTTCTAATACATCCAATCGTTTAACTCTTTCGATTCGATGTTGCATCTCTTCTCCGTGATCATAAATCTAAACCTGACCAAATTGTGGTTTCTTTGAAATTAAACTTGTCGTAGCTTTAATTGTTGCGGGACCACTGATTCTCATAGCGTATGGTCCTGAATCGTGTAAATCTACGTTTTGAGCATTGAATGATGGGAATGTGAACAGATGATTGTACATTTGGATATTTTGCCTGTAGCATTTGTGGATTTCACTTTCACCAAATAACCAATCTTTTAATTCTCACGTATGCACCTCTTCATTTGAAGAAACACTACTTTTCCCTGATGGCAACACAAATTAGACAATCTACAAGTCTCCGACTTAAAGTTTAAAGCCGAACAATATATTCAATTTCTTTTAGCTATTCCATTATTTCACTGAGTAATAATTTCCATTTGTTTGCGCTAATGCGATCTTTACTATCAGTTTTTTGAGACATTTGAATTTTTGTACTTCCATTATCTCCAACCTGCTCTGCATGTGTATCACGGCAACGTTTTTGAATTATTTACGACGTTCTACATTGTCTTCTACTCTTTGTCTTTTCTTCTTCTACTGTTTGTCTTTTATTTCTGCCCCCGCTTGGACCTGTTAGGTTTTCAATCCATCTCTTGGCACAAAGTCTCGCCTCACGGGACATGAAATTATCTCTCGGAAAAAGTCTCGTCTCGTCCCAAGATTTTTTTTTTTATGTAATAGAGAGATATGAAAACTTAGCAGAACTATACTTATTAATTCACCCGTCCATGTACAGGACCTGCGTAGTCGGAGTCTTTTGGAGCAGAGCATTGGGCACGAAGTAGAAACCGGACCCCTGATGAAACGCCACCTCATCACGGGGCTACGGAATTAAGAGTTAAATACGAATCTTAGCTTTTGAAGATAATTGTCCCAGTGTTTAGAAAAGTCAGTTGATGAAAGAGGAAAATTTAAATGTTTTCTTTGTTTTCATGTAAATCATTTTCCTTTTATACGCTGTACATTACTGATCTGTTATTTGATGAACTACCTGGTAGGTCAAGTTCAAATATTATTTCTTCAACTTTGGATCAGTTATTAAATTATTAGTATAGTTTTTAATTAAATAACTATTTAAAAAATAACAACAACATTTCCTAATATGCCAAAATAAAATGTATTTCCTAATTAGCGGTTACACATTTTTGAACCTTTTATCTGTTTGATGGTTTATAACCAAAATCCAACTGGCATCCAATCATCTGCTTCTCTTCTGGAGTCTAACCTTGGGTGGTAGGTAATAATAAACCATTTTATTTATATATTTATCTATAAGTTTTGTTGTGGTAGGGTCCTAGGGTGACCCCATTTCCAATTTCAGACCCCTTATTACTCAGACCTTAACCCCCCTAACGATAGACCCGAGCATTGCTTAGGCAACGGTGTAGATGCGTGTTGTAAAAAACGTTTATCAGCAGCCCAGGTGTTGCACGCTCTTGACGGTGATACGAGCAGTGAGGTCGAGGAGCCTCTCATCAGCAGTGATGACGAAGTCAACGTGTCTTCAGGCAGTGAAACTGAAACGGACAGGGAGGCCGAAAGTGAGTCAGGTGAGGGTCATCATGAAAAGTAAAAAAACGAATAATGATAACATAAAATAAATGTGCCCACTGCTCTGTGCTATAAATTTGTTTTCCTGTATGATTCCAATAATTTTGATCATTTTTATAGTCCAAATCGCTGATTTTGCGCATTTCTTGTTCAAATACAAGACAGAAACATGAGGTGTGGCAGGGACGACCCTTTCCTCCCCTCAGACTGCGCTCTCCCTCACACACTGGCTGGCACGTGCCTGTTGCCGTCTCTCTGTATGTCGCCAATATAATGTGTGCAGACACCTTTATTATACACCCTGACTTTCCACACTCCGGCTAATATCTTTAATGAATGTGTGTTTAATATTTAGCCTTGCTGATTGGACATAAAGCCACAGTGGAAAGGCAGAAGGCGAGGCAGACAGTACCGTGCCGCCCTGAAGGGGGCACATGTGAGCCCAACAGGCGCTCGTTGCTGCTGTTCTTCTTGGCAATAATCACCACTGAGGTGGAGAGACTTTTAAAACAAAAGCTAAATAAGGAGGACTTTTACAAGATAGTGACGGAGATTTTCGTAGAGTAGAATAGGCGCATGGACTTCATTTACAAATAAAGGTAAGGTCATAAATGGCTTTCAATTTTATAAAAAATTGGGATCAGACTAAAAAAAAACAGTCCAATATTTAAAAACTTAATTTTGACCTTGAATAAAATATTCTTTTGTTTTTCTTGTTATCCTTTTGTTGATTAAAATGGATTAAAGCATCAGAATTAAAAGCTTTTAAAAGACAATTAAATATATTAACGAAGATCAAAACTGAAATCAGTTTTTTTTGTTCACCACTCTATACTATCATTTGTATTGCATGAGTGTGAATTGTGGAATTGCAACGGCAAATACAACTTAATAAGTTATAGCGTAATGAAAATTGCATAATTAGATCTGGACCACCCTGTATAGAACACATGGAGCATGCGGAGCAAATGCACTCTCTCCACTCTCTCTGTCACCGCTATAAACGTAACGTTCTTTCTTAGTCAAATATGCGCCTTACCTGCTGTAAGTGTGCGTAAAGAATGCTGATGAGATATGAAACATCACCGGTAGTCAATGTGCCAGCTGATTAGTGAATAAGCGACTCTTTAGGGTTCATATATTTGTAAATCTCACTCTGAAGGAGTCACCAGCCATGAACCTCGCCACACATCACTGGCATCATTATTATACTTTTTACACTTCCGACTGTGTATGTTTAGTGTTTTGCACGTGTTACAGTAAAGAAAAAGGCAAAAAATACAACACTTTTTATGTGTTTTTTTTGAGAAAAAATTATAAGGCTAAGGAGGTTAATAGATTGCCCCCAAATCCAATGCTCTTATCACGCTGTCAGGATCAACGCTATTATCATTGAATACGTCCTCCTTACTTTTAAATCTGTGATCACAACAAATTAGATAGAGGACCAGGAAAGGTATAAATGTTTTAATGTATAACAGAAATAATAAACAACTCACAGTGAATAAAAACACAATTATAAAACCTGGATAACAGACCACCAGGAGTCTCTCCGTCTTAGTACGTTGACAGGTCTCTGCTCTTGGCCCTTGGATTGAATGGCAGAAGTAGGCAGCATGGCCTGCCCAACAGAGAGAGACAGAGCACGACGTTACAGGCCTCGTTTATCCAGTCCTTGACAGACCTCTTGCACTTGTGTGGTATGTAGTTCCCACTGTTGTTTTTCATTTATTTACTAATTCGTTTCTACTTTGGTTTTTGATGTATTTGAAGAAATCGGTATCCTCGTATGTGATAGTTCTGTATTTCGTGAGTGGTATCATCTATTGTTGCATTTTTGCCTTGAGAGCTGTCGCCTGGTCACTCGGTGTGGAGCTGTACAAGAACAAAGTCATTTGTACTTCTGAGGTGAGCACGATAGACTGGCCATCAAGCTCTGTGAAGAGAGGATCGCTTGTGTTGTGTTTAGTTTGTTGTATTGATCCCATTTTTTGACTCTCATAGCATGCCCAACCTACCTGGAAGGGGGTCTCTCTCTCTGTCTCTGAATTGCTTTTCCCAAAATTTTTCCAATTTCTCTTTACTGAGAGGTGAATGCTCAGTCGGTAAAAAGTTACCAACATGAACAATTCAGAAAGGACTAAAATTATGAAAGGTGTAAAAAATAACTTTACTTCAACCCCTGGTGTCAAACTAATCCAAATTGGGCTTAAGACTCCCTTCTCTGAGGGTTGCAATCTTTTGTATCTAAATTTAATGGTAACGCCTGAGGCTATTTAATTGCAATTTAACTATTTAGCTCATTATTAGCTGCTTAGAACATCATTTTTGTTTATTATTTAATTTTTTTGTTGGCCTTTTCTTTATAAGTATGTATTGTTTGTTGAGGCCTTTGGCTTTTTAACTGTGATTAACTATTGAGAATCCTCTTTTGTTCAGGTCACTCTCCCTAAAAGCATTTTGCTTTTTGGTTCTTGTTTTTCTTTTCTTCTGATTTCTTACTTGAGACTTGGCCTTGAGATTCTCCTTCCTTTTCTGTAACTAAACTGTGCAAAAAATGAAAGGCACACTTATTAATGAAAGGAGTACAGCATCAAGTCAGTGACACTTCTGGGCTGTTGATCTGGTCAGTTAAGTAACAGAGGGGCTTGTTCATCAGTTTCAGCTGCTATGGTGCACTAGAGGGGCAACAATGAGATGACCCCCAAAACAGGAATGAATGGGTTAACAGGTGGAGGGAGGCCACTGACATTTTTCCCTCCTCATCTGTTTTGTCATTCGTTTTGCAGTTGTCTACACTCGGTGTCACTACTGGTAGCATGAGGTCATACCTGGACCCTACAGAGCTGGCACAGGTAGTCCAACTTCTCCAGGATGGCACATCAATACCACGTGCCATTGCCAGAAGGTTTGCTGTGTCTCCCAGCGCAGTCTCAAGGGCATGGAGGAGATTCCAGGAGACAAGCAGTTACTGCAGGAGAGCTGGACAGGGCCCCTCGTAGAAAGTCCTTAATCCATCAGCAGGACCCACTGGTATCTGCAGCTTTGGGCGAGGAGGAACAGGATGAGCACTGGCAGAGCCTACAAAATGACCTGCAGCAGCCAGGCAGGCCACTGGTGTGAATGTCTCTGACCAAACAATCAGAAACAGACTTCACGAGGGTGGCCTGAGAGCCCAACGTCCTCTAGTGGGCACCGTGGAGCTCAATTGGCATTTGCTATAGAATACCAGAATTGGCAGGTCCGCCACTGGCGGGCACCCTGTGCTTTTCACAGATGAGAGCAGGTTCACCCTGAGCACATGTGACAGACGTGAAAGGGTCTGGAGAAGCTGTGGAGAATGTTCTCCTGCCTCAGCATGACCGGTTTGGTGGGGGGTTCAGTGATCGTCTCGGGAGGCCTATCCATGGAGAGACGCACAGACCTCTACAGGCTAGACAACGGTGGGCACCTTCATTGCCATTAGGTATCGGGATTAAATCCTTGAACCCATTGTCAGATCCTATGCTGGTTCCTCCTGGTGCATGATAATGCCCAGCATCATGTGGCAAGAGGATGAAGGCATTGATCCCATTGACTGCCTATCCTGCCAAATTTGGTAGAATGGAGCATCGGTTTCAGAGTTGGTGGGTGAAGTATAAACAATCTGCGTTATGCAGATGACACCGCGCTCATTACCAACAGCAAAGAGGACAGAGAAAAATAAAAGTCAAAAGTCATAACATGGAATTAGAACTGAACATAAACAAAATGAAGATCATAAACGTGGAAAATGATGAAGATTTTGAGTTGGAAAGTGATAGAACAGAAGTTGTAAAGAATTTTAACCTCCTGGGCTCTTTCGTAAACATATTTGGGAGGATCGAAGGAACCAGGAGAAGAGTGCAACCTGCAACCAGATGGCTGGGCACATTGGATTTGGGCTAGTCTGGTGAGGTCCTCCAGCGTTATCCCCATGGTTGATGATGATGAATGTACCCTGAGTTGGGCTGATGACCTGGCCACGGTGGGCTCCTGCCTTAACCCTGGCACTCCTCAGGACCCTGAATTGAATTCAGTCAGCTCATAAATGTATGGATAGATGGCTAAACCTATAATGTTAAGAGGTCCTCTGGGTGTAACTGGCTAATGTTCAACAGCGGACATCAGACATTAACTGTTGTCATAAAACAGATTTTAATGGGTGGTGTTAGACCTTCTTAATGTTGTTAAAATGTGGTTATTTTTATTTCATTCTTACAGGAGTCTCTTCTTGAAAATGTTCCTTTGAATTAAACTTACATAAATGGAGAAAGCTTTTCAAGATGCCAGCAAACTGGACAGGAGCGACAAGCTGAGACACCTGCACTGATCTCCTCAGTTGTCCCTTAAGCCATTAAATGAGTTTGTAGTTGTTTGGTGACAACAGAGCTACAGCCAGCCTCACGGGTCTTTCAGCATTAAAACTGCACTCCTTTTTTAATTAGCTCATCATTCTGTTCATTTCCAATATATGTTATATATTTCTCTGGCCTTAAAGTTTAAATAAACAGAGATACAAGATAAAATGGTTTGAAAAAACAGTGGCATTTATTATGCAGTGCATGGCTTTGTCTCACATTCAAATTCTTTAAACATATCAGATCAGTTTTCATTTCAAAGCAAAATGCAGCCAGTGTTTTAGTTTAGAACTGAATTACACAAATGAATATATCTTATAAAATAACTGTAAAACAGAACACAATATTTGAGAACACTAAATACTAATACTACTACAGTAGTTATCATGAAATGCTACATCAGCGTTTACTCAGTTTCAGTAGTGCACTTTTGATTTGACTTTATTTAACAACTAACCGCACCACCCGTCACAGACAGGTAACGGAATAATTCAAACCATATTGGCGGTCTCTTACCCTACACGTACCTTCAGCGCCTTCCCTCCGTATTCGGGTGTGTGAACGTCTCTTAGCCGTGTTGCTGTAAAGCCACTTCTCAGACTCTCGGCCGTCCTCACACCTCCTGTCTGCTTTTCTACAAGGCGGCTCTCTCAGTCTGCTTCATGCGCCTGTACTCCTCCTCATGCACCTCACACTCGCACTTCCTCTTTCTTTGTGACACCAAAAGTCAAACTGACCAATCAGATCGCTCAGAGGGACTGGACACACTGACCTTAGCGTTTCATTACTGTATACAGTAGACAGATGGACAGGTTAACTTATTTTTAAAGCTGTTCTTAGAGCCAGTGTTAGAAAGTTAAAGCTTTGAGTTAAACTCATATTAGTGTTTGCTTAAGTATAATAGAACAGAATTTTCTTTCATAGCTATTAGAATATGGTATTGTCGTTTATCCCCTGTAAGTTAATATGAGATAGAATTTTCTTGCTATAATCTGCAATACATCGTATTAACTGAGTCAGCGTGTTATGGAATAGGCTAATACCTAGCAGGGACTGAAAGGGCCACTTACTGTACGATATGAAAATGGGATAAGCATGCAATTATCTGACTGTATAGAAACTGTCTAGATAGATATGAAAGGCACTATATAATAGATAGATAGATAGATAGATACTTTATTAATCCCAAAAGCAAATCTAAGAAATGAAACAAGATTTACAGGCTTTAAACAGAACTTTTCTTAAACAAGAACCTTTCTTTTCTTTGCTACATCAATTTTACTTTGAATTTTTTTAAAGTTTTTAAAACGAACATATTTTGTCTGTGGAATCACTTCAACACGTCAAGCTGTTGCTGAATCCCATTTTGCAAACTACAGCTGCTGAACTTTGGTAATTTCTGGTAAACGCAGCTACACTGTTTATATTTCATAGCAGGACATTTCCAGACGGCACATTTCAAATTTGCTTAATATTTATTTTAAATGCCTCTTTTAATCTGGTTAATGATTTATTTATATATATCATTATACTTTTTCATGTGATTGTTTCAGAATTACTTTTCTATTTTTTTTTCATTTTGGCATTTTCACACAAGATGATTTTCTATCGAGATCACCAGCCTAACGTAATACACCTGACTCACAGCAAAAGCAAATCCAAGCCGATCGTGGTTGCTCTGTGTATTATCGTAGTATTTCCCTCTACCTACCCTTTACCTGTTCTCTCAAGGGTGTGTACTCGTCAAATTCATTCTACTGTTGCATTTTAAGATGAACACACACATACATAGCTATACGCACACACACAGAGCCTAACCACAACAGGGCCCCATGAATGACACACACACACTGATCAAACTTTAGCACTTTAGACCACACAAGTGCTTTAGGAATAACACAGCCTGTCACTCAGCACTTCAAGAGACTTACTTATTATCGGCACGAACAACATACAATGTTTTAATGATATCTCAGACCTAAATATTACTTTTGGTCTACAAGAATACATTTAAACATACAAAGACTCAGCACTCTTGACTATTGGCCATTTATCAGCCAAGAATACCTTCTTTACGTCCTGTTCCCTGCTATTGAGTGGAGCTCCCACCCTCAGCCTTAATACACCTCGCAGCACAGAGCGTATGGCAAATCTCAGGCTGCACTAGGTGCTCAAAGAAATCTAACTTATTATTTCAATCACTCTATAGACATTAAGACAAAGCATAGAAAAGTTAAAAGCAGCAGGGTATTTATTATTACAAGAATAATAATAAAACCACTGGAACAAAGAATAATAGGAAATAGGTACTGACAGGAAAGTCTGGATATATATAGTCTTTAGAAAAAGCTTACGAAAAAGTTACAGATGGAAAGGATGAATGTCCCAGGGCGGCGTTTGATTTAGCAATCGATGTTTATGATGCTTTGCTGATGACCAGTGATGTATTCATCCGTTCATCTTCCTCCCTCCTTCCTTACGTCCTTACTTCCCTACTCACTCCTCAGACGAGGCATATTTATTCTAAAATTGTACCAGGGGATTTTGCAAAATGTGATTGTTAGATATTCTGATTGGCTGGCTGTCAATATGAAGAATTAATTTACTGTCCGTTTTCCCAAACAATAAAACCTTTACTGTTCTTTGAGGTGTTGGCAGATCTTCCTTTCCCAGGCTGTAAAATAATTAGGCATCGGCTCAGTCTTCCTTTCCCAGGTTGTAAAGTAATTGAGCCACCAGCATGTCTTCCTTTCTATGTTGGAACAGCTGTTTTAAAAGTGAGGTTTAAGGGAAGAAAAGCTGCTTTGATTTGTCCTAAATGTAGTTCATCTCTTGTCTTGAACAAAATATGATGGAAAATTAAACCAAAATGTGCAGTTTTTGTACCCCACAACACGCTGTAAGCACCTGCAGTTGATGGGTGATGCAAGGAACATTATAACTGCAGGGAACAGGATTACTTTGCCACTAACCTGGCCACGATCCTGCCTGACTGCCGTGTCTACAGTGGCAGATCCTGCAGCAATAAATAACCCAACTGTTCCTGTTTTGAGTTGAATAAAGTTGCTTTTGTTAAAGTACTGAAATTCGGCCTCGTGTTTTGGGGTGCAAGACAAGGAGTCACATGTCACAATATAAATAATCTGAGAAGAGTGGACAGGTGACATTGAGCGGGGGGAAATACTCATTTTCTAGCAATTTATATAAAAATAGCTGCATCAACTCATTTCCGATTTTTTTTGAAAGAGTACTTTTTTCTATTAAAAGACACAAAAACATGACTCTTCTCCCTTTTTTTTTTTCCATTGGGATTAATAAAGTATCTATCTATCTATCTATCTATCTATCTATCTATCTATCTATCTATCTATCTATCTATCTATCTATCTATCTATCTATCTATCTATCTATCTATCTAAAATCCAAAGTCTAATCTGTAGGCCACGCGACTAACCTGGAAGGCCCTTGAAAACGATAATTTACATGTTTACGGAGAGTGTCCTTCATTCGGTTATCTGAACAGCACGATTCACTGCCACTCTTCTCTTCCAGTTTCCATGCTGAAACACATACTGACTTTGCATCACTATACAGCCCATCATAATGAATGCACACACAGGGCGCTATATCCTTCCTTGGGGGTATCTTCCTTAGTTATGCTGAAATCACAGAATGGTATTCAGTTTACAAAGCTATATTTCCTCTTTGGGACAGATAAAGTATCATCCATCCATCCATTATCCAACCTGCTATGTCCTAACTGCTGGAGCCAATCCCAGCCAACACAGGGCACAAGGCAGGAAACAAACCTCGGGCAGGGCGCCAGCCCACCGCAGGGCACACACACACACCAGGGGCAATTTAGAATCGCCAATGCACCTAAACTGCATGTCTTTGGGCTCTGGAAGGAAACCCACGTAGACACAGGGAGAACATGCAGACTTCATGCAGGGAGGACCCAGGAAGCAAACCTGGGTCTCCTAACTGCAAGGCAGCAGCACTACCACTGCGTAACCATGCCGCCCCCAGATAAATTACCATCTATATAAAAATGTAGAGATGTGAAAGAATATTTAAACAGACAAGATGGCTTAGGAAGAGCACCAAAGAGACACAAGACAATGAAATGAAATACTGTAAATGCTCTGTAGGAACCTTCTAAAACTGCATTGGCTCATTTTCCTTATTAGCAGACTGTGCCAGTTTGTCCGGCGTAAATATGAAGAGCTGAACACGAGCCCGAGAGACAGCGTTAAGAATAAGGTTATCCTGCAGATCCTTGTGTTTTTCATGCACTTCTGGGTGAACGACAAACACGATGTTTCTTTCAAGGCCTGAGAACCTTCTAACCGTATCCAGGATAATTTTGTTTTCATGAACCGCATGTGCCTGTGAAAATGACGGTGGAGGCCTCACTTTTTTGAAAAGGGGAACCAGTGCAGCATAGTATCTCTCATAATCCGCCTGTTTGTTGCAAAGAATAGCAAAATCCTTGTTGGTGTAACCTTGTTTTAGCTTTGCTTTTATTTCTTTAAATATCTCGATGGTAAGGTCTTCACCGTTTTTAAAGTGAATCACTTTACTCACTCCCTGAAATGAGTGTCCACATTTTGCCACATTCATTTGTTTCCTGCAAAGCGCGTGAACGTTTTTTTGATTTTTCAAAAAGGAGCCTTCAACTATTTTGGTCATCTCCTCATACATTACGCCGTAAATGGCTTTGCTATTGCGAACACAAAAAGTTAAATCCACTTTTGGACGTTGATATTCAACTCCTGGCAAACCGTTGGAGTATGGGTGATGCAATTGAAAATAGTCCAGGAAGACCCAGAATACACCGGGGCCACAAGCGTCAGATGCTCTGTAAATAATGGAAATGGCTTTGCTGTACCAGTTTGGCTCTTCTCCACGGAAATTGTGAGCTTCATCCACAACAATGTGTTTTACTTCAGGAAATGAGGAACCAATAAATTTTGATCTTGTCTCACAGTGGCAGATTTCAAATCTCCTAAAAAAAAGAAATAAAAGATGTATATTAATATAATAAATATTACAATCAAAATGTGCATATTTTTCTGTCCCCCACTGTGAGTGCTGTGCAGAGTGGAGGCAGACCTTCTGTGTTTTTCCCAGTTGATTCTGGGGTCTGTTCTGCTCCTACTCTGTTCAATGCTTGTATGGACTGGGTGTTGGGCAAGGTCATGGTGTCCAGCGGCTTTGGGGCATCTGTTGGTGAAGAAAGATTCATGGATCTTGACTTTGCTGACGATGCTGTGATGTTCGTGGAGTCAATGGAGGCTCTGATTGGGGCTCTCGAGAGGCTGAGTGAGGAGTCTGAGTGTCTGGGCTTGCGTGGGTCCTGATAAAAACCAAGATCCAGGCCTTTAATGACCTCTTGGGCACGGCCATCAGCAGTGTGTCTGTCTGCGGAGAGAGTGTCGACCTCATCAAGAGGTTTACTTACCTTGGTGGTGACATTCATGACTCTGGTGACTCTTCCTATGAAGTCAGTAAATGGATTGGGAGAACATAGGGGGTCATGAGGTCGCTTGAAAGGGGTGTGTGGCGCTCCTGATATCTATGCAAAAGGACGAAGGTCCAAGTCTTTAGAGTCCTGGTGCTTCATGTCTTGCTATATGGTTGTGAGACATGGACGCTCTCCAGTGACCTGAGACGAAGACTGGACTCCTTCATGTGTGTCTCTCCGGAGAATCCTTGGGTCCCGCTGGTTTGACTTTGTGTTGCTCATGGAGTCCCGAATGAGGCACATGACCTGCACTGTTAAGGAGCGTCAGTTACGGCACTACGGCCATGTGGCGCATTTCCCCGAGAGTGATCCAGCTTGTAAGATCCTCATTGTTGGGGACCCGAGTAGCTGTACCAGGCCAAGGGGTTGCCCACGTAACACCTGGCTGCGGCAGATAGAGGGTCATCACCGGAGGGTGGGACTGGACCGCGTGTCTGCCCTGTTGGGTTGCAAACCGGGATTCCGAGTTGTTTCGTTGTGTGGTGGGTGCGGCACCGCAATGTACCAGTGCATGCTCCCCAACTTGACTTGACTTGACTGATGATGGAGTGGAGAAATATACAAAATTCCCTGTCTGTCCATAGGGTTTCTTAAATACTTCTTAATTCGTCATTGTCTGGAGGATTCTTATGTGTCGATGGTGTATCTCCTCACTCTGGAGAAACAGCACATTCCAGCGAGCTTCACCTACTTATATTCTGCCTGATAAAACTGCTGGAAAATGAAAAGGTGAAGACCAGGGGCCTCATGAATAATGTGTGCGTAGAATTCACACTAAAACACGGCGTACGGACAAAAAAAAGAAATGTGCGTACGCACAGGTTGAGGCTGGCGTGAGAATGTGCATAGCTATATGGCAAGTTTCGTTTTTATACATCGTGAAGTGAGTGTGGTATGGAAGTAACCCCCGGGGAAGACAGGAATAGTTCAATCAATCAGTCAGTCTTTATTCAGCCGCAGATGAGTACGTGGATTCATGCTTTGCAAACCAGAAGAGCAAAGTTTCCCAGTTTCATTTGGCTTTTAATATTCATTTCCTCCCTCCCCCTTACTTACGAAACAGCATCTAAGCATTTCATTAAATTGGCCAACCGTTTCTTTTTTGTGTATGTGTCAAGAGGGGCCCCAAAGAAGGAAAAGTCATCTTTCGTGTGTCTAACAGATGCGTTCCTAAAGAAGGAAGTTGTCTTATGTCAGCTTACTGCAACCTGTCTTATGACAGACACCTGCATAAATAACCTACTGTTATAGCAAAACAGCTTTTAACACTTAATTGCTTGCAAGCAGTTAAATCTTTCACAGTGGAAACGGGCGTACGCAACATTTTTGTGCATATGCACCATTTGTACATGAGGCCCCAGAAGAAATGGAGATCGTCAGGTTGAAAAACAAGCAAACGCCTAAAGGTCAAGAATCTTAAATTCACAAAACCAAAAAATGCTAACATGAAATCTTTGTTGAAAAAAATATTCCTGAAGCCCTGAATTCCTAAAGTAAATGGATAATAAAGGAACATCACAACCAGGTTTGCTACACGTATCCAAAATCTTACACGCCACAATTAGCACAATGACACTTTCAATAGCACTGCAGTGAGGACATGACATGTTGCAACATCGTAAGTCATGTAATAGCAAAAGGGGGCCATCGTTATCGACAACATAACACAAGCTGTCCAAAAATGCACAAAATTGTAGCCCAGTGATGCCATCAAAATACAGATAAAAATAATAGAAGAAAAACCCTGTTGCACAAAATTAATAGAATAAAATTCAAAGGAGGGAAAGGACCCAATTCACAGCGAGATATTAAAATGCTTGAATTGTCATTTTCACAGCTAGGCCATAGAGCAGTGGTTTCCAATCTCAGTACTGGAGGACCTGTGTGACTGTAGCTTTTTGTTCCCACCAGTTTCATAATCAGTGAAATATTTGACCTATAATTGATTTGTTTGCAGTTTTCCCTTATTTTATTCTGCATTTAAAAAACAGTAGTGCAAGATTTACATTCACAAGCAATATTCATATTTTTGCATTAGCTTAACTGTCTTCTGTAATTTTTCTATTAATTTACTTTATTCAGTAAGAATTTCTACCTTAATTGTGTCCAACTAATGACACTTAATCAAAGACAAGAAAATCAGACATTGACACCGCAAGTGTCAAAACTGGATTTGCTAAACTTTACCCTCATGTCTTCTCTAGTCGATAACAATCATTATTAGGGTTAAACATGGCAGAGTGTGTACTCCACGATACTTGAGCTTTTCTCCTAACACCACCCATCCACCTTAATAAAAGGCTAAGTGTCTGGGAGTCCATCCTGTTGTTTTGTCTCTGTCATTCCAAAAGATGTTACATCACAAATGTTTTCAGTAATAAAATGCTAAAATGCATTGCATTTGTCATTCCAACTGATGGTGCATCACATAAATTAACAGCTGCTTTCATGAATCACATACCAAATAGCATGTAAACATACTTATAAGCATTGCATGGTGGACTGCAAACGTCGCCACTGAGCTCTATGTTAATTATTGATTAACAGATGGATAGCCCAGCTATTATTGTATATATTTGTTACACTGTTGCATTCATTGTCTTTTTAATTGTTGCTATTTTATTATGGTAACTAGTATGAAGTGGAAATACATTTCACTGTACTGTATAAAGTAAAGCTGTGTTATATGTAAGGCTTAATTCTACTAGTATGGAATAAAACAGCAAAAATAAATTTAAAAATTTCCCACAGGCCAGGAGTGCTTACTTTAGAATTCCATTGTGAAATTCTTGTCAGCTTCTGAAACAATTATGAACACATTTTCAATTTTATTTCCCCCAATTTGAGATGATATAGTTCATTGCTTTCCCACTGGGTTAGTTAATTAGAAAGTGGTTTAGGATTTCTTTCAGTTAAACAAAATAAATCTTTGTACAAGGAGGGGTGGTACAGAATATCCCTCTACTGTTCCCTGAACTCAAAAAAATGAATTATTCCTCCCTAAGCTCCATTTTCTTCCCCTTCTATACATGTACAGTTCTCTTATAGAAATAGTAATTTATCAAGTACCTGACTTTTCTCCCTCACATAAAAACTACTGCAACCTTTTGCAAGCCGGGGGAAAAAAGGAAGGTTTGTATCCCAATTTACTCACCGCATGTAGTCTCTTAACGGTTGATTCTCACAGATATAAAGGACTTCTTCTGGTCGGCAGTGAAAGGTTCTTTGGATTCTCCTGATGAGCATCTCTGCAATCACCGTTTTTCCCGTTCCTGGTAAGCCATGAACAAACATGCTACTAAAGTCTTCAATGTTACACTTTGAATTAAGAATTTCAAATTGTTCAATGGTGAGCAAATTTAGAAATTCGCAACCAAGTTGGTCACTCAAAGGTGACTTAAAACTTAGCATAACAAGCACTAAAGATCTCAGAATGGCTTTAACATCAAAAATACGGTAGTCTTCTGGATATTGGTTCTTCAACTTGAAACCGGGACAGTTTGTCTCACTTGAAATCACAGTCCTGGACGGGAGTTCAAAAAGTTTAGGTATCACGCAGATCCAATCAGAGTATCCCCCAACATTGACAAGCTTTTGCTTTATTTGATATGCAGTTTGCCTTGAATACTCCAACAGCTCTTCAGTGGCCTTCTCCACTACAGTGTACAAGACTGGGAAGCTGTTTGTGCAGAACAACAGGGCATCGCAGATAACATTGTCATTCTTCTCCATTTCAATGTCGACTGCCCAACTCTTAGAGAAAATCAGAACACCTTGTTCTCCATTTGGCTTCAGGTTGTCATCAAACCTTTCAAACTTTTCAAAGAGGCGTGAGCATAGTGGAGCTGGGATGCTTTCTATCCCTTCAGACTTAACTACACAAAAGGAAATATTGAGAAAAGTAGTATGTTTAGTATACTGTTGTTTTTGAACTGATAATGACATTCATCCATCCATTTTCCAACCCGCTGAATCCGAACACAGGGTCACGGGGGTCTGCTGGGGCCAATCCCAGCCAACACAGGGCACAAGGCAGGAACCAATCCCGGGCAGGGTGCCAACCCACCACAGGACTCACACAAACACACCCACACACCAAGCACACACTAGGGCCAATTTAGAATTGCCAATCCACCTAACCTGACAAATATATCATATATTCATTTACTTTAATTGATAAGAGAAAAAAACAAAAGCAATAAACAGACATTTAGATAATTTAATGTTCAGTATTTGAATATACTTTGTGCAACAGAAAAATGAACAAACATGCTTTAAAAAATAGCAAGAAAAAATGATGTGAAATAATAATGTAATATATTAAAAAAGAGTAAAGGTTATATTCCCACGCTGAAAAAAACAAAGAGAAGGAAGCACGTTTACATGTGTTTCAATAACCCAATTATTTACAGAAATTTGATTTCTAAAATGTCATGTGAACCTTTATTCTGAATACAGAAATCAGGTTACTGATCTCTGAGAATCCTGATTATCAGAGGTAGATATCCTCCATGAATATTCCAATTATATGGCCATATAAACCCTTAACCGGGTTACTGTTGAGGATTCTGTAGTCTGTGTGTGTCCATTGAACTCTGTCAGCCCACACATGTGTTAGCTTCACACACACTTTTCAGCAGTTACAGGTAGAAGTGAATAAAAAATAAATTTCAAGTGGCAAATGTTCAGATGATTGCATTATTCCTTCTCCTGGCTAAAATAAGCAGTCTCAGTATTTCAGAGATCGCTAAATTTGCGTTGATGAGCCAAATGATTGTGCTGCTGAGTTTAGCACTGTACTCGAGAGCAGCAGGGGTAACGTGCGTTACATAGCTCAATTACTTTTTAAAGTAACAAGTAACCTAACACAATACTTAATTTTACTGAAGAAAAATACTGGTGCTATTATTATTCCAGCAACACTGTGTGTAAGGCAAGAAGCACACGTATCAGTATGCCTGTCTTTTGCAGGGCTTAATCGCACAACCAAGCAGAAAAGAGTGCCGTGTGCAATCTGATAACAGAAACATATAAATAAAGCGTCAATTTGACTAAACATATTTATAAAACATAAGAATATTATTACAGGCATCTTGCTTATTTTCTGATTCACAGTGACCGATGATGACATTTAACTCTATTCAGAGCAGATTAATGACATCAGAGCATTTTGGCAACAGAGAACTCCAGGAGGTTACTTGCGCATGTACAGTAAGTACGGATTACTTAGAAATCCAGGTTTCTGTCTTAATGGTGTTATTCTGCTAAATCCAGTTAGGTGTGTGCATGTAAAATCACTCAATGTTCTGGCAGTACCACCTTCATTATCAGGTGCGTGACTCACCCATATAAACCTGACGCAGACTCTGTAGTCAACACACCTGATGGAGAGACCTTGTGACCAAAACATTCCCTCTCGATTCTCTTCTTTCTTCAATGTGGGAATTACCCTTACCCTCATTTTCTTTTTTTTTTTACTTTTTTAGATGTGTGCTGACATAGCCCTTCATTATGAGATTAATATTTATTATGATATGTGTGCTAGACATTAAAACAGTTTTATTTTAAATTTAGTAAAGGTTTTTACCTGGGTATAGTGCATTTTGCAGCATGTTCAGTCTGGCTGTATTTTTCAGGCCGTACACTGGTTTACATTGTGGTGGTGCCAAGGACATACTTAGTTCTTTCTCAAAATTTTTACAAAGCTCTGCACTTTCTAAAAGATACAAAGAAATTTATATTTATACATTGTATATATATTAGGGATGTTAAAATCCTATAAATATAGCAAATATTTAGCATACAGAAACAGAAACATGTAAATTACAGCAGCTAAAAATGTGCATGTTTAATTTTCGTCATGTTTTTTCCCGTATTATACTTGAGCATAGGTGGGTTCGTCTAGTTAGTACATGTTTTAGCTGATTGATGCTTCCTGCCAAGGCCAAAAACTCATAGGTTAGGTTGACTGGTGGATCTAATTTCGGCCTGCCTGTGCTCCCTGCAGTAAACTGATATGCCATCCACGGTCAGCTCCTGCCTTGCAATGGATGCTGCCGGGATAACTGCTGGTTCTCCAAAAAATCTTTGCTAGAAAAAGCGGCTTCATAAAACAACAAAAGGATGGTTTATTCTCTTTAAAATAAAGTGTCCTTTTACCATCCTCTCGAACTTACACAGTTTTTAATGTTTGTATGGGATTAAATCATTTAGAGATTTGTATATAAATAATGTCTTTGTATCCTATGAACAATTATACTTCAAATGTAATCTATCAAAACAATTTTTCCACTGCCTCCAAATTAGAAACTTTGCTAAACGAAATCTGCCCAGTTTTCCTCACCTCCCACCTATTTCTATTCCTTGGGGACTCAGACACCATTTCTATAATATATAAATACATCTTCAAGTCCATTCCTTTTAAAAATCCTAGAGTACAACAGGAAAGCATCTCTTACTCAACATTTCAGAAACAGAGTGGAAAGCAGCCATGCACAGAATTCACTCGAGCTCCATATGTGCAAACCATTTAATTATTCAACTTAAAATCTTTTATCGAGCACATCTCTCTCGTTTGAAATAGTCCAAGATGATTCTAGGGCAAAATCCAACCTGTGAACGTTGCAATCGAGCTCCAGCTTCACTAGGCCACATGTTTTGGGCCTGCACCAAATGAACATCATGCTGGACAAAAATCTTTAAATGCCTATCAGACAGCCTGGGTGTCCTAATCCTTCCTAATCCACCAATAGCTGTGTTTGGGGGGCTCACAGAGGGTCATAAAGTGGAGAAGGACAAACAAACTGTAATGGCCTTTACTTCACTATTGGCACGCAGACTTATCATGCTCAACTAGAAGAATCCGAACTCACCTTTTTTAAGTCAGTGGGTAACTGATATTATGTACTATGGACGTAATCAATAATATTTTAGAATAAGCATTTATATTGGGGGGAAAATACTCCTCTTAACAGTTTTGCTCTGGTTGTTGGCCTTCCTCTCTTTCTCATGGGGGCGTGAGGGTTGATTTGATTTTATTTTAGCTTTGTTAAGTTTAACTTGATTGTATGGAATGTTATATGCTTTTAATAAATTCAATAAAATAAATAAAGTGTATTTCACAAAACCTGCTGTAAGCTGAGTCATTTACAATATATTTCTGATGAATATGTAATATGTAAAGCTTTCAGGTAGTCCAGACTATTTATGACAAAGAATACAAGGGCTATACAATGTTTATATAAGTCAAACATTATGTCTGCACAAAAATATATATTAAAAAACTTCTCTCACCTGGATCAGTTCCCATCATCATCTGTAACCATTCTCCTGGTTTCATATTTGTTATGGCACCTCCCTCAATTTTGAATGATTCAGGATTTTTTGAAAAAATTACACAGCAGTGCTTTTTAACTTCGAGTGCCATTACATAGCCATGGCGAGTTTCCAAGTCATCGATAACATTTATAATATGCAGATTGTACTCTACACTCCTTTGAGAAGAGCAATTATCAAAATGGATTGTGATTAATTTCTTGAATGTATTTTCCATCAATATTTTAAAAAATTCTGGATCTATGCCTTTCCCACAGCCCACTACTTTTTTTGTTTTATCGTCAATGCCAGTAATGAAAAACCCTCCATTTGTGTTTCCAAATGCTGATATGTACTTTACCAGATTTTCGCCAAGCCTAGTTTGTAAATTTCTGCCTTCAAAACTTTTGAACTCTGTATATTCACTTTCTCCAAATTCTACAGCTTCTGAAATTTTAATATTTTTTTGATTGCAGAAATTCTTTACTACCTTCAGCATTTTATCTTGTGAGTTATTTATTCTCATTCTTTTGGGAGACAAACCTTGTGCTCTTCCCACCATCAATTTCTTCTGATTAAAAAAATGATAAAACTCATTTGGTGCAATTTTTAAAGTTGATGTTCCGCATCTCTTATAAGCCTGACAATCAATACTCGAAATCCTGGCTTTGACACCACCACTGCTAATAAGGTCTGCAGACCAGGATTTGACAAAAATGATGGTGTAGACGTCTACTTGTAAATAAGTAAAGTTATCTTGTATTGTTTGGGGCCTGACAAGCTCCCTTAAACCCAATTCTATATCAAGTCCTAATCCATCAGATAAAGTGTAATTGTCATTTTTGGGGAGCATTAGTATCAGTCCTCCTCCAGAGTTCAAAAGAGCACATGCCGCATTTATAATCTGACGTCTTTCACTTTCACGACCTTGAGTATTCTTCATTCTGTTCCTTGTTTCTTCTCCAAGTGTTATTTCTCCAATATTCACTACTTGATCTGCATATGTAGTGTTTATGAGCCGGATGGCATTCTGATTTGAAACCATCCTTGTTTCCTGTGAAGAGAAGGGAAAAAATAAGTTTGTTTTAGAGTGGACTGCTTTTTTGGTGTTGTGTAAACACTTCAGTTCTCACATACGTCTTCCTAATGAATGGTTTTCATTGCTTTATTTGACTGAACTGTCCACAGAAACACACTTTCTTACACGTTTGTTTTAACCTCCAATTCCCCTTAATTAATGTTCCAGACAGCTTTTAAAATTAAAGTAGTAGCCTCACTTTATTTATTACAAATTACCTGAAAAATTCCAATGTTTTTGCAAAGGACCCAATACAGAAACAACATTAACTCCACTTGTGTTGTCAATGACCTTCTAATGCCTTCTGATGAAGGAAACTCTACAGTTATTACTTTTTTAGATCTAAACATAGCTGTTGGTTCACTGAACACGATCTTCTATTACCAAGGCTTGAAAATCATGTTGGGCTCTCAGGCAGAGTGGTGGCTCTGAGGCTAGGGATCTGTAGCGGTTCGAATCAATGTCAATGTCAGTTTATTTATATAGCACATTTAAACAAACATAGTAATGCTGTGGCCAAAGTGCTTTACAAAAATAGAACAAATTAACATAAAACATAAATAGAAATAAAATATATGAACATAAAATAAAATACATAATAAATAGAAGTAATGTTATATACATAAAAAATAGAAGTAATGTAATATAATCACAAAGAGGAAGCCATCAGTATTACTGAAGGTAACTGAATGCAAGTGAGTAGAAATGAGTCTTTAATCTTGTTTTAAACAGTTCAATTGTAGACGACTCCTTTATATGATGAGGTAAAAAGAGTTCCACAGGCGAGGAGCAGCAGCTGCAAAGGCCCTTTCCCCCTTGGTTTTACATTTGGTACGAGGGACAACAAGAGACAGCTGACCAGAAGATCTAAGCACTCTAGATGGCTGATGTAAAACACACAGTTCAGATAAATAGGCAGGAGCAAGCCCATGTTAAGATTCAAAAACTAGCAGCAGGATTTTAAAATCAATTCAAAAACTGACAGGCAGCCAGTGTAAAGAAGCTAAATAGGAGAGACAGAGTCATACTTTCTTGCCCCAACCAGAAAGCGAGCGGCAGCATTTTGTACCAACTGTAACCTGTGTATCAAGGATTTGTTAATCCCAGAATACAGCGAGTTGCAGTAATCGAGGCGAGAAAAAATAAACGCTTGAGTAGCTATCTCAAGATCCCTAGAAGATAAAAAAGGCTTTATCTTACCTAATAGACGAAGTTGGAAAAAGCAGCTCTTGACTACAGAATTTATTTGTTTCTCAAAAGAGAGGTTACTGTCAAAGGTAACACCAAGATTGCGGACTTGAGGTTTGGAAAAGACAGAGAAAGAGCCGAGAAGACCAAGACCAATTTGGGCTTTACCTGATGGAACCACTATAAGCACCTCCGTTTTATTTTGATTTAGATCAAGAAAATTATTAGCCATCCAGGATCTTAATTCAGACAGACAGTCGTAAATGCCAGAAGTGACTCTACTCCGTTGGACCCTCAATTGCTCCGTCCTGGGTATGACGTTAATCTTCATCCAGCCCTGCTAGCAGGTCCTCCAATTTACAGGGAGAACTTGGGGGATGATGGGAGGATTGGCACTCCAGCCACCATAAAAAACATCACACTGTTCCAGTGTGGTGCTGAGGTGTCACCTGCTGTGCTTATAGAAAATAAAAAGTCAAGTATGGGTACAAGTAGTAACTTAGTATGAACTTTTATAAGCATTAAACTTAGTGTGAACTTTTACACAAATCAGGTATGCCAAGTAAATAGTTAAATAATTTCTTAAATTAAATAGTGACAAAACTGAGGTTAATAATAATAATAATTCATTACATTTCTATAGCGCTTTTCTCAGTACTCAAAGCGCTATCCACACAGGGAGGAACCGGGAAGCGAACCCACAATCGTCCACAGTCTCCTTACTGCGAAGCAGCAGCACTACCACTGCGCCACCTGTGAGGTTCTCCTTATTGGTGCAAAATCAACATTATCCAAAACTGATCATTTTTCATTTGTTATTGATAATTCCTCTGTCTCCCCTTCCCCACAGGTGTCATCCTTGACAGTACTTTATCCTTTCAGTCCCACATCAGTAACATCTCCCGGTCTCCATATTTCCACTTGCATAACTTTAATCGTATTCACCCCTCCCTCACTCCCCAAACCACTTCTCTCCTTGTTCATAGCCTTGTCACTTCTCGTCTGGATTATTGCAATTCCCTTTTCTTTGGTCTTTCTCACAAATCTCTTTATAAGCTTCAACTGGTCCAGAATTCAGCTGCCCACCTGCATCATTACTAGAACCCCCTCCATTCACCATATCACTCCCGTCTTGCAGCAGCTTCATTGGCTTCCAGTTCAGTTCTGCATTCAATTCAAAATTCTTCTGTTAACTTTTAAGGCTCTCCACAACCTCGCCCCTCCATATCTGTCTGACCTCCTCCATGTTGCCATTCCTTCCCGCACCCTTAGATCCTCTTCATCCATCCACTTGACTGTCCCCTTCGTTCGTCTTACCACCATGGGGAGACTCATTCTCATTCAGTTGCTCTACTCCCCAGCTCTGGAACTCAATACCATCTAAGCTTAGAAATATTGAATCATTTTCACTTTTGAAATCTAAACTTAAAACTCATTTAAGATTGTTTTTTCTCTTTGAGTATAATTGCTCTGTTTGATTTTAATTTTTGTATTTTAGTTTTGTTATATAATGTGTGTTTTATCTAATGTTTGGTGTCCTTGAGTGTTTAGAAAGGCGCCTGCAAATAAATAAAATGTATTCATCCATCCATCCATTACCCAACTCGCTATATCCCAACACAAGGTCACAGGGTCTGCTGGCACCAATCCCAGCCAAGATAGGGCGCAAGGCAGGAACAAACTCCGGGCAGGGCGCCAGCCCACCGCAGGGCAATAAAATGCATTATTATTATTATTATTATTTTTTTTTATAATTGAGCTCAGAGAGAAACCACCAATATTTAATAACCCAAAAGGACAGAGAAGGGGGAGAATGATGAATGTAGACAGCCCGAGGTCAGAGAAGGGGGAGCACCTGCCGATTGAGGGCCGGTTAGGAAATAAGGGAAGCAAGGAATGATAATGAGTGACAGGTTATGAGAAATATTGGTGGCTACAGAAAAGGCCTGCAAGGGACCAGCTGGAGTAGGGAGTCCGAATAAGCAGTGGATGAGCCATTTCAAGTGAGGTCAAAATGATAAGAAATGATTATATTAACTGTAACTTTTGGCTTGTTTGGGGCTCAACTCATCTTGGCTTAATTGGGTTGAGTCCATGTTATTGTTTACTGCAATAAAGCTAATTACTCTGTTTGCCTATCCTTCGACTCCTAGAGCCTTCTTTCAAGGAGAGAATCTCTGGTGCATTTTGCACTCCAACACGCTCGGGTCCCAATCCAGAGGGTTCATCGCGTGGTGGGTGCGGCAACGCTCTATCAGTGCATGCTCCCAAAATCTCTCTCTGTACTTATTATCAATTCATAATTACCAAATCAATTTCAGCAGGTACAGAAATGTGGTTCTAATACTACGGCAACCTGCAATCTCCCACCTCTGTCACCAAATGTCAGTTTCTCACCAAAGACAGTCAGAAGCAGAAAAGAGGTAATAAGAAGATGAAATGTAAATATCTCACCAGTTTTAACAGATATGTTACTTAATTTGTTTTGACTTATAACAGGAAAACAAATGTAAAATGAGAAATGCTGGGTCTGAGCCTTTCCGCATAGGACTGCTTGTTGTAATATTTTAATGTTGTCAAAATCTACCATTGAGTTTTCAATATTATATTTGAAATTATAAAACACACTAGCCAACTAGTGATATATATAATTTATAAAATGTTGTTTACATAATAGCGTTTTTTTAAAGTTCTTTTTCAGTACTAATATTGTTTTCTGCCCATGACGGCCATAACGGTGCTTGTTCAGCCTAAATTGAGGTGGGCTGCCAGATAAGAAGCAAAGGTTTTTCAACAGCTGGTCTCCTAAATGCATCACACCTGAACTTTCATTTCACTATTCTCACTGGAAAAGGTTAGCTTTTTAATAATTTGGTTATTTTGATGAATCTGTAACTGTTTTAATGAATATTGCCAGGGCATTTTTGAAGTACTGCGGTGGGCTGCCGCCTTGCCCGGAGGTTTGTTTCCTGCCTTGCGCCCTGTGTTGGCTGGGATTGGCTCCAGCAGACCCCCATGACCCGGTGTTGCGATATAGTGGGTTGGACCATGACTGACTGACATTTTGGAAGTACTGTATTTAGGATCAGTGATAAAAGTGCAGGTGAGTTCCATTGACAGGGCCTGCTTTTTAACACACATGATAAGGACATATCTGAATCAAATCATGAATTAGTGTGGACACCCTGCATTTAAAATATTTCATGAAAACAATTAGAAAAATCAAACAAATACCTGCACTCAAAAACAAATGAGCCATATAATTCAATAAAGAGATTGGAAGATGGCCTGTATATGACACACAGAAAGGATTCATCTGCAGAAAACCGTTAAAGTGACAGCACATCACGGTCATCAAATGAATTAAAAAATAATGAAAATGTCAAATGATATTCATTTGTTGCTAAATATTCATTATGTGCAGATACCACAGATACAGCTCTCTGTTCTGTGACCACCTCAAACCGTGCCTACCCTTTGCACTGATTGCAAATGGTTAGTTCTGATATTCTTTTATTTAAAGATTCCATGTGCTTATTATTTACAAGTTATTGTTGCTATTTGTATATGTATTAATTTAATGTTTTGTTATTCAGCTGCTAATTTAAACACTCTTTTCCATTAAATTTTGGTGTCATTACTATAATTGCTTTATTGAAATATGAATTCTGCCCCATGTTATTTTAGTGTTGCCTGTGGTAAAATAGCCTTTCCTCAGGGTGATATCAAAATTCTCAATATGCAGTATTTAGACTGCATCCAAAAAACGCTTCCCATATCATTATATACAGTGGCTTTTAAATTGCATTTCAATTCTGATTACTCTGTCTGAGGGGGACAAATTAAAATCCTGCACCTTAAAGCAGGGGTGTAAAACTTCTTGAAGACTGCAAGGGCTGCAGGTTTTCATTCCAGCCATTTTCTCATTTAGAAATCAATTACTACCACTGATGGAACAAACTTGTTTTGCCTTAACGTTAATTCACTTGCTTTTTTAGATTCAGAATCTTAATAGCAAAGCAAAATGCAAAACAAGCCAACAGATTACTTAGTTAAATGCATCTCATTTGAACCTTTTTTGTCCATTATATCTGTCTTCCAAACTCGCTTATCCAGAGCAGAGACTTGAGGAAGCTGAAGCCTATCCAAGGCAGGAACAATCTCTAGACAGGGCACTGGTCCATCACAGTGTGAACACACACACACGTACACACCATCTTCTACCCACCTGTCCTAATAATAATAATAATAATAATAATACATTTTATTTATATAGCACCTTTCCCATGCTCAAGGCACTTCATAGAGTTTAAGAAAGAACGGCAGGGCATACAGTATATAACATGGTACTAAACCAGATAAATAAATAAAGAAGATTACGACAGTGAATTTAGAGAAAAAGCCTAACAGACAACATAATTGATGGTCTCGCACACACACACACACAGGTTACATGAGCATCTTGACAGAGAGGTAAACTGAGAGTAATAAAGTCAGGTAGAGCTAAAAGCCAAACTGAACAGATGAGTTTTGAGTTGTTCTTTAAAAGAATCCATGGAGTCAGCTGACCTGATTATTTCAGGAGGTCATTCCAGAGTCTGGGCGCTATACAGCTGAAGGCCCTGCTGTCACCCATGGAGTGTAGATTAGTGAGGGGCACAACAAGATTGCCAGAATCAGAGGACCTTAGTGGGCGGGCAGGCACATAGTGATGGAGAAGGTCACTGATGTAGTTTGGCGCGAGGTTATTTAAGGCTTTGTAGGTTATTAGTAGGATTTTATATTCGATTCTGTAAGACACAGGGAGCCAGTGAAGGCGAAGCAGGATGGGTGTGATGTGCTCGCTGCTGCTGGTTCGTGTCAAGACTCTTGCAGCCGAGTTTTGAATAAGCTGGAGCTGTGATATAAGATTAGAAGGGGCACCTGCCAGTAGGGAATTACAATAATTGATGTGGGATGTGATAAAAGCATGGACAAGTTTCTCAGCATTAGAGGAGAGGAAGGAGTGAACACGGGATATGTTACAGAAGTGAAAGTAAGTCCTGTATGCATTTGGACTGTGGGAGCAAATCGGAGCACCTGAAGGAAACCTACTTGATCACAGGGAGAACTTCAAACCTCCATGCAAGAAGGACCTGGGATGTGAACCATGGTCTCCTTGTTGGAAGGCAACAACACTACTAGTGCTCCACCGTGCTTGCCCCTCCATTATATCTGACTTAATAAAAGAAGAACACTGAGAAGAACAGGAATTCCTGGAGTGAAAATGTTGGTATCTATGAACTGAATTCGAGAACCCTTAGTGAACCCAGAATTAAAGAATGAAAAGTTTTAAATCATGAAAAGGAAATTGATCAAAATTAAAGCAAAAGTGGTCTATTCAGTTCAATGCATTAATTGGCTTACAACTGACAAAATGGCGGACACAAAAACTGCCCTAAAGACTACGCTGTAAAAAATAAAAACCTGCTGTAATCTTATAGGTATTTTTCAGAGTCAACATATTATTTTATTAGTTTAACGGTAGCTATTATTTTACAGTATTTTACTGTTAAATGCAATGCAATACCTTAGACGTATGCATGTTTACAGTAAATTATTGTAATGGGAGTGGAAATGCAGTGCATCCCGAGAGGTCCAACTTCTAACTGAAAATAGAAGAGTTTGGAATAAAATCTGTCATACATACTGCATCACAAACACGTCCTTCTCCTCATTACAACATGTGTAGACTTTTTTTGAACTGCTGAATGTCTTTCAGTGTCCAAAAGAGAGTAGACTAATGACTCTACCGCTGTAAAGAGGCTTTTAATTGCATTTTTCTTTTGCCCAGTCAGTAGTTTATAAAGGTTTATTTTACAGTAAATTACTGGTGCTGTGTAGGTGTTCAGTTTCTTACTGTAATATTTACAGTACTTACTGCCAACTCTGCTGCCACTAATTTACTGTACTTAAATTTACAGATCATTTTGTTATTGTGTAGGGCCAGCCCTGCTTTTCAGTTGTTCCGGCCATTAATCTTCATGCCAGTGTATATTTTTACTTTGTTGTTTTACATGATAGTAACACTAAAGTAAAGTATGTTATACTACTGCACATTTATCGCTGCAGTGACATGTTAAAAACAAACGATTACTTACCTTGGGGCATTTTAAACTTATACTCTATAGAGATAAGCATAACTGCTTTTATTCTGGTGCTGAATTCAGTTTAGCCTTTGTAGCATAATCTTTCTGAAGATAAGTTTTTAGATGTGATAAAGAGGCACGGTGTAGTTAATTAGATAAAAATAAAAAGAATTATGAAACATTGCCAGACAAATTAACCAGCTGGTCATCGAGTGCCGTGAATAATCTAAACCATGCACTGCGTCACCGACCTGGCTTTGCATTCACGAGCTCTGTTGGCAGCACCGTTTAAAAATAAAATGTATTAATATTATTAAGAAAGTTCCTTCTGTGGGGATATCCCGTCGCCGCTGACAATAGATAGATAGATAGATAGATAGATAGATAGATAGATAGATAGATAGATAGATAGATAGTGTTATGTATTAATAATTTGTAGCACTTTATCGGAGGAAAACTACCAACGGTAAATATTTGGGTTCATAAACTATATACAAATCTGCAGAATTGTTTGGAAAAAAAAACAGGCTGTTGCTCCCAAATGCGCGGCACGGCTACTTGCCCGCCAAGAAGCTCCAGATTTAAATTCAAATTTGGCGCCAGGCTGGGCGTCGATAAAAGACGTAAGCTTATTAAAAGTGAAAACTTCATTTTACCTGATCACGATGATCCGATGTGCAGTTACTGGAAAACAATACTAAAAGTAAAACTATCAATATGCAGATCAACACTGCACGTCTGTTTTGTAAATACAGCTAACGTCCGATCACTGTAACTGTCAGTTATTTCTCGTCAAAGTTGCGCGATGAAATGCAAATAGGAAGGTTGGGAATTGTAGTCTTTCCAGCTCCTGCAATAGGGAGAGCGGGGAAATATGACGCAAGTATCAAGCACGGACTCCAATAGTTGTGATTGGTTATGTTATGACCGCTTGCATTAAAATCATAAACTTTATTGGCAAGGCACATTGCAGTTCAGCTTGCCATAGAGGCTGAAAGTGTGTGTACGTATAAAACAGAAAAAAACGTTATAATTTCGGTAATTGGTTTGTTATCCGCAGCTTGAGTCGGTTCGGTTTGGACTGAATAGTATAATGCTTGCAGTTTAGTCGTCGTGTTTACATTATAGATCGTTGTGTATTGAGAGACGCACTTTGTTTTTATTCCGTGTAATTGAGGAGTAGTCTGTGTGGTCCGTTCAGTAGTAGCGCTCTGTCTCTCTCTCTCTCTCTCTCTCTGCTCCTTTGGCTAAAGAAAAATAGCCGTGGCGCCGAGCGGTCTCGGGTTTTCATGATTCAAATAACTTTTGTGTTCGTTACATAGTAGATGACACTCGTCCGACCGGACTCCCTGTGTTTTATTTCTGTGTTGGCCTTCTTTTACCGGTTAGAATTTGAAGGGGATGCAGGGAAAAGGGCGCCGTCGCTTCCAGCATTTAACGAGCTTGTCTGTTTCTTGAACAAAACCCCGTTCAAACCTTGAAGTAATGACGATTTAAACTACTGCATCACCACGATTAAATCATGCTCTATCTGTGGAACTCTGGGGTGTTTCTTTGGCTGAGGGAAGAAGGGAAGTTTAAATGCAACCTTCCAAGGCATTAAACTTCATTCTTTACGGGTTTTCTAAAATTTCTACAATGAAAAGTTAAGATCTGTTTGTAAACATGAAGAGTAATTGTTCGTTATACACCCGAGTTGGGAACAATGAAAATATCCGATTAACAGGCTTGCTTTTCACTTTTTAGTAATAAGGCATGAAGTGCTGTCTCTGAATGAAACTTTCATCTTTACATTCTTGCGGTAAAATTAGAACAGTTTCTCAGTGTCGGTCCTGGGGACCCCCTGTGGCTGCAGGTTTTTGTTCCAACCAGCTTCTGTTTTTAATTGGACTCCTGGGCTAATTAAGTGAACTGTTATTTCACAAGTTCTGTGTTTTGGGAACAATATAGAAATTAGAAAACGAAGTTTGGTTAAAAAGAAAAAATATATATTAAAATGTACCAAGAAGTTATATAGGAATAATGTATTTTTTTTTCTTTTTAACAATATTTTCGTCTTGATTTTCATTCTACTTTTCTAGGTGTTCTAATTGTTTAATTAATCCATTATTTACTAATTAGTGGATCTGATGCTAAAGTAGTTGCAGCCTTTGCTTATTCAGTGTTTGCTAGCGTGTCTGCTCTTATTTTTAATTCTCATTAATAAGATACAACAAAGGGGAAAAACTGCACAAAGGGCAAAATATGATGAAATCGACAAAAGAGAATTAAGCATTTAAATCTATAGCAAAAGCAGAAATATTTCTAAATGTCTTAAATGTAAAAATCATGCTGCTGTGCTTTTTTGAATGAAGGAAAAAAGAAAAATACCAGCTAATTAAATGAGGTCAGTGTTATCAGGTGTTGTCACTGATTAGGAATCTGGTTGGAACAAAAACCTGCAGCCACAGGAGGTCCCCAGGATCGAGTTTGGGAAACACTAGAATAACTTGATCCCAAGGGTCAATCAAGGAGCATTCCAAAATGAAGTTCGAGGGTCTGTTTTGTTTGTGGCATTAGGAGGAGGAAGCATTGAATTGGCAGATTTTATATAAAAACAAAAAAAAAAAAACTCAAGCAGCATTTCTTAACACAGCATGTAGAATGAGCCTGTGGCTAAAAGAGAGCACCTCCTGGAGGGTTGTTTGCATAATGGCATCCAGTTTTCCACAGTGGAAGTCTGGTTGAGTCAGTACATTATGTGATATGAACTGTTCTTTTGCATTTTTGAATGCAGAGTCCTGTTTAAGCCCCCTTAGTTAAAGGATAAGTGTGTGTGTGTCCATCCAGTTGGTATGTTGTTCCAACCGATGGCGCATCATGGTCACTTTTAGTAATGAAATGCATTTTATGCCATTCCAACAGATGGCGCATCATGGTCACTTTTAGTAATGAAATGCATTTTATGTCATTCCAACCGATGGCACATCACAAACCTTGACACTGGTGTTTTGAATCCCAAACCAAACGGCATATAACCGACACCTACTGTATGCATTGTACGGTGTGCTGCAAACGTTGCTGCTGAGGTCTGTGTTGATTACTTAGATTTCAACCCGTCTTTGACAGGTAGCACAGCTAATTCCAAAAACATGCTCATATGGATTTTATGCAATGTTTCTACATAAAATAATTCAGAAATATTTCACGCACTGCTTTCTCATTCTCTAAAAAAAAAAAAAAAGTGCAAAGCTGTGTTTGATAAACAGCTCTAAGCTTTCTACCTGGACCAATTCAAAAGCAGTTTGGTCAACTTTGACTGATGATTAAGTTGTCTGATGCGGTAGCAAGTCCTTCTCTTCCCAGTGTCGCTTTGACCAACCATATCTGTACATGTCCACGAGGTGAGCATGCATGAAGATAACCGATGGTTCAAGAGCTTTGCTTTTACGCCTTTGGAAAATCCAGGAAATGACCACTTAGTTACCCTGCCAGACTGCCCTTTTTACACAGACCAGTTTCATTTTTGCTAGTTTAACCTCCTGTCGGCTATCATTTCCTCCACGTTTAGACACACGGCTTTCAAGTCAAAGAAATGTGGTTAAAGTTAAAACATTCAGCTATAATATTATATGTTGTCTTGTGATAAAAGGTGCTATATTGCGCCTGACCCGGCGCACACACTGAGGCACGTGTAAAAACATAACATGACTTTATTTTTCTTTGCCTGTTGAGCACGTCTTCCCCGTGAACCCCACAGGCACAACAGTCCAAAACCAAGCACAATTTACATTCCTTTTGGAACCACCACTCCTCCTGCCTAGCTTCGTCCTCCACCTCCCGACTCTGGCTCCTGAGTGGTGCTTGCTGGCCCTTTTTATAGCCCACCCAGAAGTGCTCCAGGTGCTTAATTACCTGTTTCTGATTGGACTTCTAGCCGGGGCTGTAGAGTTGTCCAGGCTGGCTCTGGGACCCGTGCAGCACCCCCTGGTGGCCACCCCAAATCCCAACAGTGCTGTGGAGAACTCCATCTCCTATGGAGACTGCGACACCATCATCAGCCAGGGAGACTGCCACCGAGTGTCCCAGGGGAGGTACCGACAAGCCCATTGTTGCTCCCCCGGAACATAAGTAGAAAGGGCATCCAGGCCGGGCATGGGACCTGGCTGCCCGCCACAGTCTCTAATCTTTGTAACAATCTGAAGAATCCATCTCCATGAAAGGATATGTGGGTTGCTTTGTCTCTGACATTCCAAATAATGGCGCATTGTAAACATTTGTAGTAATAATATGTACTACGTTTGCAATTCCAACAGATGGTGCATCACAAATATTAGAGATTTTTTTGTCCCCGGGGGGAAATTTGGATAATACTGCTTTTACGAGTCCCATACCAAATGGCATGTGACGGAGACGTGTGCATCACATTGTGCATTGCAAAGCCTGGCCGTTACTGTATGTCTACACTGATTATTTTGATTTCAGCCCATCTTAGATAGATAGATAGATAGATGGTAGCACATATAGTATGAAATCTAACCTAATAAAAACCGTTTCCTCTACAGTCCTCATTAATCTCATCTCAATATCCGTGTTCTTGTTATGATTCAGTTGTGATTCTGCACAGCTCACTTTTCTTTATAGAAGGTTCTGCTGACAAGTTTTCATTCGAGGGCTCCGTGTTACTACAGTGGGCTGCAGCTCAAAGCTGTCCCCTTGCAACTCTGCACAGAGTTTATGTGATTTTGGAAATTTATATGATGGATGAAATGCCAAGCTTACCTTGCCCAAGTTGTTTTACCATGGTTGGAAAAGAGTGTCAGAAAGTACAGATTTGTAAAATGCCACCACTGAGGAGATCAAGGTGCAGATGATCTTCTCATCCGGCCAGTCGTTCAAGTCCCAGGAGAAAAAAGTACGTAGGTGCAGTGGGTAAACTGAACGAAATGAAGATATGGCATTGGCCATGTGGCCGCCCAATGAGAGTGTTCAGCTCAGGTGGGGCTACTAAGGAGTTTCCAGCACCTCCCACCCTCCAACAGCAGCCCAAACAGATCTTGAAGAGCTGCCATGTCACAAGGGCACAGTCTGAGAAAGACCCACTTAGGTGGCAGTTGTGTTCTTGGAAATGCCCAAGTGGAGCATAAATCGCTGCACCAGCCCCTGGTGGCACCTAAGGGAGCCCAAAAAGGGCTGCTCCATGACACTACAATTCCCATAATGCCCTGCAAGTGCCCATTTGGGTACTGAAGCCCAGGGATGCTGCCATCTATTGTAGGGAGTCCTCCCTAATTGGTCCATGATGCTGTCCTTCTGGCAAATGTCATGAAGTCTCCTGCCTTTTCTTTCTTTTGACCTCCCAGCCAAGTAATGGACCAGGACCCACCCCAGCAGGGATGCCAGCCGAAGCCTGTCGTCCATGACTCCTGGTTATAGAAGGTCCCGCAATTCACATTGCATGCCAGGATAAAAATCAAGTCATGAAGCTCTCTCTGATCAAAATGTGGAGAGGCATCAAAAAGGGAATCAAACCCTTTTTAAAGCTTTTAGTGTCCCTATGAGGACAATGGCCTCAGGAATTGTGAAATGGAAGAAGTTGGGAAACAATGGGACACTTTCTAAAGTTGCCCATCTGGCCAAACTGAGTAACCAGGCACAAAGTGCCTTGGTCAGGGAGGTGACCAAAAAGACAGTGGTCACTCTAACAGAGCTTCTGCTGAGATGGGAGAACCTGTTTGATGGATGTCATTCTGCACCAGACTCCATCAATAAGACTTTCATTGTAGTTTGGCTAGACAGAAGACCATTAAGTAAAAGGCAGATGATAGATTAATGGAGCTCTCAGAGCCCAAGAGAAAAAAAATGTACAGTTTGGTCAGAACTCGGAACACTTCTCCAGGCAAAAACCGGGCACTGCTCTTTATCTCCTTAATACCATCATTATGATAGAGTATGGTGGTGGCAGCATCATGCAAGGAGTTCTGGGACAGCATGACTGGTCAGAATTGAGGGAAGGATGACTGCAGTCAAATACAGAGGGGTCCTTGAAGAAAACCTGCTTCAAAATGCACGCCACCTCAGACTGGTGTGACTGTTCAATGACCCAAGGCGTACAGCCCAGACCACACTGAAGACGCTCTGAGTGCCCTTGAGAGGCCCAGACATAAACCATTAGAACTTCAGACCTGAAGATGGTGTGAATGCTGAAGTCAAAAAACGGGAAAACACCAATTTCTTTATTCTTGGTTAATTAAAAAGACTGTGAGCGCTCTGCCGCAGGTTTTCATCCAGGATGTCTCTGTACATTGCTGCAGTCATCTTTCCCTTTATCCTGACTAGTCTCCCAGTTCCTGCCGCTGACAAACATCCCCACAGCATGATGCTGCCACCACCATGCTTCACTGTAGGGATGGTATTGGCCTGGTGATGAGCGGTGCCTGGTTTCCTCCAAACGTGACGCCTGGCATTCACACCAAAGAGTTCAATCTTTGTCTCATCAGACCAGAGAATTTTCTTTCTCATGGTCTGAGAGTCCTTCAGGTGCCTTTTGGCAAACTCCAGGCGGGCTGCCATGTGCCTTTTACTAAGGAGTGGCTTCCGTCTGGCCACTCTACCATACAGGCCTGATTGGTGGATTGCTGCAGAGATGGTTGTCCTTCTGGAAGGTTCTCCTCTCTCCACAGAGGACCTCTGGAACTCTGACAGAGTGACCATCGGGTTCTTGGTCACCTCCCTGACTAAGGCCCTTCTCCCCCGATCGCTCAGTTTAGATGGCCGGCCAGCTGTAGGAAGAGTCCTGGTGGTTTTGAACTTCTTCCACTTACAGATGATGGAGGCCACTGTGCTCATTAGGACCTTCAAAGCAGCAGACATTTTTCTGTAACCTTCCCCAGATTTGTGCCTCGAGACAATCCTGTCTCGGAGGTCTACAGACAATTCCTTTGACTTCATGCTTGGTTTGTGCTCTGACATGAACTATCAACTGTGGGACCTTCTATAGACAGGTGTGTGCCTTTCCAAATCATGTCCAGTCAACTGAATTTACCACAGGTGGACTCCAATGAAGCCGCAGAAACATCTCAAGGATGATCTGGGGAAACAGGATGAACCTGAGCTCAATTTAGAGCTTCATGGCAAAGTCTGTGAATACTTATGTACATGGGATTTCTCAGTTTTTTTATTTTTAATAAATTTGCAAAAACCTCAAACTTTTTTCACGTTGTCATTATGGGGTGTTGTGTGTAGAATTCTGAGGAAAAAAATGAATTTAATCCATTTTGGAATAAGGCTGTAACGTAACAAAATGTGGAAAAAGTGATGCGCTGTCAATACTTTCTGGATGCACGGTGACATATTTTCTTATAATATTAAACAAGAGTAAAGAAATGATCACATTGATTTATAATATCACAGGGTGTTCTGTTAGTATCAAGAGGTCAGCATTTTCTCATAGAAGAATGTAAGTTAATCCTATAATTCTGTGCACAAGCTTAATTTTTTTCTACCTAAATGAAGAACAAATTCATATAGAAGTTATAAATCATATAGCTCTCTGCCACATGATTAATACAAAATGCGGCCATTGGTATTTGTGAATTAAATCCTTCTAATCATCTGCGGTGGGCTGGCGCCCTGCCCGGGGTCTGCCTCCTGCCTTGCACCCTGTGCTGGCTGGGATTGGCTCCAGCAGACCCCCTTAACCCTGTAGTGAGGATATAGCAGGTTGGATGGATGGACGGATACTTATAATCATTACAGTTAATGTTTTTTCTGCTTTCTCAATGGCAGTTCACAGACACTTCCCACCCAGTCTAACACAGCTTGAGAGGATCTGTCAGGAAGAATCAGATAAACTGCCCAAAATCCAAGGGTGCAAAGCTTGTAGAGACTTACCAAGAAAACTCAAGGCTGGAATTGCTGCCAAAGGGGTCTGAATACTTGTATGAAGGAGAGATTATTTCGGGTTTTGATTTTAATAAATGTGCAGACCTTTGTCATTACGGGTTACGGAGTGTAGATTGATATGCACAAATGGCAGATGTATACATTAAATGTACAACGCAATGAAGTGTTCAGGAAGGGAAGTGGTGTAATTACTTTCTGAACCGAATGCATTCAAGGTGTGAAAATAAGACTTGTTTTTTTTTTTTCTTTTGAAAGTCACATGTGACACGGTGTGACAAACAAAACGGGGAAGTCTTCTGCACTGGAAAAAATGAAATAAAAACTCACATTTTTCAGTGTAAACAAGCCTCATTCTGGAGTTTAAGGCAAATAAAAAGTAAAGCAAAAAGGAAATACTTCGGGCCAAAAAATAGTTTCACTTCCTCAAGTGCAGACGTCTGTTCTCCAGTCTTCTAAATTAGCTGGGCTGCGCTTATCACAGGCGACAGGCCCTCACACCCGCTGCACAACACGAGTCGCACAAGTGTGAAGAATAAACTGACTTGACAAACAGAAACCTGTGAACAAACAGAGGTTTGTAAAAGTGCCATTTTGAATTAAAAAAAGGAAATCGCTTGTAGCGGGGCCACGTAGTGTTTAAATGTCAGTTCTGAGTGCGTCTCGTTTCATTGTCCCGTTTACTGTTTGTGCATCAGTTTATGTCGTCCCCGTAAAAAGGGGGACGGATGATGGAAGGAGACCACAGCCGCCAACCTGGAAAACACCTGTTTACAATCATTCAATCACAGCCGTCACAGAACTATATAAGCCATCAGGAGGAGAAGGAAAGGGAGGGAGTAGAGAAGGAGATTTTGTTTCAACATTACGACCACGAGCAACCTGTACCTGTTTTCCATATTGCGCTTATCCATCCAGTTTGTTTTCCATCTGCCGGATTTATTTCAAGGACCTCACCACGAGATACCCCGGGGTAGGACTTAATCATCCACCACATACACGAGGATTCACGGTGAGGCTGTTCCATTTTTTTCCGGGGAGAATCAAACAACTTAATATCACTAATTCAGTCATCCGCTTTCAGGACATTTTCTTTTTTACCGGACTCACGTACTCATTCATTTTCAGTTTGTCTTTCATTGTCGTTATTCGTGTTGTGTGTTTATTTGTTACAGGGACAAGGGAGGGTTTTTGTTGTATATATTTATATATATATATATATATTTGGTGGTGTGTTATTGCTGGGGTGGAGGGATATTTATGTTTCTATTTTGATATTTCATTTAATACATATAATCTGTTTAATTTTACATCCTGTTTGTATGTGCTTATATTTTTCACCGTCGATTGTGGGGAAAAGTTCAATTGGTAAGAAGTACGGCTTGATAGTTTCTCTCAGTAAATTATCCAGGCCACTGGTCTTGGAGGTGTAGCTGCCGGCTGGGTAAAAGGGGTCGGCCATTACATAAAGTGGTGCCCTCTCTGAGGAATCTAAATATCTATCGCTGTCTGCCTTTAAACAATTTCCCCTATTAATGTCTATAGTGCGTGCCGAGCAGGACGACACCATTGCTTCGCCGCGGTGTGATGATGGAGTAGCCGGGGCGCGGCACGTCACGGTCAGAGCGTGTTCAGCGGTGCAGGAGGTGGTGGATTCGTTGCAGTCGCTGTACCTCGAAGATCACCATGGACCTGAGGAGGAATGCCTGGAGGATGTCTCGCCTCCGTGGGAAGATCTGGCGCAACAACTGACCCGGCTGGATGAGAGAGTCCGCGAGGTTGCTGAAAGTGCGCTCGGGCGCGAAGATGCCTTGCGGGCTCGCATCAGCAGCTCCCAGGATGAAGTAAAAGAATATCTTAGTGAGCAAGTTCAACTCCTGGGACGGGAAATCGTGTTGTGCCTCCAGAGGCGGGATCAACCCTGGCAAGAAACTCTTCAGGGGGAGGTCCGAAGGAGTCTCCAGACGTTACGTCAGTCACCCCGTCATTCAACGCCGTACGGGTCTCGTGTGGGGGGGGGGGTGAATACATCAATCGGCCCTCTGTTCCTGGGGTGCGCCTTTCCTTTCCCAAGTTGGGGGCCCCTTAACATCGATGTCTTCAACTTTGTGGAAGGAGAGGCGTACCTGGCTGTTAACCCTTTAACCCCAGAAGAGCTTATGGGGGTGATAGGGGCATCCCTCTCGGGGCCGGTGCGGAGCTGGTGGCTGACGGCCAAGAAGAACATTAAAGACTGGGGATCCTTTCGTCGATCTTTCCTCGCGGCTTTTCTTCCGGAAGACTATGAATCTGAACTGGAGGACAAGCTGCGATCCATGGTGCAACTACCTTCGCAATCCATCCGGGACTTCGCCTATGAATATCGGGCTTTGTGTTTGAAGTGGCGGCCGGCTATGTCTGAAGAAGAGGTGGTCCGCCGCATTCTTAATGCCTGCAACCCGCGGTTAGCTGGGGGTCTCAGGGGGGTGGTGGGGTCGGTGGAAGACCTGGTGAAGGTGGGCTCGCAAGTGGAACGGGACTGGGGAAACTCAAAAATGTACTGGAATAAAGTACAAGCCAGTACACGAGAAACCCAGCCCCTAAAACCCCAACGAGCCAAACCTTGCCGGTCGGAAGCCGATCTCGCCATCATGCAAGCGAGTACGTCCCTCCTGATCGTCCCAGTGAAGCTGCGGGGGTGGCAGGTGGATGCGGTGGTGGATACAGGGAGCCATCACACCTTAATCCGCTCAAGCATGTGGAAGAAGATTAGCCGACCGACAGACAACTTAACATCTGCCCCGTCTGTCCGCTTTGTATTGGCAGATGGGAGTGAACACAGAGCCCTGGGCAAAGTCCCCTTGAGGTACAGTGTACTTTCCACCACCTGGGAGATGGATACATATGTCCTGGATGACCGGCACCTGTCCGTCCCGTTACTCCTTGGGCTGGACTCTTTAACCACCATGAGGATGACCATCCATCTCAGTCCCAGGGGGTATACGGTGCCAGGGGAAGGGGTATGCGACTTCATTCATAAATCCAAAGATGATCTGGGCTCGGAATTCATTGGCTTCTACGCAGCAGTGAGGAGTGACGCAAGCACCTCGGCGGCAGCCCCTGTAGAGGAACAGCCCGAAGAGGTGAGGCCGGTGCTGAAGAAGTGGGCCGAGGTGTGGACTGAGAAATTAGGAGTCGCCCGTGGAGTTACCCACGTGATCCACACCTCGGACGAAGTTCCAATAAGGCACCGAGCTTACCGTGTTTCTCCACTAAAGAAGGGCATAATTAAAGAACACCTGGATCGAATGCTCGCCGAGGGAATAATCGAACCATCTTCCTCCTCCTGGGTGTCCCCTGTGGTCCTCTTAAAGAAGACGGATGACGCCTATCGTTTCTGCGTGGACTACAGGGGGGTTAACGGGAAGACGAGCCTGGATGCATATCCCATGCCCCTGGTTCATGAGATTCTGGAGTCACTGCATGGAGCTGCAGTTTTCAGCACACTAGACCTCCGCAGTGGCTATTGGTAGGTGCCGATGGACGAGGGGAGTAGGAAGAAGACGGCAGTCATCACCCCTGAAGGCTTGTTCCAGTTCCGTCATGCCTTTTGGGCTTAAATGCTGGGGCCACCTTCCAGCGGCTCATGGAGCAAGTCCTGAGGGGGTTGATAGGCAAGATCTGCTTTGTATACATCGATGACGTCATTATTTACTCCCCTTCTATTAAACAGCATCTCCAGGACCTCGACACCATCTTCCAACGATTACATCAAGCGCACCTTACGCTGAACACGAAGAAGTGTACCTTCATTCAACCCCACATATGCTTCCTCGGGCACATTCTTTCATCTGAGGGGGTCGCTGTAGACCCTGAGAAGACCTTAGCCATCCGAGACTACCCCACGCCCACAGATTTGAAATCTTTGCAACGTTTCCTTGGGTTAGTGGGGTGGTATCACAAGTTCATTCCCCGGATGGCTGATATAGCAGCTCCCTTGAACAACCTAAGAAAAAAGGATGTCCCGTGGGAGTGGACAGCAGAGTGCCAGGACGCGGTCGAGCAACTAAAGAGCCACCTTCAAGAGCCGCCCGTTCTGGCCCAGCCAGATCTGCAGCTCACTTTCCAGGTACAAACAGATGCCAGCAACCTGGGGCTTGGCGCCGTGCTCAATTATTCAACAGCTGAAAAAGAGTGTTTGGCTGTCGTGTGGGCTGTGGAAAAATGGAGACACTATCTGGAGGGGGTTGAATTTGAAGTGTACACCGACCATCGCGCTCTGACCTGGGTATTTAATCACCCAAAGACCTCCTCCCGTCTAACCAGGTGGGTACTCCGCCTCCAGAACTTCACTTTCAAGGTGACCTATCGGAAGGGCTGTGGCAATATTGTGCCTGATGCTCTGTCCAGGGTGTCAGAGCCACCGGGGATGGTGTGTTTGGCAGAGGCAAAGAAGATGATCCTCCCTCTGCCAAGAAGCCTGGAAGACCTGGCTCAAGCACAAGCCACCAGTCCATTCTGCCAGAGCATCAGGGAGGGACTGGAACAGCCGTGTACCGACTGGGTACACTTCGTGGACTTCCAGGGGGTTCTGTACAGGACCACTCCATCCTCCCTTGGGGGTCTGCAACACCAACTAGTCGTCCCGGAAGGGCTCATCCCCGACTTTTTAAATTACTATCACGACAGTCCTTTAGGTCACCTTGGAAGGACAAAAACTTTATTAAAGATCCTGGGGGTTGCGTGGTGGCCGTCTGTCCAGAAAGACGTTTGCCACCACGTGAAGTGCATCACCTGCCAGCAGCTCAAAAACCCACCTGGTAAACCGGCAGGATTGCTACAATCGCGGATGGACCGGGGGAGACTTTGGGAGCCGACCTGATGGGGCCTTTTCCTGTTACCAGCTCGAGGAAGACCGTCCTGATGGTGGTGATTATTTTTCAAAGTGGGTGGAGCTGTTTGCATTAACAGACGCAAAAACTAACGATCTGCTCCACCCTGAAGAACGAAATCTTCACCCGTTGGGAGGTGCCGAAGAACATAATCTCAGACCGGGGTCCGCAGTTCACGAGCTCTCTTAGATGAATTTTATACAGCCTGGGGAGTGAAGAAAAACCTGACAACAGCTTACCATCCCCAGGCTAACATGACAGAGCGAGTGAACCGGACCCTGAAGAACATGATCGCCTCCTATGTGGGTGAACGCCATCAGGATTGGGATAAATGGCTCCCCGAGCTCCGGTTTGCCCTGAACACCGCTGTGCATGAAGCCACAGGTGAGACGCCTGCTTTGGTTGCGCTGGGCAGACCGCTAAAGGGCCCGCTTGACCGACTCCTTCTCAGAGCCCCTAATCCAGAAACCACCACTTACAATAACTTATTCAAAATTGAGGAATTACGGCGGAGAATCCAACAGAGGTTGGGGAGTTCGACATCCAGACATGCCAAGTTATACAATGCCCGGCGTAAGGAAGCACACTTTCAGCCGGGTGATTTGGTCTGGATTAGAGCTCACCATCTCTCGGATGCCAGCAAAAGGTTCTCCGCCAAGCTAGCGCCTAAATGGTTAGGTCCGGCCAAAATCATTTCTCAAACAGGTCCCGTTTAATTTCCAGTTTCAAAGGGGTATCGGCACTGACTCCAAGATAGACACTATCCATGTGGCCAATCTCAAGCCGTACTCCAACCTTCCCTTGTCCAAGGTTGGGGGGGGGGGGGGGGGGGGGGAATTGTAGCGGGGCCTCAGTGTTTAAATGTCAGTTCTGAGTGCGTCTCGTTTCATTGTCCCGTTTACTGTTTGTGCATCAGTTTGTCGTCCCCGTAAAAAGGGGGACGGATGATGGAAGGAGACCACAGCCGCCAACCTGGAAAACACCTGTTTACAATCATTCAATCACAGCCGTCACAGGACTATATAAGCCATCAGGAGGAGAAGGAAAGGGAGGGAGGAGAGAAGGAGATTTTGTTTCAACATTACGACCACGAGCAACCTGTACCTGTTTTCCATATTGCGCTTATCCATCCAGTTTGTTTTCCATCTGCCGGATTTATTTCAAGGACCTCACCACGAGATACCCCGGGGTAGGACTTAATCATCCACCACATACACGAGGATTCACGGTGAGGCTGTTCCATTTTTTTCCGGGGAGAATCAAACAACTTAATATCACTAATTCAGTCATCCGCTTTCAGGACATTCTTTTTTTACCGGACTCGCGTACTCATTCATTTTCAGTTTGTCTTTCATTGTCGTTATTCGTGTTGTGTGTTTATTTGTTACAGGGACAAGGGAGGGTTTTTGTTGTATATATTTATATATATTTGGTGGTGTCTTATTGCTGGGGTGGAGGGATATTTATATTTGTTTCTATTGATATTTCATTTAATACATATCTGTTTAATTTTACATCCTGTTTGTGTGTGCTTATATTTTTCACCGTCGATTGTGGGGAAAAGTTCAATTGGTAAGAAGTACGGCTTGATAGTTTCTCTCAGTAAATTTATCCAGGCCCCTGGTCTTGGAGGTGTAGCTGCCGGCTGGGTAAAAGGGGTCGGCCATTACACGCTAACCTAAAGGAAAACGGCCCTCTTCATGTGTGGCGTGAAGGGGAGAAGCGGAATCCAGAAATAGTGGGGAAACAGAAGGTGACATTTTTAAACACCTCACTTGTCAAACTGTCCTTCTGTTTTCTTATACAAACACTAAGAACCGGCCGCTTGAGCCTAACCAATACGGGCCATTCCACAGAGATGGCTCAACTTACCGTCGTCGACAGGGTAGAGCTACTGGCGTGCCATCTGGGCTCTTCCTGCTAGATGGAAGTCGTCCACCAGCTCCTCCTTGTCACCCTCTTGGACCCCAGCATTACTGGGACTGCCCTCTTGGGAAGATCCTACCATATGTCCTAGTGAATTAGATATGTCAAGGGTGCCCCAGGGACTGGTGCTGGGTCCTCTCTTCTCTATACGCCTCCCCCCTTGGTCCTATCATATCCCCTGGTTTCTCTTATCAGTGCCTTGCTGATGATACCTGTCATTCCTTCCAGAGCATGACATGGTGTCATCTAGAATCTCGGTGTTCCTTCATCCAAGCTGCAATATCAGCATCTCTGGTTCAACCAGGCAAAGATGGACCTTCTTGATGTTCCATCTCCATCACCCCTCCTCTGTTCAGCTCTCCATATGTTTTGCCTCCTCAATAAGTCCTGTCATTGAGTCCCATGGCTTTTGTTGTCGGTGCCATGCCAATGATCGGACAGCCTGTCATTTTCTCCAGAGGACCACTCGGTATCATCTAGAATCTCAGCATGTCTCACTGATATTATAACTTGGATGAAGGAACACCTTGTCCAGTTCCAACAGGCTGATGGACCTTCTCGTTATCCCAGCTCATCCATCTATTCAGCACCCCTTCTCCGTTCAGCTCCGCTCATGATTACCATCACCCGCCATGCCTTGTTGAAGCAGGCTGACACGGCAGGGCCGCCCTCGGCCCCAATGAAGGCACTCAGACTTTAGAACAGACGGCACAATTAAGCTTTGTTGTATGGTGCACATACAGATTCATTAGATGGAACAGTGAGCCAACAACTAAAAAGCAGCTCTTACATTTATTACAATTCTTATCACAATTCATTCCTCATCTGACTCCTTAATCTTTCACTGCTCAAGTTCTGCCCCTAATTTAATCTACCATTATCTCTCGACTTTAACTTGAGAGTTAATGGTTGTCTGTGGCATATATAGGCATGAGCTCCTACATCTTAATATAGCTCCTACATCTTAATACTTAATAAAATAGTGTCTACTTTTCTCATGTGTTTATAGTACTTTTCTAATATGTAGAGTTTGCCAATTTTAAGAATGCAATTTTCTGTAGCCTCTATGCAACCTTGTGGTGATGGTGACCGATGACCAGTTGTCCTTCGATGACCATGTTGCAGCTGTTTCTTGGCCTTGTAGCTTCATGCTGCACAACATCTTCAAGATCAGACCGTATTTGGCATAGTCTGCAGCACAACACCTGGTCCAGGTTTTGGTCTTGCCGTGTCTGAACAACTGTGGCCCTCAGCTGGCAGGAGAAACCTTCATGTGTCACCAAGCTGCTGCAGAAGATTCAAAATACTCAACCAGTTGAGGTGGGCACATGTCCCTCGTCTTTTCAGATCACTGCATTGGCTTTCTGTAGTGGCCCGTATTAAGTTCAGATCCTTGATGCTCGCCTACTAGTCAACAGGTCACCACCAATGTGTATGGAGACACTTGTGAGGTCCTACACTCCCTTTTGACCAGTCGGTTCTGCTGATGACTGGCGTCTGGTGAGGCATCACATCTCAGTCCAGGCTCTCTTCATATGTGGCTCCTAGCTGGTGGCGCAAACTGCCCTCCTCCATGTGAACGTCTGACTTCCTCAGCAAGTCTCAAAAGTGTTTGCAGAAGACTCTCTCATTTGATGAATTTCTCTGATATCGGCAGTTGGGTAGAAAAGCCTAACTAGCTTGCATTTCATTTTGAGCTCTTCACTCATGATGGTCAATTTTGTCCTGTATTCTGTCACACTTGTTCCCAAACAGTCCCCCTGACTGATGTTTCCTCGATTTTGTTGACCTGTTTTGTAAATCCCATTGAATAAAACCATTTGCGCAGCAAATGTAAATTGTAATGTAAAAGTTTTTTTTCCTTACAAACGAACGTTCTTTTATATAGCACCTTTCCACAGTGCGCACCGTCTAATGCAGCTTTACAAGTACACAGATGCGACACTTCGCTTAATTAAATCTAGAGTCGGACTGTAGGTAGCATGGTGGAGCAGTAGTTAGTGCGGCTGCCTCTTCTTGGGTTCAAATCCCGAGTCTGGATGTTGTCTGGAAGGACTTTTCATGTCCTCCCTTTTATCTAGTCTCATTGAAGGTATAGTTGATACGTCCGGAGAGAATCATTAATGATTTGTGCTTACAAGTGGCTGGGAACGTGTTTTTTTTTTTTTTTTTGACATTGCTTCAGTGCATGACGAATGTCACTGGGTACAATGGTGCGCAGCTTTCAGTTATGACTACCAATGAATATTTATGGTGCTCTGATTTATCTGTCCCACAACAATGTGAAATCTAATTCGGTATTTTACGACTTGCAGATATCGGTGTGTAGCTTGACTATTTTCAGTTATAGTGCACCATTGCACATGTGAGAGTAATCCTTGATAAAGGAACCGGGCCAGTTCCACAATGCGTAGGAAGGGAAGTAAGACACGGAGTGACGGCTTCTGCTACAGATGGGATGGCATTGACCTTCAACTGATCTAATGTATTGTGGATCACTCTATGGTTGAGGATCGGTAGTCCTTCTTTGGCTCATTCCAGGACTTAAGAAAATCTGAGCACATCACACCAGTCTTAGCGTCGTTACACTGGTTACCGGTGCCATTTAGAATTGACTTTAAAATCCTGCTGATGGTTTACAAAGCCTTCAATAATCTACTCCATCCTGTAACTCTGAATGTCTTCACCTTACACTCCAAATCGTAACCTTAGATCTTCAAGTGAGGGTCTGCTTATAACCCCGAGAGCTAAGCTTAAAAAGTGGTGAGGTGGCCTTCTGCTGTTATGAACCTAAAATCTGGAATACAAGTTTACCGATAGAAATTCGCCAGGTTAATATAGTGGAGCACTTAAACTGCTAAAAACCTGTTATTATAACATGGCTTCCTCATAACTTCATTTTAGTGTCACCCTGATATTCTGAATATGCATTGAATTATCATTTTTATCATATCTCCGCAATCCATTGTGGACACTTGGGGCCGCTGTTGCCCCATGACAGACATTCAGGACACACATATAAAAGCACAGAGTATAATTTTTAATTATTTTCTTGAATAAAGTGCACAAAGCACCACAATTCACCAGTACAAATAATCAATAATCCTCCACTCCCAGCAGTTCCGTCTCACACCATCCCAACTCCAACTCCCCTTGCACGACACATCAGTTCTCAAGCATCCCGGAAGTACTTCGGAGTCACGAGGACGGAAGCCCACAGTACTTCTGGGTTGTAGGAAAAGTAGGAGTCCCCAGGTCCTTTATGAGCTCCCCCCTGGCCGCACCTATGGCACCCAACAGGGCTGAGAAAATGGACTCCATGTCCCATGATGCCCTGAAGGAGTCCGGGGTACAGTTACCGTCCAGGGGAGCTGCCACCTAGTGTCCTGGGGAAGGCAGTGTCCTGGAAAGGCTCCCCTTCTCCATTCTTCCCATTCTGGGATGTCCCGGCCGGATTGAACTGCCGGCCATCTATTACACCATACTAACCCCTACTTTCTCCTCTGTTCTTTCTTTTTCCGGTTTTCTGTGGTGTCGATCTGCGCCCCCTCCACCTGTTCAGGGCACCATGCAGTCCAAACATTCGTGGTTTGAAGGCCAGAGGTCCACATGACAGTCATCATCATTATCATCTAATTCTTCCATGTGAAGCCTGAAAACCACAAGGACTGATTGAGGTCATTGTGAGGTAGAACATCCAGTGGGAGTTGCCTGGGTGGTCTCGGAACCCCTGCAGATTTTTTTTTTTTTTTTTTCTCCAGCCCTCGAGTTTTTTATTTTTTCTGTCCTCCTGGCCATCAGATTTTACTTTATTCTTCATTAATTTCTAAAGCCTAATCTTATTTTGATATTTTTTTCTTTCTTCATCTTGTAAAGCACTTTGAGTTACATCACTTGTATGAAAACGTGCTCTAGAAATAAATCATGTTGTTGTTAAGCTTTATCATATCTGTATTTTGGTACATTGCGACAAGACCTCCTTTCACAGCATTAACATGTGGGATTGATTTTTCCTTTTGATTTCTTTTGTTCTGCTGTTATTTTCATACCATTTCCTTTGATACTGTTGCTGCTGTTTGTATTCTTCTTTATAACATATATTAAGATATGCTTTGTATGGTGGGGGGGGTTTAGAGTTTTTTCATGGGGGCACTTTATTTGTGGAATTTTTTTTTTGATGATCTATAGTGAATTTAGTGTACTCAGTGTATATTGCTGAGGTGCAATTCTGATATCGATAAATGGATTTACATTTTAAAGATATAGATATTGTAAGGGACAGTTTATCCCGGCTGGGACGCCCCAGTACTGGAAGGATGGGGGAAGGCAGCTTATCAAAGACACTGCCTCTCCCAAGACGATCGATGGCAGCTTCCCTGGACTGCAGCAATGCCCCGGATACCTGCAGGGCACTATGGGACTTGGAGTTCGGCAGCACAGCCCTGCTGGGTATCGTGGGTGCCGCCAGGAGACGCTGTAGGAAATTGGTGGGAGAACAAATTTTCACCTAGTCCGGAAGTACTAATAGACTATGACAACAGAAGCCCCGAAGTACTTCCTGGCTGATTAACACCTAAATCCTCCAGCTGACCCGGGGACGGAAGGACAGAAGCACTTCTGGGTCAAGGACTATATAAAGGACTGTTGTGAACCCAGCAAGCGAGCCGGAGTCAGGAGGAGTGTGACAGAGCTTGCTGGAAGGTGTGGAGGAGAATATTGCATTGAATAATTTATTGGTTTATTTGTGTATGGTGGCTGTAGTGCTTAAAGGGCACTTTGAAGAAGAAAAAATAAGTAAAAGATCTCCTTTTGTGCTTTTACCCTGTGTCTGCCCTTTTGCGTTTAACGTGGCAACAGCGACCCCAAACGTCCACAATATTAATAATTGTGCTGATATTTTTCCTTTAATTGACTGGCTAATCTCACCTTAACCTTAAGTTTCATTAATTTTAACGATACAATTTAGATTTTATAATAGTCTTACACTTCTTTTACTGTGACGCTCTTTTCTGAGTAAGGGTATATTTGAATAATTCTGACAGTTGCAGTGATAGGGGGAACAATTAGCCGGCTCACGGAGTGTCGCGTTGCTAAACCAATCCAACGCCTCCTGAAGGCGGAGCTCAAATTGGAGGCGGGGATTCTGAGCTGTGCAAATCAGAGGTGCTCTCGTTAACCTGGTCCAACAGCCAGCAAGCTTCTGATTATGATGAATAGTCGGTCTCCTAAAAAAACCCTATTTGACGTATAAATGCGTTTCATGTGTGCCAAGAGCACATTGCATATTTAAAAAATTAAACAGAACCTGATGGGAGGGAGAAACCTTTTATACGTTTGCATGCAATGGCATCAATGGACGAATGTTGAACGTGAAATACGTTGCCGCTGGTGCCATGTGTGTGCTCTCTGTTATTCAGTGTTAATGGCGATAGTGTCAGAATCGATGGAAACTTGAAAGAACTGTCAGCAGATAAACGCAGGAGAAACTCTCCACGCCACAAGCACATTTAATGAACCGCAAAGGACTGCAGGTTTTTCTTAGCCTTTATAGGGCTGAGGGCAGACCCTTGTGGTGATGGGCAGGTGGCCCCACAATTAACAAAACATAGCAAAAGATACGCCGACATATAGAAATGAAATGATCGACAATATTAAGTTAAATAATGAACTCAAAAGAAATAAACATTTGAAACGCAGGCAGCCGAGGAATGTTTCTAGGAGCACAACACTGATCTACTCGGGTGACCAAGATCAGCAGCCACAGTCATCTCCTTCAATGCATGAAAGATTTCAGTTTATTTTTAATACATTTTAACGAACCACTCTTGTCACATGTACCCATGTGAGTGTCGATTTGATGGGCAGAAATGACAAATGTATTCATTTCAAATTAAATCTGTAACACAGTCAAGCCTGCAGAAAGCAAAGGGGTCACAACACACTTCTGAATCCACTGTGTGTGAGGCTGAGGAGCGGACCCTTCAGTGGTTCACTGTGGTCGATTTGTGGTTTTTACGAGAAGTGCATCATTTCAAGAATTTTGTTTTTCTCTGGGGTCTGCATTTTTGCTTCTTGCTTATGTTGTGGTTTACCTGTTTAAGCAAACCTTGTGCCTCATTCTGGCTTTTTCCCTTTGAAACTAATGTTCGATTGATTTGAAATAAACAATAACGGAGGATTTAACATTTGATTTTATTAAAATCAAATAGCATTACATACAAGCAAGTCAACTTTAACAACTAGGTATGAAACAAATCAACCCCCCCAGATTTGTAGCAGAAGAAATTTAATGTCAGTAAATGTAACGTATTACACATAGGGAATAAAAATGTGAGGTCTGAATAGACAATGGGAGGTCGGAAAATCGAGAGTCCATCGTATGAGAAGAATTTAGGAGTCATAGTGGACTCTAATCTGTCGACTGGCAGACAGTGTTGAGAAGCCATTAAGAAGGCTAACAGAATGTCAGGTGTTATAGCGCCTTGGCATGTGGAGTACAAGTCACAGGAGGTTTTGCTTGACCTTTATAACACTCTGGTGAGGCCTTGTCTGGAGTCCTGTGTGCAGTTTGGGTCTCCAGGCTACAAAAAAGGACACAGCAGCACAAGAAAAGGTCCAGAGAAGAGCAACCAGGCTGAATCAGGGCTACAGGAGAGGAGTTATGAGGAAAGATTAAAAGAGCTGAGCCTCCACAGTTCAAGCAAAAGAAGATTAAGAGGAGATCTGACTGAAGTGTTTAAAATTATGAAGGGAATCGGTCCAGAGGGTCGAGACGGTGACTTTAAAATGAGTTCATCAAGAACACTGGGACACAGTTGGAAACTTGTGAAGGGGAAATTTCACACAAACATTAGGAAGTTGTTCTTTACACAAAGAACGATAGACACTTGGAATAAGCGACCAAGTAGTGTGGTGGTCAGTAATACTTTAGGGACTTACCAAAACTATTTTTTTGGAAGACTAGGGGGCTTCACCCTCCTGCTCACTTCGCTCGCTATCCCCCTACCCCAGTCTGCGTTTATACTCCAGCCACTTTGCAACTCTGCCGCTGGCGCATGTGGATTTCACTTTCACCAAACAACAAATCTTTTAATTCTCGTGGATATGTCTTTTCACTGGGAAGAAACACTACTTTTCCCTGATGGCAACACGAATTAGACGATCTACAAGTCTCTGACTTAAAGTTGAAATCCGAACGATGTATTCGATCTCTTTTCGCTGTTCCATTATTTCACAGAGTAATATTTTCCATTTGTTAGATAGATAGATACTTTGTGAATTTTCCCCTTGGGATTAATATACTCCAGCAGCACCTTACTGATACAAAAAACAATATTAAATTAAAGATTGATGATAATTCAGGTAAAAACAGACAATAACTTTATATAATGTTAACGTTTATCCCCCCGGGTGGAATTGAAGAGTCGCATAGTTTGGAGGAGGAACGATCTCCTCAGTCTGTCAGTGGAGCAGGATGGTGACAGCAGTCTGTCGCTGAAGCTGCTAGTCTGTCTGTTCAGTGGATTCTCCATGATTGACAGGAGTCTGCTCAGCGCCCGTCACTCTGCCACGGATGTCAAACTGTCCAACTCCATGCCAACAATAGAGCCTGCCTTCCTCACCAGTTTGTCCAGGCGTGAGGCGTCTTTCTTCTTTATGCTGCCTCCCCAGCACACCACCGCGTAGAAGAGGGCGCTCGCCACAACCGTCTGATAGAACATCTGCAGCATCTTATTGCAGATGTTGAAGGACGCCAGCCTTCTAAGGAAGTATAGTCGGCTCTGTCCTTTCTTGCACAGAGCATCAGTATTGGCAGTCCAGTCCAGTTTATCATCCAGCTGCACTCCCAGGTATTTATAGGTCTGTACCCTCTGCACACAGTCACCTCTGATGATCACGGGGTCCATGAGGGGTCTGGTCCTCCTAAAATCCACCACCATCTCCTTGGTTTTGCTGGTGTTCAGGTGTAGGTGGTTTGAGTCGCACCATTTAACAAAGTCCTTGATGAGGTCCCTTTACTCCTCCTCCTGCCCACTCCTGATGCAGCCCACGATAGCAGTGTCATCAGCGAACTTTTGCATGTGGCAGGACTCCGAGTTGTATTGGAAGTCCGATGTATTTAGGCTGAACAGGATCGGAGAAAGTACAGTCCCTTGTGGCGCTCCTGTGCTGCTGACCACAATGTCAGACGTGCAGTTCCCGAGACACACATACTGAGGTCTGTCTGTAAGATAGTCCACTGTCCATGCCACTAGGTATGAATCTACTCCCATCTGTCAGCTTGTCCCTAAGGAGCAGAGGTTGGATGGTGTTGAAGGCGCTAGAAAAGTCTAGAAACATAATTCTTACTGCACCACTGCCTCTGTCCAAGTGAGTGTTTGCGCTAATGCGACCTTTCCTATCCTTTTTTTGAGACTTTCCAATCAATTTTAGTACTTCCATTATCTCTAGCCTGCTCTGCTTGTGTTATCGCACCAGCGTTTTTGAATTTTGTTCTACTTTGTCATCTACTCTTTGTCTTTTATTTCCGGCCCCAGGCGTGGTTAAATCTCCTGGGACAAAGTCTCATCTCGTGGGACCTGAAAGTGTCTATCTGGAAAATGTCACATCTCGTCCCAAGATTTTTTTATTGTAATAGAGAGAAATAAGTGGATAGGACTGGCGAGCTTTGTTGGGCTGAATGGCCTGTTCTTGTCCAAATTGTTCTAATGAGAGAGAGAGAGAGAGCCAGGCCAGCAGAGCAAAACTTTACAACAGTAAAAAAAAATAAATAAATAGAATCCGCTTCCTCAATTTAAATCCTTATTCTAAAATGTTTTTGATTAGATCCTGCCAAGTTTTGAAAGGTTTGTACAGATCCTTCAAGTGAAGTTTTTTTGTCCAATTTCAAATAGTAGATAACATCAGTTACCCACTGACTTAACAGAGGTGAGTTAGAATTCTTCCAGAAGAGCAAGATAAGTCTACGTGCTAATAGTGAAGTAAAGGTCATTAGTTTTTTTTTTTTTTTTTTTTTTAAAGATCCTTTGAGGACAGGTTCCTCATGTCAAAGATTTTTGTGGCTCTCCCCTTTCATAATATTTTGAACTTTAAAAGCCAGTTCTTTATGTTTTGAAGTTTATCAGCAAGGTTTGGGGTCAAGCTGCCTTGGATGAGGCCTCTCTTCAGCAGCTCAGTGAAGATTCTGGCCTGGTTCTGTGGGTCCTTTCAGATGCCTCACATACTTTCACTTATTGTAACACTTTGGTGACCTTTTCAAATTTTGCACAGTCTTCCTCAGCAGTGGGTGATAATCAGAATGCAACACCATGTCTTGTGCTTACTGTATTCCTCAGTATTGTGAATGTGATATTTTGCCAAGAGAGGATGCGGCTTTGGGAAGTAATCATAACTAATATTTATTATCTAAACAATAACAACAACATTTATTTATATAGCAAATTTTCATACAAATGATGTAACTCGGTGCTTTACAAGATGAATAAAAAATATATAAAAAAGAAAATTAGGCAACACTAATTAACATAGAATAAAAGTAAGGTCCGATGGCCAGGGAGGACCGAAAGAAAACTCCAGATGGCTGGAGAAAAAAAGAAAAAACTGCAGGGTTTCTGAGGCCACGAGACCACCCGCCCAGCCCCCTCTACGCATTCTACCTAACCTCAATGATCTCAATCGGTCCTCATGGTATTCGGGGTTCACATAGAAGAACTTAATGATGATGGTCTTGTGGACCTCTAGCCTTCAGTCCATCAATGTAGGGACATCATGGTGCTCTGATCAGGTGGTGGGGTCGCAGATCACCACCACAGAAAACCGGAAAAAAAACCTCAGAGAAAGTAGGGGTTAGCACGGATTTTGGAGCCACCATGAATGATAATTAAATATATATAATATATAATATATATAATATATATATATATATATGAATATCAAGATTAAACTAAAATGAAGCTATGAGGAAGCCATGTTACAATAATGAGTTTTTAATCATTTTTTTTAAGTGCTCCACTGTATTGGCCTCATGATTTCTATCCGTAAACTCGTATTCCAGATTTGAGGTTCATAACAGCAGAAGGCCGTCCACCTCCCACTTCTTTTAATGTTTAGATCTTGGAATTCTAAGCAGACCCTCGTTTGAAGATCTAAGGTTACGATTTGGAGTGTAGGGTGAAGACATTCTATACTGAGAAAAGCGCTATATAAATGTAATGAATTATTATTGAAGGCTTTGTTAACCATCAGCGGTATTTTAAAGTTAATTCTAAATGGCACAGGTAACCAGTGTAACGATGCTAAGACTGGTGTGATGTGATCGGATTTTCTTTTCCTTGTTAAGATTCTAGCAGCTCCATTCTGCACTTGTTGTAATCGATTGATGTCTTTTTTGGTGGTCCTGAGAGGAGTGCATTACAGTAATCTAGCCGAATAAACGCAAAAGTGTGAACTCATTTCTCAGCATCTTGCAGTGTTATAAGAGGTCTAACATTTGTTATATTTAAGTGAAAAAATGCTGTCCTAGTAGTCTGACCTGAATTTTAAATCACATATTAATCAGAGTCAATAGTTACCCCTAAATTCTTTACCTCCATCTTGACTTTTAATCCTAATCCTAATAAAATTATACCTTCACAGATATCGCAAAGGTTTTATAAAATCATACAAAGAGCAGAGTAGCATCCTCTGTCCAAAATACTTCTGAGGGGGCTGAGGTATAAAACAAGTGATCAGTGATCTCCTTTTTGTTCAAATTTATTGCGAGTACTTTTAAGTGTGCAGAAGGTACTGGATTTACCTTTTCACTGGTGTGTACTGCATAACCTTAACTGGAAAAAGATCAAACTGGAAGGGCAAAGTGCATAGAGGACACTGCAGGGCCAATTGGTCCACTCCTTGTGTGGAACCAAGCTGGCAGTACTCTACACACAGACGATTTCACAGGCTACAAGATTCGTCTAGATAAATAAATGCAATAACCTTCTAATATGATATTGGAGAAAATGCTTAAGACAAGATTACGGGTTGTTCTGAACATTTTAATAATAAGAGTACATTCAATTACTGAAGAACACTTGTAACATATTTTGCACAACATCTGGTGCCCCACTAGCCTGTAGTGCAGTAACCTCCCTAAAAAAATTTGTGTGGGGAGTATTTTTTATTAACACTGGAAAGTATTAAAGAAAATTGAGCCCAGTGCCATTGCTTGTAACATGTGAAACCTGATTCAGTAACTCGACCCTCACCCTCCATGTCTTCATCATTTCATGTTTGTCCAGCAACCACATGGCGTATGCTGATGACAGGGGAGACCACTGAGCTGATTCAGTGTCATGGTGGGCCTGCTTACTATCTATGTATGTATTGTTTTCCTGTGTTTCTTGTATTCTGTGGGTGGAACCCCACAGGTTTTGGCCCCCATGACATCACAGTTGAAGACCACCCTCAGCTCCTACTAACAAATGTTGAAGAAGTACAAGTTTTTTTTTGTTTTTTTCTGCTACTGTAACTCCTTCTGCCGGTAATGTTATTAGGAAATCTTATTATGCAATTCATACTTTTTCATGTGAATGAGGAAGTGTAGGGCACTAGTCTAATAAGTTAAATCAGTCTGTAGACATAAAGGTGAAAAGGGAAGATATGTTCTGCTTAATCCAAGTAATCAAGATGGGAAAAATCAAATTCACTAACTTTTATATAGTAGCTTCCTTGACATCTAACCATTAAAAGTTTAAATTTATTTTTAGAAACTGTAAAAAAAAAAAATAAATGAATAAGCCCCAAGTATTGACTTCCAACATGCTTAGTGTTTTAGTAGGAGTGTCCAGCAACTGGTGGACATCCTCAGGCACCCACAGCAGGAGATGCAAGAAGTTGCAGGAGACATCTGAGGGCCAGCAGACAGGCAGGTAGATTGTCCTAGTAAGGCAAGTGTCAGGAGTGGGATTGTTCTCTGCCCTTAGACCCTCCTTTACTCTGCATCTGCTCAGCTCTTAGCTTCTCCTTTGGAATCTGTTTGCTCCACCAAGCCTGCAGTTGCTTCACTCACCAATCCCCTCCCTTGTCCTGCATTTTGCTCTGCCCATAGCTCCTCCTTGAGCCTGCATTTGCTCCACCCTTAGCCCGTCCTTGAGCCTGCATTTGCTCCACCCTTAGCCCCTCCTTGAGCCTGCATTTGCTCCACCCTTAGCCCCTCCTTGAGCCTGCATTTTGCTCCGCCCATAGCTCCTACTTTGACTCCATTTGCTCCACACTCATTCCCTCCCTGATCCTGCATTTTGCTCCGCCCCTTAGCCTCTCCTTGAGCCTGCATTTGCTCCACCCTTAGCTCCTTCTTTAAACTGTTCTTACTCCACCCCATCCCATCTTTGAGCTTGCATTTGCTTTGCCTGTAGCCCCTCCCATTCCAGGGGGGATTTGGCCCTGGCCATGTCCTTCAGTCCCTGTTGATCTAGACACACAAACGGAGGGGCACTAGAAATGAAAGGAGGAGCCTAACTGGAGGTCTGTACTCCAGCATTGGGAATCCTTGTGAAAGCTGCTAGTGAAGCATTTTTAACAGAGAACTGAGTCAAAGGCAAACTCGTGAGCATATCAGCAGTACAAGCAATGTGTTCTAAAAATAATTAAAAAAAAACGCAAGAAAAAAATTCTTCAAACTAAAACGAAAACGCACAACTTCCTTCCCCAGCCCACATCAGAGAGCCTGCACATGGCAGTAAAGGGCAAAGAGATTCCTCATACAGGATGCATTAAAGCAACTGAGGAGACCAAGCACAGACCCGGCAAGCTATGTGATGATACCATTAGGAATTCTTACCAAAGCCTAAAAAAATAACTTGAACCATTCCCTGGAGGGAGAGATTCATTTTTATTTATTTATTTTTATTCTAATGTATCACTTTCCCATTGACAAAGGATGCTTCCAATTGACCGAGACAACTCTCCTAGATTTTCTCAGATAATGTAATCCTATCAGGTGTTGTGATTCTGTTTTTTCCTTAATGACTAGGGGGCTTAGCCCTCTGCCTGCGTTTTGGACCAGTAACTTCACATCTCTGCCGCTCGCATATGTGGATTTCACTTTCACTAAACAACAAGACTTTTAATTCTCGTGGCTATGCCTCTTCATTAGGAAGAAACAGTACTTTTCCCTGATGGCAACACAAATTAAACGATCTTCAAGTCTCTGACTTAAAGTTTAAAGCCGAACAATATCTACATACTTCTGTCATATCACCTGTATCCATATATTACATCTCTTTTCGCTTTTACCTTTTCATCAGTATCGCATTGAATTTTGATTCCGTGTTTGGAATTACATCGTGACAGTGCAACGTACAACTGCCCATGAGTGAATATTGTTTCTTTCTCTCTCTACAAGAAATGTGTCTGACAATAGCATTCACACAAATGAGAAATGATTGAACCGTGTGTGTGGTTGTGTGGCGGGACTTTTTCAAATCTTTTGCATAAGCTTTAGTCTCACGGGGCTTGAAATTTTCTCTCACGAGGATTCACTTTCACCAAACAACAAATGTTTTAATTCTCACGGATACGCCTCTTCATTGGGATGAAACACGACTTTTCTCTGATGGCAACACGAATTAGACGATTTACAAGTCTGACTTAAAGTTTAAAGCCAAACAATATATTCGATCTCTTTTCGCTGTTGCATTATTTCACGGAGTAATAATTTCCATTTATTTGCACTAATGTGATCTTTACTATACTTTTTTTTGAGACTTTTGAATTTTCGTTCTTCCATTATCTCTAACCTGCTCTGCATGTGTACTGCACCAATGTTTTTGAATTCTTCACGACGTTCTACTTTATCTACTCTTTGTCTTTTATTTCTGGCCCCGGGCCTGGTTAAATCTCTTGGCACAAAGTCTTGTCTCACGGGACATGAAAGTGTCTCTCTAAAAAAAGTCACATCTTGTCTCCTTCCAAGATTTTTTTTATAATAGAGAGATTTATAAATTCATTTAGCACAGAGCTGTATGAAGCTCTTGGACTTTAAACTGCAAGGCTCAGCCACCGCCCCTGAGTCATTTAGGCCAACTCCATCTTTAAATTTGCTGATCTCCCGGTTTAGACGTCTGTCTCCTGGTTGGCTCTCAAATCTTTGTTACATTTGCTGACAAAACACTAGGCTTTGGAGTTTAATGTTAGTTTTTGGTTTTTTGACAAATTGAAAAGGTTAAATGTTGAAGTTAAAATCTTTGATTTTCAGTGGACACCACTGGAGCAAAAGCGTTGGGCGTTTTGGATGACAATCCTACCCTGAATTCCCCAAACGTCATCAAAGTGAATGTGTGAAGGTCGGTGTGTGCATTTTCCACGGTGTCCGAGATTATGGACAACTCCTCGTGTTGCGTATGAGCTAAAAGATGTTTAATATTTTCCTGGTTTGAAGTCTAGAACGCCATGAGATCTGCTACTAGAGTTTTTATTCTTGACGACAGATCAGTTTTGATCTTTGGTTTGTCCTGACTTTTTTAATCTCCCAGTCCTTTTCATTCTGTTTGCACGGAGTCAGTAAACATATAAAGTAGCTGTATGTGGGAGGAAGTCAAAGAGAGCACTGTATTACTTTTTTGTGCAGAAGTTATTAATAGGATAATGAAATATCTAATAACTAAGTAAAATGACACCCCATTACAGTAGTAGTCGGCCTTGCAAGTTTGCCTGCCGACTGCGACTGGGGGAGTCGGACCGTGCAGCTCCATACCCATTGTGGACAGCATTGGTCCTTCCTGAATCTCCAAATCTGGGGTCCACCAAATGGTTTCTATTCTGACAGCTTATTGTAGATGTTTACATTGCATTCCTTGTATACTTTTGTTGCCGTTGTGTTACTGTCCTTATTCTGAGGAGACGTGTAAAACTGTGGACCATTGACAGTAGACCTGCACTTGAGCCTGCTGAGGCCCCTGGACAAATCCCTTCATTTTTCTGTTGCACCCTGGGATGGTGCTTGCTACAGAAGGGTGGGCGCTTTATGCCAAGTACAGCTTACTTTTTGGGCTTTCTCCCCATTCACTCTTCGCAGTCTGTCTGGTCACTCCGGGGTTGTTTCCTGTGGTAGACTGGAGCTTCCTCTTCTTAGGAAAAGGAACACTGAGCTGTTTCAATGAAGGTTGAAATGTTAAGCACTTTGGACTTGCAGGCATTGAGCAAGTCGAGCTTCCTTAAAGTATTTTTGGTGCCGGGCCGGCAATGGGGAAAATCTGTAGTGAGCCCGTCCGTCCAAAGAGGTTCAGACACACATGGAACCCGAAGAAAGGCCATGAAGGTGAACGTTAGGGCAGATATTTTTACTTGTATTCCGTTACCTGTCTTTGATTGAGACACAGGAGAATACTGAGAAAAGGTGTAGGAGGAACGCTGAGAGTCGCCTTCAAAGACAGGAGGTAGAGAAGCAGACACGAGGCAAGTAAGATCAGGGCAAATGACAGAGTCTGAGAAGCAGGCTTCATAGGAACGCGCTCAAAAAGGGCAGTGCTGGCTAAGTGAGGTTCAGACGCTCAAGGATACAGAAGGAGCAAGTAGGGCAAGAAATATCAAATATTTTAAATTTTCTTCTGTTTCCTATCTTCGATTAATACACAGGGGGATACCAATGAAAGGCATAGGAGGAATGCTGAGAGTTGCCTTCAAAGACAAAGTATAGAAGCAGACAGGAGGCGAGTAAGATCAGGACAAATTACTGAGAAGCAGGCTTCACAGGAACGTGCTCAAGGATACAGAACGTGCAAGTATAGCAAGAAATATCAAAAAGTTTTCATTTTTATGCGTTACCTGCCTTCAATTGAGACACAGGAGGATACCGAGGAAAGACGTAGGAGGAATGCCGAGTGTCGCCCTCAAAGGTGGGATGTATTTGCGATAATACGGGAGAGGTTTTCACAGAGGTTGATGGAGGCCCATCTGTCAATGTGGTAGTCAGAAAGCAGACAGGAGGCAAGCAGGACGAGTCTGAGAAGCAGGCTTAACGGGAACACGCTAGAGAGAATCTACACTGGTCAAGAGAAGTTCAGAAACTTGACACCAGGGCGAGAGAAATCAAATATTTTCAAAGTGATTCTATTCCCTATCTTCATCCATCCATCCATCCATTTTCCAACCCGCTGAATCCGAACACAGGGTCACGGGGATCTACTGGAGCCAATCCCAGCCAACACAGGGCACAAGGCAGGGTGCCAACCCACCGCAGGACACACACAAACACACCCACACACCAAGCACACACTAGGGCCAATTTAGAATCGCCAATCCACCTAACCTGCATGTCTTTGGACTGTGGGAGGAAACCGGAGCGCCCGGAGGAAACCCACGCAGACACGGGGAGAACATGCACACTCCACGCAGGGAGGATCCAGGAAACGAACCCAGGTCCCCAGGTCTCCCAACTGCGAGGCAGCAGCGCTACCCACTGCGCCACCGTGCTGCCCCTATTCCCTATCTTTGACAGATATAATGTGGCCAGTGTATTTACAAATGTTAGTGCAAGATGAACATCCTATAAAGAGTAGAGAAGTAGCGAATATTACAACTATCATTTGGAAGCAGTGCTACGGTAGGAAGAACTCCATTTCCCAGCAGACCAAGGGGGATTACCCGCATAGAAAGTAGGGGCTGCTGGGGACAAAAGTGCCAGCAGGAAAGTTGAAAAAGGGAGGCCCTGGCAGAGCAACTGTGGGGATCAGTGTTTTTGTGTATCTTGTCCAACGTGTCGTCTGAAAAGTCAATTGTGCCCCTGGATTGTTTCCTGTTAGGATGAATGGACTGTCTCGTGCCTGCCTGTTGTTTGTGTATATAGTGGTGGATTCATCGTCGTGCTTCTTCAAAAGGAGCGCTCCTGGAAATTGTATCCCTCACCGCTCAGGACTACTGGTAGGACTGTTTCACTCATTTACTGAAGAAGCTGTTCTCGGGATTGTCATCTTCACACCAAACCATTTCACCTGCTTTTGCTGTATTGGATTGTATGAGGGTGTTGTCATGAGTGTTTATTGTTGTGGGTCGTTGTTACAACTGTATCGCCGTAGGGGAAAGGGGAAGGCTTGTCTGATTGCTGTTGTTGTGTTTTGGGTTTTCATTTAATATTGTAACGTCCCAGCCAGATTGAAGGCCTTTTGGAGTGACTGTTGGGTCCGATTGAGGGAGAGGGGAGTACAGCGTGGAGGACTGACAATGGGGGTGTGATTGACGTGTGGGGAGGGACGGGAGGAGGGTTAGGAGGTTCATTGGAGAAGGGGCTAGAAGGTTGTGTTGTGGGGTTGGTTATGAAGTTGGCGTTTTTCTTTTTCTGTTTTTGCTTTTCTTTAATGGCGTCTCTCAGGACCACAAATATAAAAGAAGTATAGAAGATTGTAAATACAGTCGACCCTTGATATACGACCGGCCTGACATGCGAACAACTTGCTTTACGACCAAAATTTTTGTTTTGAATTACGACCAACATTTTGCGTTACGACCCGAATGCGGTCACGTGTATTCGCTTGTGCGATTGTAAACAAACAGCCGAGAGCATTCATAAGCGTCAGTCAGAGCCCAGATACATGAGTTTGTGGACGTAATTTCAGTCAGTGCAGTGATTTATATAATTCGATAATTGCTAAGGAAGGAAGCGAAGGAAACTAAGGTAAAGAAAGCGATCACAATCGAAACGAAGAAGGAAATTGTGTGGAAATATGAGAGTGGCGTTCGTGTGACCGATCTCACTAAATTGCATGGACAGAGAGTGTTAATAAATATAAAAAAGCCCTCTTTAAAGCTCGGTCAGAATATTATTCTACATTAATAGATAGCAATAATAAAAATCCTCGGGCACTGTTTAGAACAGTGGCTAAATTAACAAATGGAAATTCAGATCAACAGTGCAAAATACCAACAGACATTAGCAGTACAGACTTTATTAACTTCTTCAATGAGAAAATTAAAAATATAAGATCCCAGATCTCTGCATCACAGTACAAACCAAATACTAGCTTAGCAGACCCTGTCTCACATTGCACTCAGCACTTTAGTAATTTTAATCCTGTAACTGAGCAGGAAGTCTTAAGTTTAATTTCTAAAATGAAGCCCATTACTTGTTCCCTAGATCCAGTGCCAACAAAACTAGTAAAAAGTGCAATGGATGTTCTTGCAGCGCCTATCCTAAACATTATCAATAGTTCATTATTGCATGGCACAGTACCTGATACACTAAAAGTGTCAGTCATTAAACCATTACTTAAAAAGTCAGACCTTGACCCACATATACTAAATAATTATAGGCCTATTTCAAATTTACCGTTTCTCTCTAAAATACTAGAAAAAGTAGTCGCCAGTCAGCTTCAGACACACCTTATGCATTACAATTTATTTGAGAAATTCCAGTCTGGTTTTCGCACTGGTCATAGTACAGAAACGGCACTAACACGGGTTGTAAATGACATTCTGATATCCTCTGATGAAGGAAACTCATCTGTAATTATGTTGTTGGACTTAAGTGCAGCATTTGACACCATCAACCATTCTATTTTACTGCACAGGCTAGAAAATGATGTTGGGCTTACAGGCACCGTGCTCGCTTGGTTTAGTTCTTACTTATCAAATCGATTCCAATATGTACAGAAATGTGCTGACAGTACTCCATCATTATACACAGAAGTTCAATATGGTGTCCCGCAGGGCTCAGTACTGGGACCTTTACTGTTTTCACTGTACATGCTTCCACTGGGATCTATCATTAGGAAACATAATGTTAATTTTCACTCGTATGCAGATGACACCCAGTTATACCTTTCATTTAAATCAAATGAAGTTTCTCCAATGTGGTCTTTAATTAGTTGTGTTAGTGAATTAAAGGAGTGGATGAATAAGAACTACTTGTCTTTAAATACAGATAAAACAGAGATGTTAATTGTTGGAGGGAATGATGCTGATCACAATAATATTTTGTCATCATTTAACTCCATGGGAATCCCAGTCAATTTTACTGAATCAGCCCGCAATCTAGGAGTTATCTTTGACTCTAGCATGTCATTTAAAGCGCATATTACAAAGTTGTCCAAAACATGTTTCTTCCATCTTAAAAATGTTAGGAAATTAAGGCGCTTTTTAAATAAACAGGATTCTGAGAAACTAATTCATGCATTTATCTCTAGTAGGATTGACTACTGCAATGCGGTGTTCACTGGATGTTCAAACTGTTCTCTATACAGCCTCCAGTTAATCCAAAATGCGGCTGCGAGAATTATTACAAGAACAAGAAAATACGAACACAACTCCAGTTCTTAAATCCTTACACTGGCTCCCGGTTAAGTTCAGGGCAGATTTCAAAATCCTTCTTTTAACATATAAAGCATTAAATGGTCGAGGTCCGGCTTACTTCTCTGAACTTATCATGACTTACAAACCAGAGCGCACATTAAGATCTCAAGATGCCGGTCTGCTTATGATTCCAAGGATTAATAAAATAACAGTGGGGGGTCGAGCTTTTAGTTACAGGGCCCCTAAACTGTGGAATGGTCTGCCTGCTACTATAAGAGATGCCCCTTCGGTCTCAGCTTTTAAATCCCGGCTGAAGACTCACTACTTCAGTTTAGCACACCCTGACTAGAGCTGCTGATTAACTGTACAGACTGCATCTCTGTTGTTAGTCATTAGCACTTAAACATAAGTAACATGACAGTTATAATTGGATACTAACCCTCACTTATTCTGTTTTTCTTCTCGGTACTCAAATGTGGCACTTGGTGCCACGGCCCACCTGCCAAGTTGTTTTGCCTGCCTAAGGAAAAGTCATCCCAGATGGAGGATCGCAGGAATCGTGGGAAAGAGGGGTCCTTTCATCGGATTGGCTGGCCCAGCACTGTTTCAGCTGTGGAATGGCCAAATGGGGGAGGCAGCTTGAAGGATGAGGTCTCCAGGACTCTATACAAATACAAATCTTATTATGGGATATATCATCTACTGTTAAATTCTGCTCTGTACTTCAAAAATTTATATATATATTTTTTTATTTCTTACTATATTGAGAAATTGTTCTGTGTACTGTACTGTATTGTATTGACCCCCTTCTTTTGACACCCACTGCACGCCCAATCTACCTGGAAAGGGGTCTCTCTCTGAACTGCCTTTCCCAAGGTTTCTTCCATTTTTCCCTACTAGGTTTTTTTGGGAGTTTTTCCTTGTCTTCTTAGAGTCAAGGCTGGGGGGCTGTCAAGAGGCAGGGCCTGTTAAAGCCCATTGCGGCACTTCCTGTGTGATTTTGGGCTATACAAAAATAAACTGTATTGTATTGTATTGTACTAATATGTACAGCATGTTGAAATCCACCATCTCGACAATTTTACAAAGAAAAGATTTGTATAAGGAAACTCCTTCCAAACAATAACCACCTTCCATTTCATTCTCCTCCTTCCTTCCTTCCAGCAGCCCAAAGATGTCAAATTAAATGGGGAGTACAGTAGGAAATTGTTGTTTCTGGTAGGCTAGGCACTTTTTGTAACTTTTTGGTCAGTACATTAGAAAAAGTATTGGTGTTTTTGGTAAATTCTGCACATTATACAACCCTTTTCTATTAAAAAAAGTTAAGTGTTGCTGTGGGCGGTTCAGAACACATTAAGGGCATTTCCATTATTTCTTATGGGAAAAATATTCTTGACTTACAACCAACTTGAGTTACAACCAGCCCTCACAAACAAATTGAGTTCGTAAGTCAGACACGTTCATTTTTTTTTTCACTGTTACAACCCTGTGTTTCTTTTTCTTCATCACTGTTCAAGTAAACTGTTTTGTAAGCTTTACTTTGTCTGTATGGTTTTTTTTCTCCTTTTCGAACCTGATGCGGAGGTCACTAGCTACAATATTCTATTTATTAATTGGTTGGTTTGTGTCTCTGCTTGTGAGTGTGTTTACGGGTGCATCCTTGGAATCTCCACCAAAAAAAATAAATCGCCGTCCCATCGACGGTGTGACTCTTAGCGGCACCGGACTGCTACAATTTTGTCTTGTATTTTTTTTTTTTTTTTTTTAAGTAATGTTTTATTTCCTTATTGAAAACCTCTGCTCGTAATGTGGTTTTATCTTTGACTTTCAACATGCACGTTCCTTAAACAGATGTTCAAGACAGCACATTTGGAACCCTCTAGACGAGAACAGGCCATTCAGCGAAACAAAGCTCGCCAGTCCTCTCCACTTAATTCTTCCAATAAAACATCAAGTCGAGTTTTGAAAGTCCCTAATGTCTTACTGTCTACCGCACTACTTGGTCGCTTATTCCAAGTGTCTGTCGTTCTTTGTGTAAAGAAAAACTTCCTAATGTTTGTGCGAAATTTCCCCTTAACAAGTTTCCAACTGTGTCCCTGTGTTCTTGATGAACTCATTTTAAAGTCACCGTCTCGATCCACTGGACTGATTCCCTTCATCATTTTAAACACTTCAGTCAGGTCTCCTCTTAATCTTCTTTAAAGACTCGGCTCTTTCAATCTTTTCTCATAACTCATCCCCTGTAGCCCTGAATCAGCCTAGTCGCTCTTCTCTGGACCTTCTCTAGTGCTGCTATGTCCTTTTTGTAGCCTGCAGACCAAAACTGCACACAGGACTCCAGATAAATCCTCACCAGGGTGTTTCAAAGCTTGAGCAGAACCTCCTATGACTTGTACTCCACACATCAAGGCGCTATATAACCTGACATTCTGTTTGCCTTCTTCATGGCTTCTGAGCACATTGTCTGGCAGTTGATCATGTCGAGTCCACTGGACTAATTCCCTTCATTTTAAACACTTCAATTACTACTTCTCTTAATCTTCTTTTGCTTAGACTGATGAGGCTCAGCTCTTTAAATCTTCCCTCATCACTCATCCCTTGTAGTCCTCTAATCAGCCTAGTCACTCTTCTCTGGACATTTTCTAGTGCTGTTTTGTCCTTTTTGTAGCCTGGAGACCAAAACTGCACCCAGGACTCCAGATGAGGCCTCACCCGTGTGTTATAAAACTTGAGCAGAACCTCCTGTGACTTGTACTCCACACATCAAGGCGCTATATAACCTGACATTCTGTTAGTCTTCTTAATGGCTTCTGAACACTGTCGGGAATTCAATAGCTTAGAGTCCACTACAACTCCTAAATTCTTCTCATAAGGTGGACTCTCGACTTTCCAACCGCCCATTGTGTATTCAAACCTCACATTTTTATTTCCTTTGTGTAATTCTTTACATTTACTGACATTAAATTTCATCTGCCACAAAGCTGCCCAAGCCTGTATGCTGTCCAAGTCCTTCAGTGATGATGTAAAGGATTCCAAATTATCTGTTAATCCACCTATCTTGGTATCATCTGCAAACTCAGATCAATCTTATCCTTAGTAATTTCTTCCATTAATTTTCCTGTGATGCATATTAAGCTTACTGGCCTATAGTTGCTTGGATCTGCCCTGTCACCCTTTTTATTTAACGGGATGATATTTGCCATTTTCCAGTCCTTTGGAATCTCTCCAGTGTGCAGTGACTTCCTATTTATACACGTAATGCAAGGTAAGCATACAAAATGCAGACTGTCTACAATTGTAGTCATTTGAAACATCACACAACTACCTTATCATGTTCTTCGGTCCTCAGGACGACTTACGATATTTCTAAACGTCAAAATGAAAATGCGGTACATGGAACATCCACATCTGTTAAAATTAGGAAGCTCAATTCACTTACTGAACAAACTGTTCAGACTCAAAACGAAAATAAAACCACCAGTAGTGCACTTTACACCACAACGTATACAAGAACTAAAACTGTCAAGGTTGCTCTTTTTATATTTTTTCCTCGTATTTTTGGGCAGATGAACATCCACGCTGTGCGGATGTGTTAGGGGCTGGTGGTTTTGGGTTGTCATCTGAGCAATGATAAAGAATGAGCGCTTTTTATTGCTCAAGTTCAGTAAGCGAATGATTGAAAATTCAGTTTCTTTTCTGTAAGTCAGGGGGATAGTTCAGCTGATGGGGTGACACCTCCCTACATGACAAGGGGTTTGTACTGGTGATATGCTTTTTTTGTAATGAAATATTTCTTGATATAAACATAGAATCAACTACTATAATGAACGTTAAAAAATAGAAAACAGCTAAAATTTTTGAACGTTACTCCTAAACCGTTTTTCATCCCATTGCGCTTGCTTCAACATTTATTTCTACAGCACAAAACATGTGTCTCAAGGTGCTTTACAAGATGTTAAAGAAAAACAATGGAAATTAATACATTAAATGCAAATACAAATGAATAAAGAAATGAAATACTGAAAATAATCAATTAGAATTAATCAATAAACTCTTACATAATATAGATAAACAAGTAATAAATAGTTTTTAACTATGGATTTAATTGCTAAATTATTTTTTTTATCTGTAATAATAAGTTGGATGCTTTAATCAATGTAATGTTTTGAGAGCATAAAAAATAACAAGGGGCCTGTAAAAGACCCATAAAGCAGGCCATAGCTTGCTTAGACTAGGCCTCCCCCTAGGCAGCCTGACTCCAAAATCCATAACAAGGGCTTAATGAGACGAGTGCAGGTAGAAACCCTTGATGTGCATTGTTGTGATCTCCAAACTTTTTGATTTTTTTATGTTGTAATAAGCATAAAATCGACTCAAAAAACGTCATTTGGGATAATTGCCCCGTATGATGTCCGTCAGACTTGAAGACGATTGTGATCAAAATAGGTCAAAAACCAAAACATTTGACAAATTACAGTATTGGGAAGGTGGTATTTATACACAAAAATGGCAACAGGATGTGATATGGCAGGAGATGACATCTGTGCTATGTGCCAGAAGTGATGTCATCAAGAAGGAGTCAGAAGTGACGTCATTGTGGCGGGACTGGAAAGTGATGTCGTCATTAGGAGCCGGACGTGACATCATCTTTTTGAGTAGGAAAGTGGAACTGATGTGGAATGGCCATTTTGGTAACCCGGAAATGGTGGATGTAAGAACATAAAATTCTTGTTTGTCTTCTTTGGGTCTGATGAAAGAGAGAGAGAGAGAGAGAGATGTTAGTACTCGAAATCAACCCTTCATCTCATGGTATGTCACTCACTTTAGGGTTTGTTGGATCCCTCCTAAGCACACGTGTGTGACACAATGTGCATTCCTGTGCAGCTCTTTTCAATCCTCTTAGCGATTATGTAGTTATGAGACTCTAGGAATTCAAATATGGGGTTTGATTTTTGTCTAGAATGTGTTTTGGGAAAGTTCATTAATTAATCCCAATTTGGTTGTGATGCCCAATTTGTTCCCTGTGTTAAGTTTCTGTTCCTGCCATCTCCTTGGAGATGTATCCCAGTGCTCCCAGGGGTGCGCTCATTTCTGACGTCAATCTGACGACGATACAAAGTCCACCTCATGCATCTCTGGGGTATCCAAGCCTGACAGATCTAACCCTGCTTCCCTGCATTCATAAAACATTCTTTAGTCCGTCTGGTTTTTCAAATCCCCGCTACTGTATTTTTGACTTTCCGATAGCATTTTGCCTTTGATGAATGGTCTCCTTCGCGGCCGGTTTCAACTCTTAGGCAATTCTTTGACTCCTGCTCATTTTCATTTCCTTTTTTTACTGTTTCTTGCAAGTTAGTATACATATTTTTTCAAAAGTTGATGGACACTAAGGGACTTCCTAAGAATTCTCTTCGGGTGTGGGGTGGTAGTCTGCTTTAACTGAATTGCAAAATGTACAATCAAATAATTCATACATCATTATATACAGTATACTAAATTATACATGAAATATCATGATAAATAGTATAACATTTTCCTGATTAAAAGCACAATATATGGGAATCAGGTGAAGTGAATAACATTGATCATCTCGTTACCATGGCACCTGGCACCTATAATGCCACCTTTTCCACAAATCCACTAATCGACTCTAAGTGCCATTATTGTGAAGTGGAGGGCTTCATGAAATGGGCTTGCATGGTCAAGCAACTGCAGACAAGCACACCACTTCCAGACTCTGGAGTGACGGATCACGCTTCACTTGCTGTCGTGGACAAATCTGGGTTTGGTGCCTGCCTGGAGAACACTACGAGCTGGACTGCAGAGTGCCTACTGTAAAGGTGGAGGATGGATAATGGCAGAATTTGGGATAAACCCTTTGGTTCCAGTGAATTATCTCATTAATACAACAGCAGACATTTTAGACAATTGTGTACTTCAGTTTGTTGAAGGCCCTTTTCTGTTCCAGCATGATTAAGCCCCTGTGGTCCATAAAGACATGGAGGTACATGAGTGGCCTGCACAGATACCTGACCTCAGCCCTACTGAACACCTTTGGGATGAATTAGAATGACAATTATGAGCCAGGTCCTCTTGTCCAGCATCAGTACCTGATCTCAAAAACACCCTTTTGGTTTGAATGGGCACAAATTTCAACAGGCACATTCCAAAATCACTGTTATAGGAGGACCAACTCCACATTAATGCCTGGAATTGGAATGGAATGTCCAACAAGCTCATATACTGTAGGTGTGATGGTCAGGTGTTCACCAACAGTTGGTCATATAATGTAACATAACATTCTCACACCCGCTTAACCCTTCCAGGGTCACATAGACCAGGGCCTATCTAGGTAGCACTAGCTGTATGGCAGAAATCCTCATTGGCCAGGTCCACGCTAATTTGAGTAAACACATCCACCCTTTACCTCTGATATAATCAAGTGCATTACCACTTTGTGAGCACCACCCTGCCCACATGTTGTGCCTTCAGTGGAGTAAATTGGCACACCTACTTTGAAATGAAAATTGTGAAAATCCCCCCCAAAGAGTTCTAAGATGAGATAGGTGTGGCATCCTGATATGAAGTCACCTGTGTGTGTCACTCTCCATCTTTGAGTTGTAACCATCAGCCTCTCCTTCCAGATGAATGCCCTCAAAATGTAGAAGTTCTGAGGCAGCACTTGTCACAGGCCTGATGCCATCCATTCCATGTCCCTTCTTAACAATGAATTGCGCATGTGGCGATTCAAGCAGGGGGGACTTACCTTCCTTCAGGGACGGTGAGGATGTCTGACCATTTCCATTAGCAAACGTCACTTTCCTCTTGTCCAGCATACTGAGACTTGGCTGACACCTGTTTGGCGCAATGCTGCAGGTTTGTGCCACACAGAACTTCATCTTTCCTGAGGTGGGTCTTATTAATTGTGGTGGGAGTAAACAGCTAAAAGGGTGAGAGTGTGGCTTTTAGTTCTGTTTAAGTGTTTGTTGGCTGTCAAGGCACAGAAACCACACGGTGATCTCCAAACACCATGTTATTCTAATCACTGGGTGCCATCTGCTAGACTTTGGGTGCGGGTTGTGAGTCCGGCCTCAACAGGATGTGTACTTTAGGGCAGTGCTGCTTGCACCTTTGGGGACTGCGGAACGCTACCCAAGCATATTTGAATCGGCAGAACACCTATGAAAATATTTTAAAAGATGAAAAGGAAGTTCCAAATAAACAGTCATGTGAAAAAATTGTTTTAATCAAGAAAATATACACAATGTAGAGATGTTTTAATATACAGTATGAGGACCCCCCCTCCAAATGACTGTGTTCAGGTGTTTCATTGTTAAGAGCTACATCAAGTCAAGCAGATAGCCGGGCCATCGTCCTTGATTAACATTGAGTCAGGCTGAAGAGCTCAGTGACTTTAAGTGTGGCACTGTCACAGGATGCCACCTTTGCCACAGATCAGTATGTGAAGTTTTTGCTGTGCTGCATCTGCCCTGGTGAACTGTCAGTTTTGTTATTGTGAAGTGGAAGAGTTGAGAAGGAGTGACAGCAGCTCAGCCACGGAGTGGTAGACCACACAACCTCACAGAGATGGGCCCCCCCAAGTGCTGAAGCCCATAAAAATGAACAAACCCATGAGGCATCACTCACAAGAGAGTTCCAAACTGCCTCTAGAAGCAACATCAGCACAAGAACTGTGCGTCGGAAGCTTCATGAAGTCCAGTTCCATGGCCGAGCCTAGAATCACCATGTGCAATGGCAAGCACCAGCTTGGAGGGGTGTAAAGCCACCATCTCACCATTGGACTCTGGAGCAGTGGAGACGCGTTCTCTAGTGTGGTAATCACAGTTGAATGTCGGGCAGTCTGATGGTTTTGGCAGCTGTCAAGACTTTTAGACAGCATAGGGCCTACTGTAAAGTTTGGTAGAGGAGAGATTCTTTGCAGGGTTTGGGCAAGGCCCTATAGTCCCGATGAAGGTTCCTGTTAATGCTACGTCATTTTGGACAATTGTGGACTTCCAGTTTGTGGAAGGCCTTTTTGTGGTCAACAAAAAAACGGAGGAACCCGATTGGCCCGCACAAGAGCCCTAACCTCAACCCTACTGAACACCTTGAATTGAGAACATTGATTGTGAGCCAAGCCTTCTCATCCTCATCAGTACCTGACCTCACAAATGCTCTTTTGGCTGAATGGGCACACACATCCACAAACAAACCCCATAATTTGCTGGAAAGAAAAGTGGAGCAAGTTATGGGGGTGGGGGGGCTACTCCATATCAATGGGCTTTCTATTGGAATGGGACGTCCAACAAGCTTATACAAGCTTGATTGTCAGGTGTCCACAAACTTTTGCCCATATAGTATATTTGGGACTATAATATAAATATGTAGCCATACAGTTATTACTCTAATTAACTGATTTTTATTTTTAACCCCATCGGCAAAGATATTCATCTCGGGTCCACTCCCTCTCGTCAGACGATCAAACGAGTATTACAGTCGTCTGCTTGGTTTAAACAACTGGCTGCAGGGCTTCTGCAAGAATCAAGACATCGGGTTCATTAACAACTGGGACCTCTTTTGGGAAAGACCGCGTTTCTTCAAGCGAGATGGCCTGCATCCGAACAGCTTCGGCGCCCGGGTCCTCTCCGAAAACATAGCGAAGGTAATTCGTTTATCTTGACTATCTATCTCTGCTTTTAAACCCTTCCGAAATGCCACTCCTGTGTTTGGTCATGATAATTGTTTAAAAAAATCTTCCATAAAAGTGCGCAACATAAATACTGTAATAACCAATCTTAATGCACATAGAAAATCTAGGCAATACGGCATAAACGCCAATAATTTAATTAAAGTTACTACTTTAGATGAACAATGTATTAAAACTGTAAAAACAGATCATAGATTAAACAAAAAATACACACAGAGCGGCGCTAATAAAAATAACTTAATTCCTGTTCCCTATATCAATAACGCACATAGTATTCATCTCTGCTCCTCCGAAACATTGAATATGGCACTATTAAATATTAGAGCTTTAACTAACAAGACGTTTTTTTATCAACGACATTATTAGTGAAAAAAAAATAGATTTTATTGCACTAAGTGAAACGTGGCTTAGCTCAGATGGCGCAGCTGTTTTAATCGAATCTGCGCCTCCGGATTACAGTTTTACTCGTGCAGATCGCCAAGGAAAGAGAGGTGGTGGCTTGGCAAACATTTACTCTAGCAGGTTAAAATGTAAAAATATCAGTTTTGGTAAATTCAAGTCTTTTGAGTATCTCGCCATTATTATTCAGGGAGATTCTCACGTTCTAGTATTATCCGTGTATAGACCTCCAAAATTCAACGCGTCTTTTTTTGAGGAATTCTCTGACTTGATGTCAATCTTAATTACGAACTATGACGCACTCTTAATAGTCGGCGACTTTAATTTTCATGTAGATAATCAATGTGACCAAAAAGTAAAAGAATTTATGAACCTCCTGGACTCTTTTGATTTGAGACAGCTCGTTAATCAGCCTACACATAAAGCAGGTCATACGTTAGACTTAGTAATTACTAAAGGACTAAAAGTTGATATAAAGCAGGTCATTGATACGGGTCTTTCAGACCATTTTCTTCTACTTTTTAATATAGAAATAATGATAGAAAACACTCATGAGAAGCATATTGTTAAAAAACGCTTCTTTGACTCATCAGCAACTTTAAAACTTTCAAACATTCTAACCAATCAGTCCGTTTATAGTGCCAACTATAATAGCGAGGAGAATGTAAATAGTAAGGTGGAAAGATTTAATACTAAAGTGAGGGCTGCTGTTGACATAGTTGCACCTGAAAAGACAGTTAAAAAATCTTCTAGCATTGTTATACCTTGGAAGACCCAAAGAGTGTCTGATTTAAAGAGAACATGCCGTAGAGCTGAGCGTAAATGGAGGAAGACTAAACTAACTATTGACTATGAGATATTAAAAGTTAAAATAACAGAATACAATAACACAGTCCGTCTTGAGAGGCGCTGCTATTTCTCTAAGATTATAAATAACAATGCTAGTAATCCCAGAGTCTTATTTTCGACAATTGATCATCTGTTAAACCAGGTAACTCAAAGGAATGCCTCCTAAGTACTTCCAGTAAAACCTGTGAGGCTATCGCTGTATTTTTCAATCAAAAAATTAATGATATTAGAAATAACATAGTATATCTCCCCAACACTAAGGATCCCCCGAAACCCCAGTACTCCATAATAAATAAATTAGAGTCTTTCACTAGGATAGATTTACCTGATTTACATAAAATAATTTCTCAAATGAAACCATCCACCTGTGCCCTTGACCCAATACCAACAAATTTTTTCAAAGAAGTATCGGGCGTGCTTATTGATAATGTTCTTGACATAGTAAATTCGTCATTAGATACGGGGGTCTTCCCAGACTGTCTTAAGACTGCGGTAGTTAAACCCCTACTTAAGAAAAATAATCTCGACCCCTCTGCTCTTGAAAATTATAGACCCATCTCTAACCTGCCTTTCTTAAGTAAAATTCTAGAGAAGGCAGTCATTATGCAGTTAAATGAGCACCTCAATAAACATGCTATTCTTGATAAATTTCAGTCAGGTTTTAGAACAAATCACAGCACAGAAACTGCACTCGTTAAAGTAGTAAATGACTTGCGGGTAAATGCAGACAGAGGCCATTTATCTGTTCTCATCCTCTTAGATTTGAGTGCCGCATTTGACACTATTGATCATAATATTCTTAAGAATCGCCTTAGTCAATGGGTGGGCCTCTCTGGCAGTGTCTTAAACTGGTTTGAATCCTACCTGGCAGGGAGAAAATTCTTTGTTAGTTATGGTAATTATAACTCAAAGACACATGATATTCTATATGGTGTTCCACAAGGCTCTATCCTGGGTCCGCTGCTCTTCTCCATCTACATGCTTCCATTAGGTCAGATTATCTCGGGACATAACGTGAGCTACCACAGCTATGCTGATGACACACAGCTGTATTTATCAATAGCACCTGATGACCCCAAATCTCTTGATTCACTAACACAATGTCTAACCTGTATCTCAGAATGGATGAATAGTAACTTTCTCAAATTAAATAAAGAAAAAACCGAAATCTTAGTGATTGGCAATAATGGATACAATGAGGCTATTAGAAATAAACTGGATGCATTAGGATTAAAAGTCAAATCGGAGGTAAAAAGCTTAGGGGTAACCGTTGATTGTAATCTGAATTTTAAATCGCATATTAATAAAATCACTAGGACAGCATTTTTTCACCTAAGGAACATAGCAAAAGTTAGACCTCTTATATCATCGAAAGATGCAGAGAAATTAGTTCATGCGTTTGTCTTTAGTCGGCTAGATTACTGTAATGCACTCCTCTCAGGACTCCCCAAAAAAGACATCAATCGTTTGCAGTTAGTGCAGAATGCAGCTGCTAGAATCCTTACCAGGAAAAGAAAATCCGAACACATTTCTCCAGTTTTGATGTCACTACACTGGTTACCTGTGTCATTCAGAATTGACTTTAAAATTCTGCTTATGGTTTATAAAGCTTTAAATAATCTCGCCCCGTCTTATATATCGGAATGTCTGACACCTTATATTCCAAATCGCAACCTCAGATCCTCAACTGAGTGTCTCCTTAGAATTCCAAGAGCAAAACTTAAAAGAAGTGGTGAGGCGGGCGGCCTTCTGCTGTTATGCACCTAAAATCTGGAATAGCCTGCCAGTAGGAATTCGCCAGGCTAATACAGTGGAGCACTTTAAAAAACTACTGAAAACACATTACTGTAACATGGCCTTCTCATAACTTCACTGTAATTTAATCCTGATACTCTGTATATCCAATTCATTATAATAACTATTCATTCAAAATCTGTACTAACCCCTACTCTCTCTTCTGTTTCCTTTTCCGGTGTCCTATTGGTGGTGGCTTGTGCCACCACCATCTACCCAAAGCACCATGATGTTCCAACAATGATGGATGGATTAAAAGCCAGAAGTCTGTATAACCATCAGCATCAAGTGACTCCGTGAGAACCCTAACTACAAAAAGGACTATTTCATTTATGTTAGGTAGAATGCCCACAGGGGACTGGGCGGTCTCGTGGCCTGGAACCCCTACAGATTTTATTTTTTTCTCCAGCTTTCTGGAGTTTTTTTTTTGTTTTTTCTGTCCACCCTGGCCATCGGACCTTACTCCTTATTATGTTAACTAAGGTTGTCTTATTTTAATTTCTTTTTTGTCTTTTATTCTTTTTTTCTTCATTATGTAAAGCACTTTGAGCTACTTTTTGTATGAAAATGTGCTATATAAATAAATGTTGTTGTTGTTGTTGTTAAAGATAAAAAGAAAATAAAAAATGAATTAGTTAGTTAATTAATTAAAATATTACTTAATTAAAATGGTTTGTCTGCCCCCTGCCTAAATGTTACCCTAAGAGGCGACTTTTGCTGAGGTGAGCGCTAATCTCAAGGACTTTTCATGCCCGTGATGTCATTAGTCAGATACATTTGTTAAAACATTACAAATCCCCTTATTAATGATTGTAATGCTATTGCCGATAATGTTTTACTTGAGAAAGCCAGAGTTCATGTGTCTGAACAGACGCCCAAAGCTCTCGTGCTGCTGAGTCGACAGAAAGGAAAGTCTCCATGGCTGCCTTCACACCTGATGAATTAAGAGATAAGGCAGACCACAGGAAATGCACAGCAGAGCAATTCATGAACCCTCTGCAGCTTATGAAAGAAACAAAATAGCAATTTTAGTTTCTTATCAGCTTTTTTTATGTTAACAATTAAACAGATAAACTTGTTTTAAAAAGTTATGTCACCTTAGTAATAACCGCAGGTTTTGTAACTGTCACCTCTCACGTGTCAGATTTGTATTTCACTTGTGTGCTGAGTTCAGATGGCTTCCATGGTGGTCATTTCATAAGGGGACTAAAAAGTGACACGTGTCATATGTAACGTGACTGGGGGTGCATGCATGCAGAGGATGGTTTTCACGTGGACCCATTAAGAGCTTCTTTTCAATTTTTGTCCTTGTCATTAAGTGGATCGACCACCCCCTCCCCCCCCAGGGCTCCAGTGGGGACCCTAATGCTCAAAATTACATCGCTATTCATGATTTAGTAGGATTGACTACTGCAATCCGGTGTTCAATGGACGTTCAAATTGATCTTTATACAGTTTCCAGTTAATCCAAAATGCTGCTGGAAGAATTATTAAAAGAACAAGAAAATATGAACACGTCATTCCAGTTCTTAAATCCTTACACTGGCTCCCGGTTAAGTTTAGGGGCAGATTTCAAAATCCTCCTTTTAACATATATAAAGCATTAAATGGCCGAGGTCCGGCTTACTTGTCTGAACTTATCATGACTGACAAACCAGAGTGTACATTAAGATCTCAAGATGGCGGTCTGCTTATGATTCCAAGAATTAATAAAATAACAGTGGGAGGTCGAGCTTTTAGTTACAGGGCCCCTAAACTGTGGAATGGTCTGCCTGCTATTATAAGAGATGCCCCTTCGGTCTCAGCTTTTAAATCCCGGTTGAAGACTCATGACTTCAGTTTAGCACACCCTGACTAGAGCTGCTGACTAACTGCACAGACTGCATCTCTGTTAACTATCTTAATAATAATAATAATAATTCATTACATTTATATAGCGCTTTTCTCAGTACTCAAAGCGCTATCCACACAGGGAGGAACTGGGAAGCAAACCCACAATCTTCCACAGTCTCCTTACTGCAAAGCAGCAGCACTACCACTGCACCACCTGTACTAAACCATAGTTAATATATGCATGGCGGATGCACCGAGGCGCATGCGCACTGCAGCCTTGGCGCCCGCCCCAGAGTCCAGAGTCAAACGCAGCGGCTTTCCAAAACGTGGCAGCTTCCCAGAGTCAGTAGGTGGCGCCCAAACAACACAACCTGTAAACTAGACTTGCTCTAATCCACTGTGCCAGTAATATAGATCACATAACGGTCATTCAGTTTGGCGCTCGCCCCAGAGTCCAGAGTCAAATGCAGCGGCATCCCAAAACGCGGCGGCGCCCTCCCCAGAGTCAGTAGGTGGCGCCCAAATAACACAACGTAGTGCGCCATGGCGCTCGCCCCAGAGTCAAACAAAGCGGCTTCCCAGAGTCGGTAGGTGGCGCCCAAACAACACAACCTGTGAGCTACACTTGCTCTAATCCACTGTGCCAGTAATATAGATCACATAACGGTCACAGACTCTAACCCAGCGGCTTCCCAGACTCAGTGGCTGGCACACGAACACCACAACCTGTAAACTAAACTTGCTGTGCTCCACTCTGCCAGCAGTCAGTGTCAGCAAAGGCAACGGAATCACGTCTCCATAAAACGAAACCGCTTTAGTACAGATATGCTTATGTAATTAAATGACATTTCCCCACACGCACCTACCCTCCATGATATGTCATCCATCCAGATATCGGACGGAACAGAAACTGATTGCCATTCTTGGATTTCCGATTCGCTTGCGAATGCGGGCTTACTTGTTAGATAGATAGATAGATATTTTATTAATCCCAATGGGAAATTCACATTCTTCAGCAGCAGCATACTGATACAATAAATAATATTAAAATAAAGAATGATATTAATGCAGGTGAAAAAACAGACAATAACTATGTATAATGTTAAGTGTTAACGTTTACCCCCCCGGGTGGAATTAAAGAGTCGCATAGTTTGGGGGACGAACGATGTTGGTCATAAAACACAGAGTAATATGATAGTTCTAATTTGTTACTGACCCTCACTTATTCTGTTTCTCTTCTTGGTACTCAAATGTGGCACTTGGTGTTGGCCACATCCCAAGTCGTTTTGCCGGCCTAAGGTAAAGTCATCCCTGATGGGGGATCGTAGGAATCGTGGGGTGGAGGGGTCCTTTCACCGGATTGGCTGGCCCAGTGCTGTTTCAGCTGTGGAATGGCCAATAGGGGGAGGCAGCTTGATGGCTGAGGTCTCCAGGACTCTAAACAAATCCAAATCATATTATGGGATATCATCTACTGTTAAATTCTGCTCTGTACTTGTAAAATTTTTATTGTTATACTGAATTGAGGATTTGTTCTGCTCTGTGTATTGTATTGTGTTGACCTCCTTCTTTTTGACACCCACTGCACGCCCATCCTACCTGGAGAGGGGTCTCTCTCTGAACTGCCTTTCCTGAGGTTTCTTCCATTTTTTCCCTACAAGTTTTTTTTTGGGAGTTTTTACTTATCTTCTTAGAGTCGAGGCAGGGGGGCTGTCAAGAGGCAGGGCCTGTTAAAGCCCATTGCAGCACTTCTTGTGTGATTTTGGGCTATACAAAAATAAATTGTATTGTATGATTTTTGATATTTATAAATTCATGTATTATTGATATTATCATTTTGTAATTCTTCTTAAGGTCACAGTCACTGGAGTTGAGCGACTAAGTATTTCAATTCATTCTATACGGAATGTTTAATTTGTATGTGACTTCACTGACGTGACAACACATTGTGTATTCCCAGTTCACAGAGACTTGTGTGCCGGTGGTTAAAGACGGTGACACATCGAGTGCTGGACAATTTAATAGCAGGATGATGCATATTTGACAAATCATAAAATCCGTCTGCGCCAGAGCCTGCACGTTACGCAACATCACAACATCCAGTTGATTGTCATTATCATCCAAATTTTTATCTTGCAATAAATCTTGTTTCAAAACATCAGCATTTTTTGAGACGACCAAACTACAGACTGTTTATTTCTTTCACTATTTTCTGCAATCTGTTGCCCCCCCCAAAAATTCTATGGCTATCCGCTAGATGGCAGCACTGTAGGAGGTAACTGAGATGTGGCAGCAGCAAGCTGGCTGCGTCTCTAGCGGCTGCATACGGAGGTACGAGTTCTCTCATATATCGCGTTTTGACAGGCTCAGTGAGATGCGACTTAACTCCTACCTCACGTTCAACGTCTTAGAGTTTATGCCTGCTCGACCGCGACTCTCACACTTGCATGATGTCAAACATCACCTGGCTGGGAGAATTTGCTGATTTCTTTAATATAACATTCTCAAATATGCTTAATCCAATTTGGAATCCCATCCCCGTTAACCTGTGTGTCACACACGTGCGTTTGGGAGGCAGCTAAAGGGCTCGAAAGAAGGTAATTCCTGGTCGGACCAGGGGGTGGCAGGGTGCATTGATCCTCTTGCTTTTTTCCCAGTAGACCTCATGCAGGAAATTCCGCCAGGGCCCTTAGACGTCACTTTCCGGTTCCACCCCTGAAGACGTAACTTCCTCCTTCCATCTATTAAACCCACCATGTCTGTACTAAACCTCAGTTCCTGGTTTGGACTCTCGTCTGTAAAGACCATTTTTTCTTGCTACCTTTTCAACTTTGCAGCCATTTTTCAAGTATACGTGAGGCTGCCCCAAACCTTTTTTGTGTCCAAGCTCAATTATTATCACACCTGATATGGCTGTCTTTTTGGATATCAAAGGAAACCCTAAAGGGAGACTTAGACACAACACCCTCGAGCTGTGGGGTTCATAAATCAGCAACGTCCACTTTAAATAACTTTCACTGTTGTGGTTCGGACGCAGTCATAGACTACTCTTCAATGGATAACCCAAACACGCTTGCTGCAATAAATCAGATAATACTATTTATTTATAACATAAGGATAGTAGAAGATGGCTGTGTGGATGTGTATGTAGATAAATAAATGACCGATAATAACAAGCAACACAAGACATAAGATCACCACAGCTTAGTTGTTTTTTCTCCTATAGAAAAAGGCACACGGCTTATGAATTGTGATCTTTCAACTCATGGTGATCAGGTTCTTTAGTTTGTCATAAAGTCTACAGTGCCTGGTATTAATTTGCCCCCAGCTAGTTGGCACTGGTTTACCCCCAACACACAGTGAGATGCTGCTCGGAACTTCCAACAGGGTTCAGGGAGAGAAACATATAGCCGCTAAACATGCATACTTCACTTCAGTTGCAGGGGCACATTGAATTACAGAAGGACTTGGACAGCAGACAGGCTTGGCCAGATTTGTGGCAGATGAAATGTAATGTCCGTAAATGTAAAGAATGACACATAGGAAGTAAAAATTTGAGATGTGAATACACAATGGGAGATCTGAAAATCGAGAGTACACCTTATGAGAAGAATTTAGGAGTCGTAGTGGACTCTAAGCTATCGACTTCCAGAGTTCAGAAGCCATTAAGAAGGCTAACAATGTCAGGTTATATAGCGCCTTGAAGAGCACAGTACAAGTCATGAGGTTCTGCTCAAGCTTTATAACATAAAAAATGAGAAAGAAATAAGTGGACAGGACTGGTGACCTTTGTTGGGCTAAATGGCCTGTTCTCGTCCCGATTGTTCTAATGCTCTAACAATCCCATCATACTTTAGGTGCCCTTGTCCTAAGTACTAACTACTAATCAAAGTTGGTGTACTTGTAGTTTGGTGTAGGAGATGCTTTGTTCCTTTCCTGGTTGACTTTCCCCAGCACACATGGAAGGCCCTTCAGCGCACTTTGCTGTATTTGCTCAGATGTTCTCCTTCCCCTTCTTCACCTTGGTGGCACCTTCTGGTTGTGGGTGGTACTGCAGCTTTCTCTTTGAGATTTTACACATACTGTGCCCTGTTCAGCCAGCAAAGTTTACATCTGCTGAGCAGTTGGTGATCTCTAGCAGGGGTGAGCGCATGGCATTTTAGTAGGATCTCCCTCTTGTCTGTGCACTTTGCTATTCCTTAGCAAGGTTTGGACTAATGGCACTCTTGTCTCACTCCAAGGCAGGCAAATCTTCCACTTTTCTAGTGCAGCCCCAGGTTGCCCTTCAGAGTAAAACAGATCACCACTCCAGCCTTTGTTACAGCCGTACCCTAGTCGAGGGGTCCTTCTGTATGAAGTCGGGTCAGAGTCAGGTAGAGCAAAGGGCTTGTGTGTCAAAGCAGAGCAACGTGGGTAATGGCAGTCCATCCTACATGGTGAGCTGCACCTCTCGTGGTCCTGTCACCCTCCTCATTTGCATTTGTCACACGTGGTGAGATGATTTTTAACAGACTCCTGAGTTTTCCATTTCAGAGTCATCGGTGATTAAAGGTACATTTGTTTCACTGTTCTCCATGTTTGAGTCTTACCGGTATGACAAACTGGACCACTGGGGGAAAAACCATGGAGAACATGCAAAGTCCATTTACATTGACGTTTATTTGCTTAGCAGATGCTTTTATCCAAAAGAAGTCCACATAATTGAGTAAACACCAGTTGGGGTACAAGAAGATTAGAAACTCGATCATCGACCATGAAGAGCTCTAAACCAAACAGAACAACACAACCTTTCCTTAGTTACAAGAAGCCATAAAAGATATTAGCAATTTCACTGGCATTCACCCAACGCAAGGATCTTCAAACGCTTCTCAAGCACACAGAGGAAGTCGGGACTTCAGAAGCAGGTGGGCTGCTTGTTTCAACAGCTCAGAGCTGCACATGAAAAGCATCTGAAGTGAGATCTGATGCCATGTGGAGGTGGCATCACCAGAGGCAGAGTTTCCTAGCAGAGCTGAGCGGGTGAGAGAGAGCAGAGGACCCCACAAGGGTCTCCAGACACATGCTGTGGGATTCAGAGAGCATTCGGCCACCTTCACTTATTGCACATTTTATGACGCAGGCTGGTGCTAAAATCGCCTAAATTCACATCACACCACTTGACACTCAATATCCCGAGATTTTAGAAGTTTTTGCACATGTATTAAAAATAGAACATTGAAATATTCTATTGTCATGAGTGTTCAGGGCCTTTACTCAGCGCTTTGTTGAAGTCTTCTTCGCTTTGACATGACGGGCTTCACACAGCTGGCTTTGGGGTTTTTCGGACCTCCTTCTCTAGAGATCTTCCTCAAGGAGACCATCAGTTGGACGGCTGTGTTCAGAGACGATTGCTGGGGCTCAAGTATGAGCTCTGGGTGGGCCACTCGAAGACATTCTCACAGAATGGTCCCTAACTTTGCTTTGTCCTGTTTCAAGGTGAACCTTCAGCGCAGTCATTATGGAGATCTCTGCACTCAGCTTTCCCTCATTCCCATCTAGTCTAAGAGTCTCTGATTCTGCCATCACCATGCTTCTCCATTTGAATGGTATTGCACAGACGATGAGCAATGCCTGGTTTCTTCCAGACATGAAGCTTATCTTGGTTTCATCAGACCAGAGAATCTTATTTCTCACTTTCTATGAGTCCTTTAAGTGCCTTTTTCCAAGTGAGCTTCCATATATCGTTCCCAGAGGAGAGGTTTCTGTCTGGATGCTCTGCCATAAAGCCTAGATTAGTGGAGTGATGGTTGTCCTTCTGGACGTTTCTCCCATCTCCACACAGGATCTCTGAAGCTCAGCCAGGGCAACCATCAGGATCTTGGTCACCTGTCTTACCAAGGTTCTTTTCCAATGGTTGCTTAGTGGTCAGCTCTAGGAAAAGTTGGGGTTGTTCCAGAACTCTACCATTTAAGAGTTATGGAGGCCACTGTGCTCTCTGTAGCCCTCCTCACGTCTGCATCCCGACATAACCCTGTCTTTGAGCTCTGCTGGCAGTTCTTCAACCTCATGGCTTGAATTTTGCTCAAAGGTGGACCTTCTACAGCCAGCTCTGTGCCTTTCCTAATCAGTCCAGTCAGGTGGACCAAAAACAAATCTGAAAGGCACTATATAATAGATAGATATGAAATGCACTATAATAGATAGATAATAGATCTGAAAGGCACTATATAATAAATAGATACTTTATTAATCCCAAGGGGAAATTCACATATTCCAGTAGCAGCATACTGATGCAAAAAAAAAAACCAATATTAAATTAAAGAGTAATAAAAATGTAGGTAAAAACAGACAATAACTTTGAATAATGTTAACGTTTACCCCCTGACCCAAATCCCCCCGTGGTGGAATTGAAGAGTCGCATAGTTTGGGGGAGGAACGATCTCCTCAGTCTGTCAGTGGAGCAGAAGATCTGAAAGGCACTATATAATAGATAGATACAGTAGATAGATCTGAAAGGCATTATATAGTAGCTATGAAAGGCACTATATAATAGACAGATCTGAAAGACAATATAATGGATAGATAATAAATCTGAAAGGCATTATATAATAAATAGATCTGAAAGGCACTATATAACAAATCTGAAAGGCACTATATAATAGATAGATATGAAATGTACTATAATAGATAGATCTGAAAGGCACTATGAAATAGATATCCATCCATCCATTATCCAACGGCATAGTGGTTGGTGCAAGGACCTCTGCGCTCCAGAGTGCCATCCTGGTCATTATCTATGTGTGTGGGGTTTGCATGTTCTCCTCATGTCTATTTGAGTTTACCGCCTCTTACGCCAGTTTAGCTCCCACATCTCAAAGCCATGCAGGTTAGTCTAACTGACAACTCTAAACTGGTCCAGGGTGGGCGAGTGTGTTTTTGTGCTCTGTGATGGACCACCAACCCGTCCAGAGTGGGTCACTGCCTTTTGCCTGGGCTTCCATAACCCTGAACTCCATTAAGCTGATTTGAAAGTGGACTGAAGGACCAGAGTGCTGTGGGTGAGAGGACAGGGCTGCATCTTGTCTGATTTTTCTCCCACCTCTAAAATGGTATGATGGTTAACTTTAAATTGGCGCGTGTCCTGTGATGAATTTGCACTTTTCCAAGAGCTGGACCCTGCTGCCATGTTATTTTTCAGCCATAAAACTGGATCAATGAATCAATGGAGATATAAATGCCTGCAGACCTGCTAGGAGCTCCCTGAGGCAAGGAAGATGTGCCCACATCAGCCCATGGAGCACCACTCCACCAGAACAACAGAGCAGCCATTTATTTACAGACTCCAAGCAATTCTACAGGCTGAAGAGAAGGTTTCAATGAATGAAGATGTCCTACTCATGAAAGTCTGCCTTGGCACAGCCACAAAAGCCTTTGGCCGCTCTGTCAAGAATAAAAAATCACCGCAGTCAAGTCGGGCACCACCACGTCTGCGCTCCGGACGCACTGACAAGTTCTAGAAAGGCGCAGCTTTGAGGAAGTTTGACTTCGACAGCCTGCACAGCGGAGTCACCTCATCGTCGACGGCAAGGCACCTTCTTTGGGGGTAGCAGTCGCTGTCAGCCTGCCAGCTTGTCAGTTCAGTGGGCACCGGCTCAAGCCTCACATGCCGATCTTGTCATTTAAAGCTGTTACAGCACAGTCTACCTTTTAAACTGTGAGCTTCTTCCTGTTCTTCAGAAGTTTAACTTTCGTTTGGCTTTGCATAAATCATCAACTGAAGTTTGAAATACAAGCATTTGGACAAAAAAAAAAAAAAGAAATCTCAGCTTGCTGGGCATGAAATTAAAAGACCCGCCATCAAGAAGGACTCCTCTGAAGACATAAGGTAAGGCGGCCATCCTTATAATAATGCTGATGGTGACAGTCACCCACCTGAGGAAATAATCAATTGAGACGCATTTACAATTCAACAAATAGAAACAACAGTCTTAATAAACTGGGGGGGCTTAGGGGTTAAGAGTCTGGACTTTTAATTATAAGGCTGACTATTTTATCATAAGGAAGCCAATTATTTGCCTGAGATGCATCTGTAGAAAACAACATGTCAATGACTTTAAAGGCACTATATAAAATAAAATAATGGGCATTGGAATGGCTGTTTGGGGTTGATTTTTAATAAATATTTCTATAAATAATACATTATATAGTAAGTTTATGGTTTAGGGGAAGGAGACTTGAAATGTAAAGCTTTCTGTTCTGTTAAAGTAAAATTAATTATATAGTGCCTTTCCTGTCCTATCTTAAAATCTCTATTATATAGTGCCTTTCATATCTATCTATCCTGCCGACTACACTAAAATATATATTTATTATATAGTGCCTTTCATATCTGTGAATTGTGAATTTCCCATTGGGATTAATAAAGTATCTATCTATCTATCTATCCTGCCGACTACACTAAAATACCTATTTATTTATATAGTGCCTTTCATATCTATCTATCTCTATCTATCTATCTATCTATCTATCTATCTATCTATTATACAGTGCCTTACACATCTATCTATCTATCTATGTATGTGTATAGAGCCTTTACGTCTTTTGTTTCTTTTGCCTATAGTGCCTTTCATATAAATCTAAAATGTTAAAGTGCCTTTTCTATCTCTCTTTTGAATGTAGTCTTTTACAGTGCTTTTCCTATTATAGTGCTGTCTAATTATCTACACTATCTGTCTCTACCATGGATTCATAAAGTATTCAGAGCCTTGCAGTTCAGCCCTGAACCATTGACTGTGTTGTAGATTTCTTGTTATATAGGTAAATTTGTCATTTTTGCTCTATCTATAAAAGCTTAATAACTCATAATGCCAAAGTGCAAGCAAGTTTTCAGAAGGGTTAGTAAATTTATTAAACATTGAAAAGTGAAGTCTCTCATTCATAGAAGCACTCAGACTTTTTGTTCAGCATGTTGTTGAAGCCCCTTTGGCAGCAGTTCCAGCTTTGCATCTTCTCGGGGAGTCTCTACGAGTTTTGCACACCTGGATTTGAGCCGCTGATCCCATTCTTTAGCCCCGGTGAGTCAGACGCAGTCCCGGTGCTCCGTCTTTCGTGTGCAGTCGTGTATTCTGACATCCACAGCCAGGCTGTCACTCACTTAAACAAAAGGGGTGGGCTGTCTGTGTGCCTGAGAGCTGATGACCAATGAGGGCTCAGCTGACAGTACAATGTATAAGAAGTCCACAATGAGGAGTAAGGAGTGCGAGTATTTGGGCCTCACAAACAGAAGAGAAGCTTGTCTGTCTGATGTTTCGTGTTTTATGTACTAAGACAGAATGAAAAAAAAAAATAAAAATAAAAGGGGAGGCCAGAGATTACAGTCAAACTGTCCATACCAGGAAATTATTTGTACAGCACCGGCTCTGTCAGCGCTTTATTAGCTGTCAGGAAAAGGAGCAAGCTTGTGAAGAATAAAGAAATTCAAAAAAAAAAAGGCTGGCTAAATCACACAATGAGAGAAGGAAAATGACTGACTGATTGAGAGTGGTGGGAAGAAAAACCACAACCACAGGGGTCCCTGAGACGAGCTGAAGACACACACTGACTGGGTCAGCTCTGCTAATTCACAAAATGTCAGAAACAGCCGCTCGGCCTGAAGATGGAGCTTTCCTCTTTTGTTTGTGCTGTGGTTTTTTTCTGTGATTTCTGTTGGCTAAAATTGGAAAAGACAGAGAAAACAAAATCCGGATATCATGAAACCACGAGCATTAAGATAACGTTGGGATCTGATATCCTGTTACTAGGTTATTGTGTGCTATTATTTATACAGCTTTAAGTAAACCTGAGCGCTTATCACCGCAGCAAACTGGGCGTCTGTTGAACAGGAAGTCATTATAAATGGGAAAAAGAGCTCGGCAGATTGTGTCGTGTAAACGAAGGATAACATGCAAGCAAATCATCATAATCAGAGACAAAACGTACTGATGTTTAGGCAGCACACAATGCAATTAAATCCAAACAAATGACATAGAGAGCTACGACACTCGATTGCAGAAATACCCAAAATGACAGCACATACTCAAAGTACCTGTTTGTTACCCTTCTGTCTAACACAGATAGACAGGTAGAGAGGCGCTATATAATAGACAGCATGCAGCTAGAGAGACAGATGATATGTAAGGCGCTATATAATATATAGACAGAGAGAGAGATGATATGAAAGGTGCTATATAATAGTATGCAGCTAGAGAGAGAGACAGATGATGTGAAAGATGCTATAAAATAGACAGACAGATAGATAGATAGAACTTTATTTGTCTCAAATACTAAAACGAACAACAACAGCACTCCCCACCCCAACCACAAATAACCACAAGAATGATGGCTAACGATAAGAGAGCAGGCCCAGTGAGGTGCGATACTGGTGTATTGTCACAGGTCTAAAGGAGTCCCAGAAGTTTCTTGACACACATCTGCTGCCAGAAGGTCCTCGGTGTTGGTGTGTCAGAAACAGGATGTGCAGCATCGGTCAAAATGGCCCTCGGATTTGAGTTGAGCCTCTGCTACGTACCTCCAGTCAGTCCAAAGAGGGTTGTCCCCTTTCTGTGCCTGCCTTCCAAATCAGCTTGTTGATTCAATGGGCCTGGCTTAAAGTGATACCAGCCCAGCACACCATCTGTTGGAATGACAAATGCAGTGCATATGTCTCTGTCATATGCTATTTGTTATGGGATTCGTAAATGCAGTACTAAAGTTTGTGCTATCTGTCGAAATGACTAATGTAATGCATTTTATTACTACAAATGTCTGTGATGCACCATCTGTTGGAATGACAGATACAATTATTTTTATTACTACACAGGTCTGTAATGCACCATCTGTTGGAATGAGAGAGACATTAGCAACTAGACGGACACACAGCTACACAGACACCTAGACACTCAACTTTTTATGGAGGTGGCTTATGGTCATGTCTACAGAGTGCAGGAAAATCATGTTGTTGTCTTGGATGCTGATTTATCATAGATTGATAAGTAGATAGAAAAGACATCATATACTATAATTAAATATATGAAAGGTACTGCAGATTTGAAAGGCACTATATACTAGATAGATAGGTACTGCAGATTTGAAAGGCACTATATACTAGATAGACACAGAGACAGATATGAATTGTATTATATTATAGGTTACTAGCAGGGGTACCCAGTGATGCCCAGGGTGAGGACAACAACTGAATTTTTAAAGATAATGTGGTTTATGCTGCTCTCCTGTACAAAAGGAAATCTGTGCAAAGTTTGGAGAGGATTTGCATGCTGAGTACATTCAGCTTTATGCCTTTGGGATTACATATACAAACAGCAAAGCCACTCTACAGGACAGAGAGTCAAATATGAAAGACTCTGTATTATAGATAGATACAAAAGGCACTATATGGTAGATTGATAGATACAATAGGCACTATATAATAGATAGATATGAAAGACACTATATAAAGAATCATTTACAAGGGTATATGATCAACAGATAGATTATTAATATATATAATCAGATGCATACAACTGTACCTTATACAGCAGATTGAATGAAAGGCGCTATATGTATGGTAGACACTTATAACTGAAAATGCATGCCGACAGACTACTCATGAAAGGCATTGTATGGCAGACTCCGGGACTACCTCAGGACTGTATGGGGGGGCCCCTATCGAGCCCCCTAGGTGAGCTGGTGGATGCTGTGGTGTTACATAATAATGAGAGAGCGGACTATGGGGTGCCATCAGAAAGCAACACGCACCATTAAAAGAGAATTTTCACTTTCATTTGTTTGCCTCCTCCTTACTAATTTATTTCAGTTTTACAAACATGGCTGTAGTTTTCGACACTACATGGGCACTGAGCAGTGAAAAAACCACATTTTGTATTTGACTGCTAAATACAGCTGGCCAGAGATGTTCTTTGATGCCACATTTTTGACAGCAGGCTAAGTGGTGGTTGACACTTGCCAACACAACATACCCTGCTGTATTAAGAAGGAGATCAGTAAACATTGGGTGGCACGCTGGCACAATGGTTAGTGCTGCTGCCTCACAGCTTCATGTCTTGGGCTCAGTTGCTGGGTTCGCCCTCTACCCATGTGTGTTTTCTCTTATATTTCTAAAACATGCGGGTTAGGATGAATGGTAGCCCTGGATTGCCCCCGACATGTACATGGAGGGTCTGCCATTCCAGCCAGTTTGTGCCTGCCTCACGCTCGGCGCTATCAGGGTCGGCTCTGATGCTCTGAAATGGCAAAGTTGGATTTGTGGGATCAGCAAACGACAGCAGGCAGTTTAAGATTGATGGGTGACTCGAAGCTGGCCAGGTGGGACTGAGTGTGTCCTCTGGAGTCATCGTGCCTGCTGAGGCTCCCAGCCTACTTTCTTTATCAGGTCCTCAAAACAAATCGATATGACCAATCTATGTGCATTATCTCCAGTCATTGATCCATTTAATGAAATGAGAAGGCCACCAAAGGCCTTGAGGCCCAGCAGTTGGCAGTCATCCATACCCCGGGGTGGGGTGGGGGTAATGTTGGCATTTGAACACGTGAGGGCTACAAAACCCCCCTACTGAGCTTCTTGCAGACGCCTCTGCTCCTCAACATGTCTTCTTTCTGCAGCACCACCCTGATGCACCGGCACTCTCGTCTCTGAAAATCTCTCATTCTGCTTCTGCCGTCTATGTTGGCGATAACTCTTGCATTTGCTGTAGAAGAGACGCTTCCTGTGTTAGTTGTAAAAATATTCTTTCCTGTGATGGCAAAAGACCAAATTCAACAAGACACCAACCATGACACCAGCCATCCAGCACAAATAAGGATCAGGTCACATAGTACGATGACAGTCATACTTGCAGGTCTCCTCAGAACAGCCATGTTAACACAAAATTAAGGAAGACACCAGAAGTATACAACATCCTGTATGCGAGGCATATACAGTTACATACAAGACATGCTTGCAGGTATATGCTGTATATATGTTGTGGTCAAATGGGAGTGAAACCCGAGTTCAAAGATGAAATGCTGGGTCACAACCAGCCTTGTCCTGTTTAATTCTTTCAACATAAAACCAAAACAAACGCATGATGGCGCAACAGAACTGAAAATGTAGGCAGGCAGGAGCCCCCTCTCCAGTGATGTTGTTGCTCGATTCAGCGGGTCTTGTGGAGCTCCATCTGAGGCTGGGTCACATCAAAGTGAGATGCCTTCTTCTGAGGATGCCCAGCTTTATAGGACCTGCCCCAGAAGGGGCCGGAGTCAGTTGCCCTCACTGGGCATCTTTCTGGAGTTGTGTATACAGAAACAGTGCCCCCTCTCACTTCAAGGTGGCACTGCATTACTCGGCTAAGTCGATCCACTGACGCTCATGCATGACACTATCCACCTTAATAAAGTGATGTGTCTGTGTATCGGTCAGGTTGCTATGCCATTCCAACAAGTGGCACATCACAAACACTTTCAGAAATAAAATGCATTACATTTGTCATTCCAATAGATGGCATATCACAAACATTTGAACAAATGAAATGCATTGCACTTTGTCATTCCAACAAGTGGCACATCACAAACACTTTCAAAAATAAAATGCATTATATTCATCATTCCAACAGATGGCACATGACAGCATTTACAAATCCTATACCAAATGCCATATAACGGACAAATGTATTGCATTTGAGGAATGACAAATGTAATGCATTTTATTTCTGAAAGTGTTTGTGATGTGCCACTTGTTGGAATGACAAAGTGCAATGCATTTAATTTGTTCAAATGTTTGTGATATGCCATCTATTGGAATGACAAATGTAATGCATTTTATTTCTGAAAGTGTTTGAGATGTGCCACTTGTTGGAATGACAAAGTGCAATGCATTTCATTTGTTCAAATGTTTGTGATATGCCATCTATTGGAATGACAAATGTGATGCATTTTATTTCTAAAAACATTTGTGATGCACCATCTGTTGGAATGATAAATGCAATGCATTTTATTTCTAAAAATATTTGTGATGCACTATGTCTTGAAATGACAAATGCAATACATTTTATTTCTACAAATGTTTGTGATGCACCATCTGTTGGAATGATAAAAGCAATGCATTTTATTTCTAAACATATTTGTGATGCGTTAAGTCTTGAAATGACAAATGCAATGCATTTTATTTCTACAAACGTTTGTGATGTACCATCTGTTGGAATGACATATTCAATGCACATTATTACTACAAACATTTGTGATGCACCATCTGTTGGAATGGAAAATGCAGTGCATTTTATGTCTACAAACATTTGTGATGCACCATCTGTTGAAATGACAAATGCAATGCTTTTTATTTGTCCAAACGTTTGTAATATGCCATTTGTTGTAATGACAAATACAATGATCGAAATGACAAATGCAATGCATTTTTTCTAAAAAAAATATTTGTGGTGCATCATCAGTTGGAATGACAAATTCAATGCATATTATTACTAGAAATGTTTGTGATGCGCCATCTGTTGGAATAACAAATGTAATGTATTTTATTTCTATAAATGTTTGTGTTGCACCATCTGTTGGAATGACACATTCAATGTATATTATTACTACAAACGTTTGTGATGCACCATCTATTGGAATGGAAAATGCAGAGCGTTGCATTTTACATTTCAACTGTCTTAAATGGGTAGGACAGCTTGTGTATGCTGTATAAATCAATTTACACAGTGGATTTAGAAAGCATTCATCCCCAAAGATGGACTGCTGATGCTGAGTGGTGATGTTAGATTAGCCCCCTAAGTGTGTCTATCAGCAGTGGACTGGTGTGCCCCATTCACACTTCTCTCCTGTCTTGTCCCCAGTGGGACGGTGTCTGCGCCCTGAGTCAGTTTAAGATGCTTCCATAATTGCTGGATGGAGCGATCACTCATTTCTGCCTTGCCTAGTGAGGCTGCCTCTATGGTTTTGGCTCATGACTATTTATTTATTTATTTCTGAAGTTTATTTTCCTTCTCTTTATCTTGCATTTGAATTGCAGGCCTGGTCTTTGGCTATGTGAAGTTTGCATGCTCTCCCTTTGCGTGGTGACATTTTTTTCTTCAATGTATGCATGAGTGGGCATTTCAATGGACCGGCACTCCCAGCAGACCTGTTTTGTGCCTCCCACCCAGTAGAATGATGTATCCACATGTTCAGAGATGGACACCAGAGGTTGACTGCTGACACTAAATTGTCCCTGTTGAGTGAGCAGGCCCAGTAATGGGATGGTGTATTCCCTACCTTGTGTCCAAACTGCCACATTGTGCTGATTGATGACACCAGGTTAGCTCTATGCCTAATCGGGGGGATTGGGGGGGGGGGTGTGCATGCAGGCAGTGTGATGGACTTTACTGTCTCCTCCCTTTCGGCCTTTGCTACTAAGACAGGCTCTATGACCCTTAGCAACCTGGAAAATGCTGTTCTCTTCTCCATTCATCCATCGTATCCATTTTCTGCTGCTTATCTGGGTTGTGGAGGCAGCGGCCTGAGCTCAGATGTCCCTTTTCCACGTCACCTCCTCCAGTTCCTCCAGGGTGGGATACCAGCAGGTGCCCCACATCAGCAGAGTGATATTATCTCTCCAGCATGTCCTGGGTCTGCCCCAAGGTCTCCCCCCAGTCAGACATGCCCAACACTCAGCCTCATGGAGGCGTCCCAATCAGATGCCTGAACCACTTCAACTGATGGGGGGGTCCGCAGGTCCACTTTGAGCCCCTCACCCCATCTCTAAAGCTGAGCCCAGGCACCCTGCTCATTTGCTTGCATCCACAGTCGAACAGTCACAACCCACCACTCATGGCTGTGCCCCCCTTGTGATCCTTTAAAGAATCCTCAGTACATAATTAAATATACAGACACCCCCACCCCACTGAATGATTGGATGGAACCTGCAGTCAGACAGGAAATCAATTGAAGCCTCAGCCGTAACTTAATGGAATAAGAATACAAACACAAAGGTGACCTGCTAAACCAAAACCAAGTCAAGTGATCCCCGCAATGGCAGCTCAGCATTTCAATCTTTACTACAAACTCCTCTTGTGGGCACCACGCCATCATCAGAATGGCACAGTCCAGCTGCAAATTAGGGAAATTTTGAGAGTTCCGAAGTTTTCATCCACATATTTAAGTGGGGCTTGGAGTGAGTGATGCCTGCTAAGCCCCCTTATCTCGATGGTTTGATTCTCCACAACCTCAACTGACACTTTAGATGAAAATTGCAGTATGGTGGCTCCTCAGTGCCCTGCGGTCTGCCAGTCATTTTTTTTTTTGTTTTCTAAGTAAAGATGTTTTCTGTAGTACTATTAAGGAAACGAAAATTATTTTTTAAATCGCAGCCTACTTTCACTGGAGGAACTTTAATTTAACCAAATAACAGTTGTGTGTGTGTGAGAGAGAACAGGCATTACAATGAACTGGCACCCCATCCAGACCCCATAGAGTGAGGTCAGCCCCCTGAGCCAGACAGAACCGGTTTGAGGTGTCCTGTAAAACTGGGAATTTGAAATGTAGACTCCTCACTCTGGGTGGGCACCAGAAGTGGCAATTGGAGAAGTGGGGGGGGGGGGAACAGTTTACACTCCAGGCAAAAACTTTCATTTTTATACTTAAACTGAATAAAACAATTATCTCCTTTAAAATGTGCGGGAAAAAAAAAGTCCATTAAATTGTACCTGTGGTGACGGATTAACGCAGGGCCTTTGAGTCTTCACCACCTTGGAAGTCCCCCCCCCCCCCAAACCCCCCCCCCCCCCCCCCCCCCCAACCAGTGCATTGACTTTGGCTTTTTTGATCAACAGAAGAAGACGACCCTTTAAGGTCAAAGTGTAAGCAGATGTCTTCCGAGTGGTCAAAATGAACAACAAATAGAAAATCCAAAATACTTGATGGTGTAAGAGTAGAGTGTGTAATGCCCCGTGCCCACAGCTAATGGGCATCAGCCACTTTTGGGGCATCTTGTAATTCACGAGCCAAGATGGAGTAGGGCGGGTGAGGAGACGATGACGAGGATTTGGTGCAAAGTGCGCATTTATTAAATACTAAAAAAAAAACTAAAGTGCTGCTGTTCAATGAGAGAGCATGAAGGTTTGGGCCACCGAAGTGACCCCTAAAAGATGTCTGAGAGAAAAACAAAATGCAAAATAAAATACGAGAAAGTCTTCTCTGTGCAGCCCTGTTACAAGATGGACAGAACATGGCGGTGGGTCGGGTTTCCAGCCCACTTCTTCAAATTTTCATTGGCCTCTCGGGTAAACCTAATGCCCAATAGTCGTTAATGAAGGGCGTCAATGAATGCCAAGCCCTGTGCCCAGGCCTGAGTGTTTGTTCCGGTGGTCCATCCACTAAGTTGACCCTTCCTAATCTCATATTTGGGTGCTGGACCCCATCACTCCCACAGGCCCAATTTGTTAACCTACACTCCCCGAAGAGAAACCCCAAGGACACCAGGAGGCCCCTCAACTGAAGGTACACGTGAACCGTTTCTCCAACTCCGCACTTTTTGTTATTTGCTGCCGACGTCTGACCGCCTGCCCACCCCGATTGATTCCTTTTTTTGTTTTTTTTCAAAGACAGCCTGATTGTCATGGTGGACTCTTACAATTCGACTGTTGCAGACCCCGGTGGTTTGACCACCGAGGTGCCCGATGGTGACATAGAAGAGGACAGCAACTTAGATTCCCTGAATATTGTCTCCATTGTCCTTTACAGCCTCACTTTCATTTTGGGCTCACTTGGCAATGGCCTCGTCATCTGGGTCACCAGCTTCAGGATGAAGAAGACGAGCAACACGGTGTGGTTCCTCAACCTGGCCATCGCCGACTTTGTCTTCACTTTGTCCCTCCCTTTCAGCATCGTCTACACGGTGCTGGCTTTTCACTGGCCCTTTGGCAGATTCTGGTGCAAACTCAACAGCACCATCATGGTCCTGAATTTGTACAGCAGCGTCTTCCTGCTCACTGCCATCAGCTTTGACCGCTGCCTGTCTGTTCTGGCTGCCGTTTGGGCGCACAATCACCGCAATGTCCCGAAAATCTGGAAGGCCTGCCTGCTTCTGTGGCTTGTGGCTGGGATTATGAGTGCTCCTTATTTTTATTTCCGGGAAATAGAAACTGAGGGAAATTCAACAAAGTGCTTTAACAACGTAACAAGTGGGCAGCACCAGGCTCTGACCATCATGCGCTTCACCTTTGGCTTCCTCATCCCCTTAATGGTCATCATCACTTGTTACAGCATCATCCTCTGGAAATACAGCAAAATCCGATATAATAAACTATTTAGGGTGACGGTGGCCGTCATCGTAACATTTTTCTTATGTTGGACTCCCTTCCATATCTTCCAGCTCTTAGAATTAAAAGTCCATGGTGACCACAGCCCTGACCTTCATCACTTGCTCTACCTGGGAATTCCCATCTCCACCAGTCTCACTTTCCTGAACAGCTGCATGAACCCCCTGCTGTATGTCTGCATGTGTCGGGAATTCTGGCCGATTCTGAGGAGTACCAACCTTCTGATGTTTGAGAAGACATTTTGGGAGGATCCCATTATCCCACCGCTAACACCATCAGCCACAGCCTGTAATATGGGAAAAGAGCAACCAAGTGCGACGAACCTGGAAACAAAGATGTCAGCCGCCGACCTCATAGCCAGCACTCCAGATATTCACAACTGATGAGCAATTGCTACGTGAAAATAGAGAAACATTAAATTTGAGAGTGGTAGACATTTCATCAAGTCTGGATTTTGAATTAATGAGTACAAACTATGACCTTCTGAAGCAAAAAAAAAATAAGTTATTATGGTTGGCTTCCTTTGTTTTGATTTTTTACGCATTTCTGCGACTGCCATCCACCTCAAGTCAACCTATAATGTACTCGTGCAGACCGTTGAAGTATAAGGCAGACGCCAATCCAACAATCAGTCAATCGATCAATCAATCAATCAACCGAGACCCCCATCCACCAGTCATCCAGCTGTGCATCAAAGCAATCGATAAGTTAATCAATCACTCAATACGGCAGCTGATCAGTTAATCAGCCAGTCAATTAGCCAAACAACCAATGAATCATCCAGCCAACCAATCAACTAATAAGCCAGACCGTCAACCTACCCATTAATTAACCCACCAATCAAATGACAAATCAATCGAATATTCATTTAATTAATCACTCAGTAGATCAGCTATCCAATTAATCAATCAAGCACAAAACCAATGAAACATCCAATTAACCAGCCAGCCAATAAATGAACTAACCAGATAATCAATCAGTCATTCATTAACTATATGCTGACCAGACAAAAAAATACAGGGCAATACGTCCAGTTTAATAATTGAAAGAGAGCAACACGTCCCATCTTTAACAGGCTGAAAAATCCGTCTTTGTTGTAATACGTCTCACAGCACTGGGATCCCAAGCCACCCATAAGACCAGTTGATTGCTTCATTAAAATGTTGGGTCCCAGTTTGAGACTTTGAAAAACTGGTCATCCTAGTTTTTACCTTCTCGTATAGGGAAACTATTGTAATCGTCCAAAAAGTCGACCTCGAGATTTTGATGAATCTCAACGTTTAAGACCTTCCTGAGTTCGAAAATACTGTGTGTGTGTGTGTGAGAGTGAACAGGATAACCTGAGTTTGCTTTCACTTGGGTCAACCAAATTTTGCATACAAGTATGTGGTACAAAACATAGATTTCTATCAACTTTGATCTATTTCTGCTAACCGGAAGTGATACTTTACCTTTTATTAGATGTAAACATTTAAATGGAGAATCCAGTCGGAGCAGGTGAGGTTAGTGGGAGTTAGCAGGAGTGTAAGCAGACCTGATGGTGATCTAGCGCCACCCCAAGGTTGGTTTCTGCCTTGTATCCAATTTGGCCAGTGGACCCTCTCCTGCTACATCATTGTAATGATTTAGGAAGGATCAGAATATAAATGGATGAAGAGTGAGCCGTCATGGTGATGAAATAATACCGTTTATACTTGTGTACCACGCGCCCTTGTGTAAGACGCGCACCCTAATTTTTACAAAGAAAATCGTAAAAACCGTTTTGCCCCATGTACGACGCGCATTGTGATTGTATAGGAAGCGTTTAGGGCACATTTTCCCCGAAATGCCCTTCTGTTTTTGTTGCATGACGAAAGTTTGTCTTTCTTCCGTCACCAATCTCGAACATATGACTGTGGAACACCATACTTGCAACCTGCTGCCCCATTTCCTATCTTCTCTGCTTCCAAAATCACTTTTAGTTTCTCTCCCGCTGTGAAGGACTGTAAACGCTTGCTACTATCCATGCTGAATGAAGACGCGAGCGAGAGAGAGACAGAGAGAGAGCGAGAGAGCCCAAGCAGAAGAAGTAAACATTATAGAAAAAAACTTCCTCGTGTATGATGCGCACCTGATTTTCCAATTCTAATTTTCGGGAAAAAATGTGTGCGTGGTACACGCGTAAATACGGTACATATAAAAAGAAATGAAATGCATATCTCTCTATTATAAAAGAAAATCCTGGAATGAGACTTTTTCAAAGAGATAATTTCAAGTCCCGCGAGACAAGACTTTGGCCAAGTCCCGCCCTCCTCTCAATCATTTACGGTTAACAGTCCCCGCCCACGGCCCTCTCACCTTTCATTGGTGTGAATGCTTTTGACAGACAAAGTTTCTGCTTTCTCAGCTCTTATAAATTTTAACGTTTTCCTCACTTTAAGTTCCCAATTAACTCTTTGAGGGCTGAATATTTTTTCCGAAAAACTCAGTTTTCTGAAAAGCACTCAAAGCAATGGTTTCACACATAAATCAACCTAAAACGTCTGTTGCTACGTGCTGTGGCTGTTGTTGGCACATGTTTGGCATTTCTGTGGCTACGCGGGGGCACCTCGATGGCCAGCAGGAATGCTCAGGGCAGCGGTGGCAGTCGCAGTGTGACGCAATATGGTTTGTACCTAGTGTCATCATCATAAGTGGTGGTCCTCCCAGGCGAATGCTGCGACCTAAATGTGTTCAGCATCACGAGATCAGCTAATGCTGGTAGCTCACTTTCATTTTCGATATCCATCTCCTGATCACTTGCATCAAATTCCAAGTCCGACAAGGCAGAGTCCGATTCAGCGATAATACGTAAAACGCACATGGAGTATTTTCATTTGCACATCTTCTTTAGTCTCTCGCCAGATGTCGATGCCATTTTAGAAATTGTTTGCTCTGCACTACTCATGCAGGGAATCAAGGTCAGAACAACAAAGCTACTTAACTTTCCTTCTGGCAAAGAGAGTCAAACTAAAACGTAAGGGCGAGTTTTGACGTAGTTTACAGCCAACTGTCCTCTACCCCTGAATTTCGACAAAGCGAACATCAGCCCTGAAAGAGTTAAAGAAGATGTATTATGTCCAAATCTTATCAAAGAATTTCATCCTGAAGGGTTATCAACTGAAAGAATGAGCACACAGGCAATCCTAACACCAAGAAACGATGAAGTCAAACGAATGAATGTGAAAATAGTCGATCAGTTACACGGCAAATTGGTTAAATGCATCTCAGTAGACTCTGCTGAATCAGTTGGTGGTGATGGTGTGGAAGATGAAAACATCAACTTACAATATCATGATAGAATATCTACAACCGTTAACACCGTCTGGTCTTCCTCCTCACGAATTACTGTAGAAAGAAGGATTTATGTAAGAAAAGTAATGAGGTCCATCTTCTGGGGATAACATGAGACACCAAAGGAGATCTGGATATGCCATTCCTATTAAAACGTTTACAGTTTCCTTTTGCTATGACAATTAACAAATCACAGGGACAAACATCTGAAAAAGTCATTTTATTTAATAGAGAGAAAGAAACGAAATTCACTCACGGGCAGTTATACGTTGCGTTGTCACGATGAAAGACCAAACACGGAATCAAAATTCAATGCAATCTTGAAGATTTTAATTTAATTCAAAAAATTGTTTTTACTGAACTTGTACAGTAAAAGTGTAAGTTTAAAAAAAAGTATTTGTGTGTTAATTTCAAATCCAAACAGAATGCAATTGTATTACGCAACGAATAACTCTTAACATAATTTACATTCAAATTATTACTTGCTAGAATTTAAAATGGTCAGCTCGGTTATGCATATGTAACAATTCCCATGAAAATAACAATCTGTTTAAATTGTATAACCGCATCCCCATACGCAAGCGGCAGAGCCGTGAAGTGGCCAGGGTGTAGCGCCCACACGGGGGTTGGCGAGCGAAGTGAGCAGGGGGCAGAGCTCCCTAGTCAATAAAAATACAGTTGCAGGTAATCTTTTGTTTTAGAGTGGCATATATAATAATAATAATAATTCTTTGCATTTATATAGCGCTTTTCTCACTACTCAAAGCGCTCAGCAATTGCAGGTTAAGGGCCTTTGCTCAAGGGCCCAACAGAGGAGAGTCCCTTTTGGCATTTTTTTTACGGGATTCGAACCAGCAACCTTCCGATTGCCAGCGCAGATCCCCAGCCTCAGAGCCACCACTCCGCCTATATGGCGACTGACGCATGTAAATATGTCTGTCCAAACCACCTCATAAATGACAGGGGTGCTGTATAATTGGAGAATCTGCCATTAAATGACTCTGCCACCCTCTGCCGCAATATCCATCCATCCCATCAGGGGGCGACACTGCCTATAAAAAACATAATTGAGGGGAGCCTGCTATTAAATATTGGTACTGTAATTTAATTGTATAACTCTAATTGTATAAATTTGGGTGCAGCATAATTGAAGTATTTGTTATTTATTGAGTCTCTCCCACAGTCTGTAGGTGTTCCACACTCTGACGCAATATCCATTCACTCCACTAGGGGGCCACGCTGCCTTTAAAGTAGGTACTTGTGAATCTGCTCTAAAATCTTAATACTTATGAGACATAAACATAATGCATCAATTGTGAGCATCTGGATGTGAGAAGGATATACAGCCGTCAGCAGAAATAAAAGCCTCTCACATTTCATTTATTGAACTCCCTGAAGCTGTGAGTTGGATTGAGTGAGTGAGTTGAGGATGTTCACGTTTTATTATATCATATTACAAAAGTTCATTTTTGTGGTAATTCACAGTTTCCCATAAACTGATGCAAATTCTGATTATGATTATGATAATAACGTTTCCTGTCTATGCCACTGGTATTTGTGATATTAACTAAATAAACATTATCTAGTTTAGGCCTCACTTTGTCTTCTGTGTCTTTTGACGCTTCATTCAATAAAAATATTTTTGAATGTTCTGTAGATCTGGTTTTATTAAAACGCAAATACGTATTTCTTCTACGAGGTCTTTCAAAAAAGAAACTGAACTTCTTACATAGGGCGCCAGTGAGCCAACACAGCAGACTCGCCGTAGCGGTGACCTGGACTATTAAAATCCCGACTTGCTCAGTCACGCCATGTCAATTAGTCATCGAGTACACACGGTAGAGTGAACTTGTCTCCTGTGCCATGTCATGCATGTGCATCTGTGGACCACCCACCTGGGTCTGGTGAGGTAAGCAGTTCCTTCCCAGATTGAGAGGGGGCGCTGACGCTGACATTATTGCTTCCTTCCCCCTCTGCAGCTAACAAAACACGTCCAAGCAGGAAGACTGACTCCGCCCCACCGCTAAGAGAAAGCTCCACCCCCTTCTGGTCTCAGGGTATTCAGATACCCAGCTGACACTCGAGGAGGACACAGCTCCTGTACGCTTGGCCAGAGTGCTGAGTCGATGTGGCAGGGACTCGCTGGACACTCACGGGGCTAATTTAGCCAGCCTGGCTAATTTGATGGTCTCACAGGCTGCCATGTTCACATTTTCAGTACTAGGTCTCTTGCTTCCAGATTTCAGGAGAAAAAGCTTGGAAGCTTTGCTATCTCTTTCATCCATGTGCCTGCTCTTGTCTGTTTTAAACCTGAGCTTGCATGACCCACTTTGGCTTGATGTTGTTAGTCACAAGTGAATGTCGATAATCACGCCGTTCACTAAGTGACAGTGCGTAGGTGCAGATTTAAGGGGAAGAAGACAATCGGAAGTTGTGAAAGACATTTCAATTCCAGAACTTTTACTTTTGATACATCTGCTCAGAAATTCTCTGCCCCTCCCAGAGATGCCAAAGCTGGAACACAAACTTGGGACATTAAAATGAAGCAGTAAACCTGTGTGCTTCTGCGCTGGAGGAGAAGCTTCATTTAGTCAGCCACCATTGAGGTGGAGAATTTGAGAAAAAGACCCTTGGGCAAAGGTGGCACTCGATCAGCCAAGCAGCCTGCTCCACTCCACGTATGGCTGTTGATATTACAGTAAAATTAACAAAACATAATAGATAGACATGAAAGGCACTATATAAGTAGTAGATGGATGGGTGATGGCATGTCACCATTGGATAGATACAAAAGGCACTATATAATTAGTAGATGGATAGATGATGGTGTGGCACCATAAGATAAATAAGGAAGGCACTATATAATTAGTAGATGAATGGGTGATGGCATGTCACCATTGGATAGATACAAAAGGCACTATATAATTAGTAGATGGATGAGCGATGGCATGGCATCATAAGATAGATATGAAAGGCACTATATAATTAGTAGATGAATGGGTGATGGCATGTCACCATTGGATAGATACAAAAGGCACTATATAATTAGTAGATGGATAGATGATGGCATGTCACCATAGGATAGATACTAAAGGCAGTATATAATTAGTAGATGGATGGGCAATGGCATGTCACCATAAGATAGATACAAAAGGCACTATATAATTAGTAGATGGATAGATGATGGCATGTCACCATAGGATAGATACTAAAGGCACTATATAATTAGTAGATAGATAGATGATGGCATGTCACCATAGGATAGATACTAAAGGCAATATATAATTAGTAGATGGATGGGCGATGGCATGGCATCATAAGATAGATATGAAAGGCACTATATAATTAGTAGATGAATGGGTGATAGCATGTCACCATTGGATAGATACAAAAGGCACTATATAATTAGTAGATGGATGAGCGATGGCATGGCATCATAAGACAGATATGAAAGGCACTATATAATTAGTAGATGAATGGGTGATGGCATGTCACCATTGGATAGATACAAAAGGCACTATATAATTAGTAGATGGATAGATGATGGCATGTCACCATAGGATAGATACTAAAGGCAGTATATAATTAGTAGATGGATGGGCAATGGCATGTCACCATAAGATAGATACAAAAGGCACTATATAATTAGTAGATGGATAGATGATGGCATGTCACCATAGGATAGATACTAAAGGCACTATATAATTAGTAGATAGATAGATGATGGCATGTCACCATAGGATAGATACTAAAGGCAATATATAATTAGTAGATGGATGGGCGATGGCATGGCATCATAAGATAGATATGAAAGGCACTATATAATTAGTAGATGAATGGGTGATAGCATGTCACCATTGGATAGATACTAAAGGCAATATATAATTAGTAGATGGATAGATGATGGCATGGCCCCATAAGAAAGATACAAAAGGCACTATATAATTAGTAAATGGATAGATGACGGCGTGGCACCATAAGATAGACATGAAAGGCACTATATTATTAGTAGATGGAAAAATGATGACATGGCACCAACAGATCGATAGATATGAAAGGCACTATATAATTAGTAGATGGATGGATATGAAAGGCACTATAAAATGCATAGATAATTTTACTAATTCGGTTGTGCTCAGGGGCTTGATCCCAGGTTACCCCGCCCGTGTTGATTGGCTGGTGACGTCCATGTTGGGCTCCTGCCTTTACCCGATGCATTGGGATAGTCTCTGGCACCTGAAATAGAGATGAGATAAACAAGCAGGATGACATACGTCTGATAATGGATGTTTAGATGGACACCTTCATGCTTGTCAGGGGCAGATTATGTCATCGAGATGCAGCAAACGAAGAGTCAAATTGTTTGCCTGCCTGCTGTCTTCTTTCTTTCACACTTTTCTGTTTCAGCACGTCTTCACACCCATGGCTGCCACTTCCTTCCCTTCAGCTCTTGACCTTGGCTTTGACCTCCAGGCGTTTCTATGGTTACGTACCAAACAAGCATAAATGAGCCGTCACAGTCTGAGCTTCTTCCACTTCTCGTGTGTCCCTCTGATGCTGGACTGCTCTGGCCGGCTCTCCCCGATGTGTAATGGCCGCCTGTCCTGGGTGCTGCGCACTGAAGGTGTGAGAGGTGTGTGAGGGGGAGACGGCAGGAGCTGACTGAGGGTTTGGGTTTGAAGGTTAATAGAATTCTTTCACTAAAGCTCATAAAATAATTCTTAGATTACTGCAAAATGGCAACTCGTTAATGACGCTTTTATTAAACTACAGCTTGTGTGAAACAATTCATAACCACACGCCTGTTCTTGAATTGAAGTCCTTTAAAACCGAATCAGAAATGTGCAGCATTGTGTGCTTAATCTGTCTAACAGGTTTCTAATATTAATGTGTCATTGTAATTACTGTTCAGAAAAGGACATGTTAAGGGCAGATCTTTCATTTCAAAAATGGAAAAAAGTCATAAAAGAGCAAATGAGGGGACACACCATGAGTGCCATTGTCACAAGACCACCATGTTGGCCGAGGACATATAATGGATGAATCCAGCAGGAGTGTTGTCATGCATAGAGAGTCCAGCGACATATGACCAACATGTAACATGCAGCCACTCTCCAAATAGCAGGTAAAGACAGAGAGACATGAAAGGCACTATATAATAGTCAGTCTTGAAAAACATTATAGAGAGCAGACCTACATGCACTAATGGAGTTGGCCAAGCCCTGCAATCTTTACAACACTTGGCTTCTTCTTTTCTGCTTGTCATTGCTAATTGTCCTCCAGTGACGCTGCTGTGTCAGGTGGAGTATTGTGGATCCACACACCATTTACTGTTGTCCCCTCTCGTAGCAACCCCTGTGACCCCATCATGACACACCATGTTTAGTAAGTAAATACTGGAACTGGATAATCAATGCATTTCTTCCCATGGCTTCCACTTGCCATCACTAGGGTCACTGCTGTCCTGTCACCCCCTTCATGTTGCAGACATTTCATCTGCAGACATCTCAGCTCTTCATAATTATGGCTATTTAGATAAATGGATATGAAAGGAACTATAAAATAGAGAGGCTTTCTGATATGCCACTTGTGTTGTGTATGTAGTGCTTGTTCTATTACTTAACAATCTAAGATAGATAGACGTGAAAGGCACTATATAATACATACAGTTTTGAGATACAGAGGTGAACTAATCAAGCTGACCATGTGTGAGCTTTTATCATTTGGTTTCTTCTGTTCTTCTTCCCATTGCTAAGTATCCTCTAGCGATATGGCTGTGGACCCCCAGATGATTTACTGTCATCCTCCTTCTTGAACCTGCCACAACCAAAAACAGACTCCTGGGACTCGGTCCTGACCAAGATGCAAAGTAAATCCTGCAAATGGATGGCTGAACCACTTTCTTCCTCTGACTCCCATTTGCCATCCCGGGGTTCACTCCAGTCCTCTCTAAACCCTTTGAGTTGCGGACGTCTCATTCACTGGCAGCTCTGCTGCTAACTAATCCTGCCCTTAGACAGACAGATATGAAAGGTACAATATGTGAAGTGTGCACCTATACTACATCTACTGTATATAGTGCCTTTCATGGTACTCATCAATCTAATATGGAGAGATAGATATGAAAACACAATGTAACAGATATACAGTCCTGAATAGATAGATAGATAGATAGATAGATAGATAGATAGATAGATAGATAGATAGATAGATAGATAGATAGATAGATAGATAGATAGATAGATAGATAGATAGATAGATGAAAGGCATTATATATTAGATATACATGTATAGACAGATAGATATGAAAGGCACTATGTAATAAATGGGTACATTGGCTCACCGCCCCTCCCTGATGACAGCATGTTATCTTAGCTGGGATCTCCTTGGCCGTGGCTTTATGCTAATTTTAAACGCGTTGTCGCTCAAGGCTGGTCCTTCAGAATAGTTCAGTCTTTCAGTCTTTCTCCAACCTGCTTCATCCAGTTCAGGAATGTGGTGGTGTTGCTCCTTATCCTGGTGTCATGGGGCACAAGATAAGAAACATTTATTAAGCCCAATCACACTCTACATTCATCCTCCGTCCATTTCTGAACCCATTCAAACCCGGTCAGGGTCATAGAGGAGATGGCGTCTACATTGGCAGCACTGGGGCAATGCAGCAACCAATCTTGGATTGGACCACTCAACCCCCTCCGTCCATCAAAGTGCCCACCTGTAATCACCTCAGGCCCACTTAAAGTCCCCAGTCGGCTTAACCTTCAGATCTCTGAAGTGAGGGACCACCCTTAAAATCTCACTTCAGCAACTTCCAGACTCCAGACAGATGGTGAACAGTGAAAGATCTGAACCAGATCTCTGAAGCTGAGAGGAAGCCATCTTGAGCATGGGAAAGGCACTATATAAACAAAATGTGTTATTATTATTATTATTATTGTTATTATTGTCTTAATCACAAGCTTTCCTTTAATGTCAGTAAATGTAAAGTATGACACATAGGAAGTCAAAATGTATGGTTTGAATACACAATGGGCAGTCGGAAAATCGAGCGTACGCCTTATGAGAAGGATTTAGGAGTCATAGTGGACTCATCCCTATCAATGTCCAGACAGTGTTCAGCATCCATTAAGAAGGCTAACAGAATGTCAGGTTATATAGCGCCTTCATGTGTGGAGTACAAGTCACAGGAGGTCCTGCTCAGGCTTTATAACACACTGGTGAGGCCTCATCTGGAGTCCTGTGTGCAGTTTTGGTCTGCAGGCTAGAAAAAGGACATAGCAGCACTAGAGACAGTCCAGAGAAGAGCGACGAGGCTGATTCAGGGCTACAGGCGATGAATATTAATGTCAGTAAATGTAAAGTACAACCCGTAGGAAGTCAGAATGTGAGGTTTGAATACACAATGGGAGGGCTGAAAAATCGAACGTATGCCTTATGAGAGGGACTTTGGAGTTGCAGTGGACTCAACACTATCAGCTACCAGTGTTAAGAAGCCATGAAGAAGGCTAACAGAATGTCAAGTTATATAGCGCCTTGATGTGTGAAGTACAAGTCACAGGAGGTTCTGCTCAAGCTTTATAATGCACTGGTGAGGCCTCATCTTTTGTGCAGTTTTGCTCTCCAGGAGACAAATGTGAAAACTTTTTTTGAGGACTAACATCACTTATGTGACTTAGATAGGAGAATGAGGGTCAGACACTAAACGTGGCCTCAAACATGAGATGAAACTGAAATTAATAGCAAGCAGCTGTGTGGCTCATCTTCACCCTTGTCACCACCCTGTTTTGTAATTCTCGTTTTATTTCCAGTTCTTCAAATTTTCATTTGTGTAAACTCATTGGCCTGTCAGTTAAACCTAAGACCGGATGGTCCTTCAGAATAGATCAGTCCGTCAGTTTTTCTTCAACCTGCTTTATCCGGTTCAGGGATCTGGTGGGGTTGCGGCCTACCCTGGTGTCACGGGGCACAAGATAAGAAACATTTATTAAGCCCAGTCACACACATCCACACGCTATCAGCCATTCTAAAAGTGCTTGGGACCTCTCAAATTTTTTGGAAGGAAGCGTGGGGGGGGTCTGCTCAGGATACTTTCTTCCAAAAATGTGTCATTTTAAAAAAAAAAAAAAAAATATATGAGGCATGTATTTAATATTTCTAAATATTGTCATGCTGTTGTCTTGGGTGTCTCTAATGTAACCAGTGCATTTTTAACATCAAGTTGTCTTCAGAGCTGTGGACAACATGGTAGTCCACCCTGATGTGTGTCAGCATTAAGCAGCAGAAAGGCCTTCCACAAGTGAATGAATCTGCTTGTTATGAACGTCACCTTTGTCAAGAGTTAAAACGACATGGAAGTGTTGTGGTGCCAGAGCAGCCCCATTTCAATGCTGTTACAATTTTTGCACAGATGAGGTTCCTACAGTGCAGGACGCCCCCATGGGGTCAGTTCCTTACCAGTGCGTCCCGTTTGTCACGGTTTTATCCTGAATATTTTGTTTTGGTTGTTCGTTCTCATTTCTGAATTGCTTTTTCTTATACCTTTTTTATGTATCTCTATTATATAACAAAATTCCTGTGACATGAGATTTTTTCAAGTCCCGCCCTCCTCTCAACCATATTCAGCCACGCCCACAGTCCTCTCACCTCTCATTGGTGTGAATGCTTTTGACAGACACAGTTTCTGCTCTCTCAGCTCTTATAAATGTTTATGTTTTCCTCACTTTAAGTTCCCAATGAAAGAAAGAAGACGTATTATGTGCCTTTATGTCCAAATCTTATTGAAGAATTTCATCCCAAAGGGTTATCAACAGTAAAAATGAGTACACGGGAAATCCTAGCAGTGAGAAACGATGAAGTCAAACTAATTAATGCCAAAATTGTCTATCGGTTACACTGCAAACTGGTTAAATGCGTATCAATAGACTAAGATGAAACAGTTGGTGGTGATGGTGTGAAAGATGAAAACATCAACTTACAATATCACGATAGAATATCTACAACCGTTAACACCGTCTGGTCTTCCACTACATGAATTACTGTTGAAAGAAGGACGTATCCAAGAAAAGTAATGTAGTCCATCTTCAGGGATAACATGAGACACCAAAGGAGATCTTGATATGCCATTCCTATTAAAACATTTACAGTTTCCGGTTAGAATAACTTTTGCTATGACAATCAACACATCTCAGAGCCACACATTTGAAAAAATTGTTTTATTTAATAGAGAGAAAGAAACGAAATTCACTCACGGGCAGTTATACATTGCATTGTCACGATGAAAGTCCAAACAAAGGATCAAAATTATATGCGATATTAAAGAAAATTTAATTCAGAAAATTGTTTTACAGTAAAAGTGTAAGTAAAAAAAGTATTTGCGTGTTAATTTCAAAGCCAAACAGAACGAAATCGTATTACGCAACGAATAACTCTAACGCAACATGAAACATAATTTACTTTCAAATTATTACGCTTTCCTATTTTTTACTCTGGTTAATTACTCACAGTAATGTCAAATAGTTAGGTCTATTATGCATATGTAACAATTCCCATGAAAATAACAATCTGTTTAAATTGTATATACGTATTCCCCATAAGAATGCAGCTACGTTATCACTTGCTAATATAATGGTAGAAATAAAAACTAAGAAAGTCGTAGCCTTTTCAGAAGTTTTTGCTTTTCATCGATCGGTAGTTTCATGACCTCTCCAGCTTCATCTTAAGCAATCTTCGACAAGCCGCTCATTTTGCCTGCCCAAATCCTCTTTGACAGAACCGTAAGGAACTGAGGAGACTTACTCGCCTTTGTCAGGTCCTCTGACTTTACCATCCTAAAAGTGAATGTGAAAATCCAAACTGGCGCAAAATCAACATCAGCAGTAGACGCCGCAGCCACCGAGCTGAGGACGGAATGAGCGCCAGGCGCCTTTCCCTTTCAGGCTTTCTGGTTTATCATCAATCAAAATGGTTTGTGTTAACAGGCAGTCCGTGTTTAAGCAGATCATCCAAGTGGGAGAGCGAAGCGAGGAGGGGGCAGAGCCCCCCAGTTATCATTAATTTGACAACATCACGTCTCCTGTTTGAGCCGAGTTGAGGACTGGAAGTTCACGTTTGATTTTTGCAACTGCGGCCTTTTGTGTTTAGCTGTGTCGTAAAGCTTGACGTCATCTTACACCCACTATTTAAGATGGCGGCGTGGTAAGCCTGACATCCACATTGGTAGACATTTTCTAAGCCAACGAGTTTCTTTTCTTTAGTGATTTGTTCAGGGCTCTGGCATTTAGGTAGCTTTCATTTTTGTGGCTCTTATTTTTGACAGACAATTTTGGCTGGTGAAGGTGCTACATGTTTCAAGCTTGTGATTCTGAATTGTGATAACAATCCCGCCACCTACACAGGGGTCTCCGGAAGATTTTCATGACAAAGTTAAATATTTGTGGAACAATTAGAATGGTCCTCCATTTTGTAATTCCTAGCGAGAAACGTGGACGCCATTGCTGTGTTGAGCTTATCGTCCTCTGACGCTACATGCAAGGGTGTGAGGTTTTCGCGGCTTTTGACTAAAGAACACGTTAGAACTTTATATTAATTAGCAAAACGCTAAAATGAAAGCCATTAAGAGTAGAAACAATCTAAGCTGACAAATTAGACAAAAATTGTGCGTTCACAGAAGATGATGGAAGGTTCTGGGGAGATTTTCGCACTGTTCTCGTGTAAACTCCTTTCACGTACCTGAGAAAGATTACCGTGTTTATCCAACATAGTTAGTCGAACCTCACTGGATGAAATAATTTCAGGTTTGCCAGAAATCCTTGGATGGTCGAGTCTACTCATTCAGACGACCTCATTAGCATTTTAATGACGCCAATGGCCTCTCTTCTAGTAACTCTGAAGCGTTTTCTGTTTGTAACTAGCCAACCCGCTACATAATTATGTTTTGATGGGTGAACACTCCCTGAACGACACAGTTGTCCAAACAGAAGTGAAAACAAAATCGACCCCGGTGCATTCTTTAATTGCCTTCTCTGCCTTGTAGTGCAGAGGTAGTGTTGCTGCTTTGCAGTAAGGAGACTGTGAAAGATTTTGGGTTCGCTTCCCGGTTCCTCCCTGTGTGGATAGCGCTTTGAATACTGAAAACACCGGTATAATCACGCTGCTTTTTTAATATTTTTTAAGCAGAGGGAAAAAAAATGAACATTTGCAAAATCTGTAACGCCGCTTTCAGTAAGTATAATGCACACGCATTTAATTTGTCAGCCACTTTTTGCCAGCGGTCTTTTCTGGTTTGGGCTGCTTTTGCAGTGTTACCGCTTGTGCATATTAAATCTTGAAATCCTTTGAGTAACTAACTAACACCCACCCACCGAGCTTGTGTGAAAAATATGCGCCCGTTCTTTCATCATTTTGTTGCAGCCTATCAAAGACTTGCTGATCATGTTTTCGTGGAGAACAATTGCAAGCCCTGGTTTCCAGCACGAATGGGGTTCAAGGGCTTACCCACGCCTCTCTGCGGCGGGTAGACACACGTTGATTCATTCAGTGTAGCGCGCGTGCAGTTACCTGATGCAGGAAACTGTATAACATTGAAAGAAGTGTTGTTTCTATGAAATACATTTCAAGCGGTGGCCATGGGAAGGCAAATGAACAGTCCACATTTGCAAAATCTGTAACGCTGCTTTCAGTAAGTACAATGCACACGTGTTTAATTTGTCAGCCACTTTTTGCCAGCGGTCTTTTCTGGTTTGGGCTGCTTTTGCAGTGTTACCGCTTGTGCATATTAAATCTTGAAATCCTTTGAGTAACTAACACCCACCCACCGAGCTTGTGTGAAAAATATGCGCCCGTTCTTTCATCATTTTGTTGCAGCCTATCAAAGACTTGCTGATCATGTTTTCGTGGAGAACAATTGCAAGCCCTGGTTTCCAGCACGAATGGGGTTCAAGGGCTTACCCACGCCTCTCTGCGGCGGGTAGACACACGTTGATTCATTCAGTGTAGCGCGCGTGCAGTTACCTGATGCAGGAAACTGTATAACATTGAAAGAAGTGTTGTTTCTATGAAATACATTTCAAGCGGTGGCCATGGGAAGGCAAATGAACAGTCCACATTTGCAAAATCTGTAACGCTGCTTTCAGTAAGTACAATGCACACGTGTTTAATTTGTCAGCCACTTTTTGCCAGCGGTCTTTTCTGGTTTGGGCTGCTTTTGCAGTGTTACCGCTTGTGCATATTAAATCTTGAAATCCTTTGAGTAACTAACACCCACCCACCGAGCTTGTGTGAAAAATATGCGCCCGTTCTTTCATCATTTTGTTGCAGCCTATCAAAGACTTGCTGATCATGTTTTCGTGGAGAACAATTGCAAGCCCTGGTTTCCAGCACGAATGGGGTTCAACGGCTTACCCACGCCTCTCTGCGGCGGGTAGACACACGTTGATTCATTCAGTGTAGCGCGCGTGCAGTTACCTGATGCAGGAAACTGTATAACATTGAAAGAAGTGTTGTTTCTATGAAATACATTTCAAGCGGTGGCCATGGGAAGGCAAATGAACAGTCCACATTTGCAAAATCTGTAACGCTGCTTTCAGTAAGTACAATGCACACGTGTGTAATTTGTCGGCCACTTTTTGCCAGCGGTCTTTTCTGGTTTGGACTGCTTTTGCAGTGTTACCGCTTGTGCATATTAAATCTTGAAATCCTTCGAGTAACTAATTAACTAACTAACTAACACCCACCCACACACACACACACACACACACACACACACACACACACAGCTTGTGTGAAATAATGCACCCGTACTTTCATCATTTTGTTGCAGCCTATCAAAGACTCCCCTTCAAAAGGCCATTTTTAATCAGGCGACCGACGGTAGTGGAGTCAGGCACAGAGAAGGTCAGCTGCTGAGAGAGCGTCTCGACTGTTGCAGGGCTTGCATCGGTGAAGCAGGTGAGGCACTGATGAAAAACAGGCACAGGGCTTATTGTTTTTTAAAGACTGCTTCCTTCATTGTGTTTTAACCTCAGTTTTAAGGATCCTATGGGATACCCCTCGCAAACTGTTTTACACGCTGCATACAGCGATTCACATCCGCGAGAAACATGCCTCTATGAACAGTCAACGTGGCTCAGAGGTGCATGTGGACTCTACGACAGACGAACATAAATGACGCCATTTTTTCTGTGTCATCGCGTCCGAGTTGGTGGCCGTGGCTCTGCGAGTTCTCGTCGTATCCAATGGTCATAGAGTTGGTGGGTGTGGCTCCTTCTTACTTGTCGGCGGCTTAGTGAATCCACACCCCTTCCTGCGTGCTTTCATGGGTGTCTTGCCTGCTCTGGCGGCGGCTTAGTGAATTATATATGTAGATTCTAACTGAAGTCACACACCATAACCTATCGTCTTATGGGGGAGGAGCGAAAGCTTTAGATTCATCCAAAATTTCGATCACTGGTTTTCGACAGATCTCGACATTTTAGGATCCCCTGATGCCAAAAAACACCATTATCTCAATGATGGGTGTGTGTCTATCTGTCTGTGTCTGTGTGTGTGTGTGTCACAGTTTCTTGAGGACGGTCGAGAGCTAAAATGGCTGGACGGAAAAATACCAAACTCGAAACTGAAGCCTGTTATGAGATGACGACATGCTGATTAGTTTTTGAGCCAAATCTCCCAAAGAAGGACGCACTGTAGAGGAAGACTCAAATACCGTAATTCTGCAATTAATTATAAATTCTTCCCATCAATTGCTATCGTAATGATCTATTTTATGATCAGAAAGATCAGCATCAGAGTGGTAAATAATTACTGACTTGTTATAAAATAGTTCGGGCAACTTGGTTCCTAGGGACGCTAAACCTACGGATTCTCACGTTGAAATTTTTTTCCTTTAATTTTTCTGAACGACAGCGTCATGTCTGGAACAGGTTTTTCTAACTTGACCATGGTGGACTATAGCAAGCTAAACTTCCGTGTAACCGACAAGGAGGATGAAAGCGGCGCCCCGTGGACTTCACTGCGTTTCGTCTCCCTCGCGGTTTACATCTTCACCTTCTTCCTGGGCTCAGTCGCGAATGGCGTAGTCGTCTGGATTACTGGCTTCAGAATGCAAAGGACAGGCAGCACCATCTTGTTCCTCAACCTGGCCATAGCAGACTTTGTCTTCACTTCATCCCTGCCTTTCAGCATCGTATACACTGCCATGGGCTTCCACTGGCCATTCGGAAGGGTGTGGTGCAAGCTCAGCTGCGCCATTACGGTGAGCTCGATGTACAGCAGCATCTTCCATGTAGTGGCCATTAGCTGTGACCGATGCCTCACCATCACAGCTATAGTTTGGGCACAGAGCCATCGCACACCTAAAAACACGTGGAGGACTTGTTTACTGATCTGGGGAACAGCCAGCTTCTTGAGTTTGCCATATTTTTACTTCCGGGATATGAAAAAAGAGGACAATTTTACAAAGTGTTTCCTTCATGTGACCATGATGGAGCTCTTGACTCTGACTGCCGTTAGGTTTGCCTTTGGCTTCGTGCTGCCTTTACTCATAATTCTTATCTGTTACTCCATCATTGCCTATAAATGCAACACCGTTCAACATCAAAAGTCCATCAGACCCCTGTGTACTATTGCTGCTATCATTGTGACATTCTTCACTTGTTGGGTTCCCTTCCACGTCTTCCAGCTTTTGGAGTTGCAACTCCTTGAGAATGAAAATCCATCTCTTAGCAGCCTGCTGATGTATGGAATTCCCCTTTCAGCCAGCGTGGCTGCAGTGAACAGCTGCCTGAATCCCATCCTCTATGTCTGCATGAGCCGGAACTTCCAGGAAAAGTTTAGGAGCTGTTTGGTGTTTTCTTCAGTAAGACACTCCTTAGTCAGAGAGCTACGCTACAGATGGACTCTTTAATAAATGAGAAGATGTAGCAATGCCACATAGTGTTGTTTCCGTGTCCATTTATTGTGTGTCACTCATTACTGGTGGTGACAGTAGCTTGTGGTTTAAGAAAATAGAAGTGAGAAGAGATGAACAGCAAGAAGACTCCTGTGTTGGATGGAAGGCCCATTCAGACTTCTCCATTCATCTCCATCCTGCACCTCCTCTTCTGTCAGACCCTTCGGATCTTCTTCTACTTTATCCATCCACCACCTCTACTTATTCTTCCTCTGTGCTTCCATGTTCATCACTCGCGTATTGTTTCTCCTCATCACATGTCTATATCACTTCAACCTACTGTCCTGTCATTTCTTAGATGTCTCTGCCACTTATCTCATTTCTTATTCTGTACTTTGTAATACCACACATCCATTTCAATATTCTCATCTCTGCCACATCCAACTTCTTCTTCTGCTCCTCCCTTTACTGCCCGTGTCTCGGCTCCAGACATCAGCTCCATCATGGCTGGTATAACCCCTGTCTTTAAAACCTCACCTATCACCTCCACCTCCTGATAACGTCCTCAACATGCTTCATAAGATGTCAAGGAAAAAGTGACAAGAAAAGAAAAATTCAAATTAGCAACGAATAATAATGGATAAGAGAAGCCAAATTTCCCCCTGGGAACAAATAAAGTTTTATTTATTTATCTGTCTATCTATTATATAGTGCCTTTCATGTCTATCTATCCATCTGTCTATTATATAGTGCCTTTCTCTATCTATCTATCTATCTAATAGTGCCTTTCTCTTATATCTATATTATATAGTGCCCTTCAGTTATCTATCTAATATATAGTTTATTTCTCATCTATTATATAGTTCCTTTCACATCCATCCATCTGTCTATTATATAGTGCCTTTTGCATACATCTATCAATCATATAGTGCCTTTTACACCCATCTATATCTCTTTCTGTCTATTATATAGTGCCTTTCACATCCATCCATCTACCTATCTGTCTATTATATAGTGCCTTTCACATCCATCTATCTATTATATAGTGCCTTTCAAATCCATCTATACCTATCTGTCTATTATTTAGTGCCTTTCACATCCATCTATCTACCTATCTGTCTATTATATAGTGCCTTTCACATCCATCTATCTACCTAGCTGTCTATTATATAGTGCCTTTCACATCCATCCATCTACCTATCTGTCTATTATATAGTGCCTTTCACATCCATCTATACCTATCTGTCTATTATATAGTGCCTTTCACATCCATCTATCTACCTATCTGTCTATTATATAGTGCCTTTCACATCCATCTATCTACCTATCTGTCTATTATATAGTGCCTTTCACATCCATCCATCTACCTATCTGTCTATTATATAGTGCCTTTCACATCCATCTATCTATTATATAGTGCCTTTCACATCCATCTATCTACCTATCTTAATTATATAGTGCCTTTCACATCCATCTATCTACCTATCTGTCTATTATATAGTGCCTTTCACATCCATCCATCTATCTACCTATCTGTCTATTATATAGTGCCTTTCACATCCATCCATCTACCTACCTATCTGTCTATTATATAGTGCCTTTCACATCTATCTATCCATCTGTTATATAGTGCATTTCACATCCATCTTCAATCATCTAGTGCCTTTCACATCCATCCATCTACCTACCTATCTGTCTATTATATAGTGCCTTTCACATCTATCTATCCATCTGTTATATAGTGCATTTCACATCCATCTTCAATCATCTAGTGCCTTTCACATCCATCTATGTAGTACAGCAACTCTCAACTCTAGCACGAGTGCCTGCCTCCTTCACTAGCTCCTAAATGAGCTTTAGAACATCACTGTGTATAAACAAAAAAGTGAAAGCCATAAACTACAAACAAAAACTGGTGCACTAAACAAGGCCACCATTAAAAAAAAAAACCTCACACTGTTCCAGTTTGGTGCTGAGGTGTCGCCCGCTGCACTTGGGTCCCAATCCAGGTGGTTCGTCGTGTGGTGGGTTCGGCAAAATGCTATCAGCACATGCTCCCAAACTCCTCCTCCTCCTCCTCTTCTTCTTCTTCTTCTTCTTCTTCTTCTTCCTAAACAAGGCACAGAAAAAAATAAAAAACAGGCAGAGATGTAAACTGTGATGAGAAAAGTGAAGAACAAATGACAGAGACTGACTTGACCCAGAAAGAGCAGACGCTCTCGCCATGTGTGCAGTTCAGCTGATATGCAGGACCAGAATGGGGACTCTAGAAGCAATGGGAGATCACCAGCAAGTAAAACAAAAGACAAACAAATGGTTAAAAAATGCAGAAAACAGGGCAGTAAAAGTCTCCCAGTGGCTGAAGAACGTGACCCTGCGGTGCTTCAAAGCTGCTTGCTTTCTTACAGGCCAGTGCAGAAGGTGACATTGTGCCTCACGTTGGACCTCACTGTCCTTCAGACTGTCTACTGTGAGCACACTGTGGCCTTCATTAGCATTGGTGTATAAAATAAGGAAATAAGCAGTGAGCTCAACATACTTGGATAGAGAAACTGATGACATTTCTCAGGCGATAAATGAAGAAAAATGAGAAGTGAAGTTAATGTGGTAAAGGAAATAATGCAATGTAAAAAAAATATAAAATACCACACATATTTATGTAAAGGTAACCATGGATACAAAAACGTCATTTTGTCACACACACCAGGGCTAATTTAGAAACACAACTCCACCTCACCTGCATGTCTTTGGACTGTGGGAGGAAACCCACGGGGAGAACATGCAAACTCCGCACAGGGAGGACCCGGGAAGTGAACCCCAGGTCTCTGTACTGCGAGGCAGGTTGTATTTACAGTGGGTATAAAAAAGAATCCCCCCCTTTGAAATATTCACATTTTCTTTGCTTTACAGCCTTAAATGAAAACACACAAACTAATATTTTTTCCAGTTTTACTTACTCAATGCACCCTCTAACATCCAAGTGAAAGACATCACAGCTACAGTTCAGAAGAATTTAGAAAAATATAAAAAGGCCCTGCGGCAGAGAAGCCCCCCCTCAACAGGGTGCTGCCACCTCCATGCTTTACTGTAGGTGTGGTGTGTTGTGGTTGGTGAGCTGCATTGGTGGACTGTTTGGTGTTGAGGCCAAATAGTCCGATTTTGATCTCATCTGACCATAAGACCTTTTTCCCACTTGGCATCAGAATCTTCAAGGTGCATTCTGGGAAAGCTCAAATGAGCCTTCATGTGGCCTTTCTTGAGAAGCGCGACCCTCCTGAACAAGCCACAATGGTGGAGCACTTGTCAAATTGTTGTCACATGCACGCCATTAATGACCACTCTGTGACATCAAATCCTGTAACTCCTTCAAAGTGGCCATTGGCCTCTTGTTGGCCACTCTTACCAGTTTCCTCCTTGCTCTTCCATCCAGTTTGGAGGCTCCAGGGAGGGTCCTAGTAGTACCAAACACTTCTTTATGATGGACTTTACTGAGCTCCATGGGAATTGATAAAGCCTTCGAGATCTCCTGCTTTATGTCTGTCCACAACACTGTCCCTGAGATCTTTTGAAAGTGGCTTGCCACCCATAGTCAGTTGTGTGCTGTCAGTTGCCCTACCAAGGAAGGGAATGAATGGACCAGGAACAGCTTCACTAATCACACTCATTACAACTGAGCACAGTTGGAGGGAAGCCAGTAACCACAATGGAAATGGTGGTCATTTACACCTGCTCCTTACTCTCGCTACAGATCACAATGTCATCAGCAAACATCACAGTCCACGGGGACTCCTGTCTATCTCGTCTGTCAGCCTGTCCATCACCATTGCAAATAAGAAAGGGCTCAGAGCCGATCCCTGATGTAATCCCACCTCCGTCACTCCTATTGCAGACCTCACCACGGTCACACTTCATATTCTGTACAACTCTTACGTACTTCTCTGCCACTCCCGACTTCCTCATACAATACCACAGCTCCTCTCTCCTCACCCTGTCATTTGCTTTCTCCAGGTCCACAAAGACGCAATGCAATTCCTTCTGGCCTTCTCTAAACTTCTCCATCAACATCCTCAGAGCAAACATTACATGTGCTGACTTATGACTTCATTTGGGACTGGCCATTTAGCCATATGCCGGTCAAAAAGTGTACAGGTCATTGAGCTGAGGCTTGGTGGGTCTGGTGTGGGTCACAGGGACGGACACTTTAACTGCTGGTACTGAGGAGCGCAAACTGATCTTCATGTCTTGGAAGTCCAAGTAAGGCAATGTTTCCCATCGTGCCAATGGTGGGTCGTGGGTTGCTGTTTTTGGTTTGCGAGTGGGTCATGGTGGGTTTTCAGAGCAGCAATTCCCCATTTCCAAGTTAGCTCATGTTACCGGGGGGTTGGGTTGGCACCCTGATTTTACTTGTTTCACAAAGGGGGCAGTTTTGCAATTACTGCTAGTGGGTCATCAATGAATTTAAAAAGGCAAAACTGGGGTGTGGAACCGTAAAGGTGGAATAAGGAAGGCGGTGTGGGCTGAATACATAAGAATTAGCCACGTGGAGCAACGCCGCTCAAAACAAACTGTAAAAGTCCCTCCAATAGTCAGAAAACATACGCGATCCTGTGAAATAATAATAATAAAAACAAAACATTTATTATTGCAACTGGTTTCGGTAACTTCTAGACCCTTATTGTTTTCCTTTCATTCCCAGCCGTAAGTGTGAGATGCCTTAACTCAGCTGTCCATAAATCACTTCATGACTAGATAGATAGATAGATAGATAGATAGATAGATAGATAGATAGATAGATAGATAGATAGATAGATAGATAGATAGATAGATGTGTCAGTCCCATACCCAGCCATCACCGACACTGGTGGCCGTGAGGGCTAAGCTGCGACAAGTAGGAGGGCCGCCGCGGTGCACGCTGAAGCCTAGGACGAGGGCCCGGGTGGCACTGCCGTGGGTACAGATCTTGGTGGTAGTAGCAAATATTCAAACGAGCGCTTTGAAGGCCGAAGTGGAGCAGGGTTCCATGTGAACAGCAGTTGAACATGGGTCAGTCGGTCCTAAGGGATAGGTGAGCGCCTTTCCGAATTGTGGGGCGATGGCCTTCGTCGCCCTTGGGCCCATCAAAAGAGAGTCAGGTTCAGATCCCTGAATCCGGAGTGGCGGAGATGGGCGAGGGTAGTACAAACTACAATGATCACACCCCAGTTTCCATACCTCAATATACAATAAACACGATTCCAACAATAACAAACCACTAACAAAAACCACACATGATGAAGTCCATGAAAAATGGCAACTGATGGATTGAAATAATGGAGACGGACAGTCCAGAGACCAACACGCTGTATGTGAATGTAAAGACAGTCCTACCGGTGTTTCCTGAAGATGACGAATGATGGGATCAGGAACATGCCTTTCTTCGTAGATCGACACAGAATCCAAATCAGTCCTCACGCAGCAGGCAGACACCAGACAGTCCATACACACGCACAGGAGACAATCCTGGACAAAACGAGAATCCACAGGTAGTAAACGGACAGGCGACTCAAGACACAAAACAACAACAGACGACTTCCCCCTCTGTAGAACTGGCCTTCCTTTTAAATCTTGTGCCGGCCTCCTTGTCCCCAGCAGCCCCTGCACCCTCAGCAGATGACCAATCAGAGCCACTGCAGGGACTGCTGGGAGTTGAAGTTTCATTACCCTGTAGCACCGCTGCATGATTATTATAATAATTATTATTGACATGTTTATTATTCTATGGAGCCCATCCAGAGTTGCCTAAATGGTGATAATAATCCATTCAGTTTTCACCCTTTCACACTTTGCCTTATTGAAAAGCCGTGTGTTGAATTTCATATTTGTGCTTTTCTCTTCTCTTAACAGAAGAATGGTCACCACAGCGATGGATGATCACCCCACCTACGGAACAACCCCTGAAATGGAATACTACGATTATGTAGACACTTCGGTGACTCCAGCCACCTCTTTGGCACTCTACTCTGTCACCTTCCTCCTAGGCACAGTTGGCAACGGCTTAGTCATCTGGGTCATCAGCTGCAGGATGAGGAAGACGGCCAATTCGGTTTGGTTTCTAAACCTGGCCATCGCCGACTTTGCCTTCTGCTGTACCCTGCCCTTCAGCATCGTCTATACGGCCTTGGGGTACTCCTGGCCTTTTGGAAATGTGATGTGCAAGATGACTTCGGCCATCTCGGTCAGCACAATGTATAGCAGTATCTACATGCTTGCCGCCATCAGCTTTGATCGTTGTCTTAACGTCATCGCCGCCGTCTGGGCCCGTAACCACTGGACTGTTTGGAAGGCTACTGTCACTTGCCTCATCATATGGGTCTTGTCTGTGATGCTGAGTATTCCTTACATTTATTTCCGAGGTCAAGAACATGTTGAGAATGTAACAGTTTGTTTTTACAACGTAACTATCCATCAGCACTTTGCTCTGACGGTCAGCAGATTCATGTTAGGCTTTCTCATTCCCATAATCTTCATCATCTCCTGCTACAGCATCATTGCCTTTCGATTCTGCACCTTTAAGCACAAGAGCTCCTATAGACCATTCCGGGTCATTGTCGCTGTCATCCTTGTGTTTATCGTTTGCTGGACTCCATTCCATATTTTCCAAATGCTAGAGTTAAAACTCCATCAGCACTCCAAAGACATTACTCAAATTCAAATGATACAACGGGGAATTTCAATTTCCACCAACATCGCCTTCTTCAACAGCTGTTTGAACCCCATCCTCTATGTCTGCATGTGCAAGGACTTCCAGAAGAAGGCCAGGGAATCCATCCTTAAGATCCTGGAGAGTGCGTTCAGGGACGAGCTGTCCCAGTCCTGGATGAGCAGCCGGCGGTCCACCACACAGAGTGAATGTGCGGGGCTAGAGCAGCGGAAGAACAGCACGGCCGTGACAGACGTCTTTCTCGTCAGCACCGTCTGAGGCGGGAGAGCTCAAAGGGGGCCGCCATCATTGAACATTACCAATACGATCACATGAAAAGGCAGATGGGCTCCTGGAGAGACAGCGAGGGTCTGCTGCAGGATAACAACGGGCCTGACTTGGTGGGAATGTCCCTGCAGTGTGGGTACTGATGTGGTGCATTGCACATTCAGGGTCACACGGTATGCAGATACTATCCCTGTGATTTGTATATAGTGCCTTTCCTTAGGGGTCACCACCACTTGAAATTGCCTTACAGTCTGGCAGAATGATTTCCAAACCTTCCATATCCTTCATTCACTGAAGGGATGGCACCCCACTCCACGACGGCCATTGACCCTGAAACTTTTGTGCTTTACAATTCTCTTTTATGCTATATAGTGCCTTTCCATAAGGACTACCCTTTACAGTTTGGGTGAAGGTGACGATCGATCCTGAAGCTTTCTGCCTTAAAATCCTAGTTTTTGCTATATAGTGCCTTTCCATAGTGACCTCCATACTCTGACATTGTGGGTCCTGGCAGTGACTGGGGTTGAACCCAAGGTCCTTTTCTTTTATATTTTATGGCGCTTTTTGAAACTGAATGGCATGCCAAGTGACTTTACTGGTCTTTACAAACTTTACAGACTTGCTGTTTTATATAGCGCCTTTCCATAATGAATATCAGCCCAAGCTGCTTCAGTGGTCTTCGACAAAAGCCAAAGTCTGTAAGGACAGGTGAAGTGACATGTGAACTAAACCTGCAACTTCGTCCTTTCCAGTCCTATTTTATTTTTTATAGCGCCTTTCCAAGGATTTAAAACCCCTCTGCAGCACCCTGTGCTGTTCAGCTCCGCCATGTTGCTATTGTCCCACTGCCATGAGCCACAATGGATGCCCATCATCTGTCACCCTCTTCCTTAACTTGCTTCTTTAAGCCCTGTGGTTTGTTTATTTTTGCATTTTATTTTACTTTTTTTTTGCCGTTATATTTTTAATGCTGCATTTAGAAAAGATTAAATAAATAAACGTTAAAAATGATGTAAAGACGCTGTGGATAATTTGTGTCACAAGTCACTTCTTTCCAGGACTTCAGCTCCTGGTGTTGTGCTGATGGACCAAATAGAAGAACGAGCCTGTGGTTTGGACAGCAACACACGTGGGGTTATGGGAGTGGGGGCGGTGGGGGATTTGGATGGATCTTCAGACAGGCCCAGGCCCTAACCCTAACCCTAATCCACACAAATGAAGAGTGTGTGCCATCTGTGTGAGTTTGACAACCGACAAATACAAATAGAGCTCGATGTCTGGCTGAACAACACACTTTTATTGACAGGGCTGCAGGCTTGCTGTGGGTCTGGAGTCTTGACCCCAGTGCACCAGACAAACCCTGGGGGTCCCCGCTAATTCGGTTATGGGCAACTGTGTGTTTCTGACATCAGTGTTGAGATTTTAGGCAGAGTTGACCTTAATTCATTCATTACATTTATATAGCTCTTTTCTCAGTACTCAAAGCGCTATCCACACAGGGAGGAACCGGGAAGCGAACCCACAATCTTCCACAGTCTCCTTACTGCAAAGCAGCAGCACTATCACTGCGCCACCTGTGACCTTGGTATGTTTCAGGATTACATGGAAACGTCAGCACCTCCATTAATAAACCATGATGATCCCCAGAGGGACCCATCAAGAAGGAGCCAAGCCATACAGCACAGTGCAGTGCAGCACAGGGGGTCCATGGTGACATCTGACCACTTCAGGAGGGTCTTCTGATGTTCTGAGTGGAGCTGCGCACTGCCCTGTGCTGTCGGTGCTGGCAGTGCCCCCTGTTGGACACAAGTGGTGCTGCTGCCTCGGGGTCCTGCGTACTCTGAATTTGTTTAATGCTCTAAATATTAAAGGAGGGCTGGCAGCTCCTTTTTTGAATTATAAGAAGGATGCATTAGTGGCCATGAATGTCATACTCCTTGTCTTTTATGCCAATTTGGACTTTCATTGCCTTTTTGTTCCACATCATCTATAAAGTGCTGACTTGGTAATGATGACATTACAGTCCTTAAAGCTGAGGCCGTGATGTTAAGACTTCTTACAATAGAAAAAAGTCATGGAGGAGATTCCTATCGTGGAACGTTCTCCTTCCTTCTTAATGAAAGGAAAAGAGAATTTGTTGTTGTCAGCCTACTGATAAGAAGACTCTGAAGCCTGAAACCATTTAGAAGTGTTGGTTAAACAAGAAAAAAAAATAAAAGTAAAAAAGTGTCAACGTGACATCTTTAACAACAATATGACAGGAAACACCCTGACCATCGACACGCTAGCAACGTTTAGGTCGGAGTAAACCGTAAGTGGAATCTGTGAATTAAAAGATGACTGATCAGAAATGAACAACGTGTTGTGTTCTGTGGAAAGCAAAACACGACGACTACCAGCAGCGAAACGTGACAAAAAAAAAGTAATGACTGGAAATGAGTGCGAGTGAGAAAAACAACCTGATGAGTAATGGGAAAAAATAGAAACATCCATCTGTCTACTATATAGTGCCCCTCACACATCGGTCCATCTATTATATAGTGCCTTTCACATCTCTCTACCTATCTATCTACAGTATAGTCCTATTTATTTATCTGTTAAAGAGTGCATTTTAAAATATCTTTTATGTATTATATAGTGCCTTTCATACCTATCTACACTTTTTTTATATAGCACCTTTCATACTTTCATTAACACTGCTCTCATACAGTCCTGTGATTGAGCGGGCGACCAGCTCATAGCGACTATCATATAGTGCCTTTCATGACTGTTCTATCTGTGTTGTATAGCAGCATGCGCATTGAATACAAATGTCATTATATCACCCAGTGCAGCATGGGGCCGGCTTATAAAATGGATGGATCACTCATATAGTGCCAGTCACCCAATCTGTATGTATGGTTGTATGCATCTAATTAGATAGATGGGAAAGAGTATCTATCTATCTATCATATAGTGCCTTTCATATTTATCTATCTATCTATCTATATATATATATATATATATGTCACAGCCAAAACCCGAAGTTGGCCAAATCGGGAAATGGCCAATGTTGCTGTATATTGACCGGCGAATGTCGGATCTTTTCCTCGATTTCGGGATTTGGCCACCCAGTTTGTGAAACAGCGCGGGGCGATCGGCCAAAGTCGGAAGAAAAAAGGCATGAGCAGCGATTTGTTGCGCACTTAGTAGTGCAATTATATTGAGTGTAGCCTTGGCGGCTCTTGTTATTTATTTCACAATAATTAAGATTAGGTATATAAGTATGTTTCACATTTCTGTTATCATTTTATCCCTAAAATAATGACTTAACATCAGGGACCTATTTTATTGACCTTAAGGTTAGTGTTTGGGCGAGGGGAAGGCTGTCTAAAGTGGCGTCCGTTTTACCTCGCAGCCAAAATGCGAAACGGCCAGCCAATTCGAGAACTGGCTGAACTTTGGGTTTTGGCCGTAACATATATAAAATCCAACGTCTGTCTGTCTGTCTATTCGCTTTTCCGGAAAGATCCAGAACTACTTAACGGATTTAGATTGGGTTTTTTTTCTAGGATTTGCTTGAACATTCCGGTTCATTTTGCGACTTGTCTCATCGCGCTAAGTCTCATTTTTCATTTTATTTGCGTGAATTCGAGAGAGACATGCAGCGGTCACTCACGCACCAGCCTCTGGGCGTATCTTACATCCTCTTAGCTAGCGAACGAGAGAACTGCTTAACGGATTCAGATCGGGTATTTTTTTATTAGGATTTGCTTGATCACTCTGGTTGATTTTGTGACTTTTCTAATTGCGCTAAGTATCACAGTTCGCTTGCCGGAGCGATGTATTCACGCTAATACGAGACAGAGGCTGCGGGCAGAGGGGAGGGTGAAACGTGACGTCAGGAGTGAGGAGGCGCTCTACCTCCGTGTTTTGGAGCGGACCTTACCTCGATTTAGCTAGCGATACCTTTTCGTTTATTGATTTTTAAAGATTGTCCTGTTTCATCACTAAGCAGGTGGAGTCGCGGGGAATGGCAAGTCTATCTATCTATTAGATGGATACTTTATTAATCCCAAGGGGAAATTCACATACTCCAACAGCAGCATATGATATAGAAAACATTAAATTAAAGATTGATAACAATGCAGGTATACAGACAGACAATAACTTTGAATAATGTTAACGTTTATATAGTTCCTTTCATATCTATCTATCTGTCATTTATGAGTTCTCCATCTCGGGCTACTGCTGATCCCAGATATTTCAACTTATCCAGTGGTTGCTTTTTCTAATAACAACAAGAAGTTTTATTTCTATAGCACAGTTTCATGCACAGCATCTCCTCAAAGTGCTTTACAAGATATCAAAGGAAATAGTTACAAGAAAAAAAATAAATTAGGTAAGAATAATAATGGATAAGAAAAGCCAAATTTCCTCCTGGGGACAAATAAAGTTCTGTCTCTCTCTATCTATCAGTGCCTTTCACTTCTATCTCTCTAGTATTTAGTGTGTCTTATCTGCAGTACGCATGCAGTGCCTTTCATTTTTATTTCTCTTTCTTTCTTAACGCCTCTCGTATGAGTCTTTTTAACGTCGTGCCTTTCTAATCTCTCTCTGTCTGTCCGTTATATTGTATAGCTGGCTGTGTCCGTCCGTCCGTCCGTCTGTCTCTTTGTCCTTCTCGCTTCTCCTATTTGGGTCTCTGATCTCTCATACGTGAAGCTCAGTGTGTTTACAGCTGTCGGTGTGTTTGTCTGGCATGTAAATTCGCTCCATTAAACTTTTCTCCGATTCTCTATTTGTTCAGGGGAGACCACTGACCGTGTTTGTTGCCCCCACCCTGGGCAGTGCTGGTCACCCCCTGCTAGTGCCTTCCATGTCTGTCTCCACATCTCTCTGTTTCTCTCTCTTATGTTGCCTTTCAAGTCCGTCGGTCCGTCTATCACAAAGAGCCTTTCTCCTGTCCGTTCTTTAGTACAGCGGTTCTCAAACTAACAAAAAAGGGGACGTAATTTCGCTATTCGTAGCACTAGGGTGTTGTACCGTGTTAGCCATTATGAATGTAGAGAAAAGCCAAGCAAAATGACACCTTTTATTGGCTAACTAAAAAGATTACAACATGCAAGCTTTCGAGGCAACTCAGGCCCCTTCTTCAGGCGAGATTCGTAGGGAAATTTTAAATTTGTAGCGGTGTATCGGCAGCAAAAAATATAGGAATCAATTTTATTAGGGTTTCAAAAAAACGTTACGGGGGGCGCGATTAAAACTGTTATGAAAACTCGGGTCGCAAATACTTAGAGGTTGAGAAACGCTGGCTTAGTACCGGTCAGAACTCTCTTTGCTTATATAGCGCCTTTCGTCTCTCTTACACGCTGCCTCATTTCTGGTCTCTTCTATGCGGCGCCCTTCATATTTGTTATTTCCCACCTTTCTCTTATTTGGCGCCTTTCTTATTTCCTTATCATTGCTCTCCATTTGTAGTTTTTGATGAGCTGTCGCTGTATACACACATCACGTGTATAAAGTGGCACATATACATTTATAAAGTAAGTTACTTTTTCATTATTTTAAAGACTAAAGTGACAGGTGCGCACTACTCACATTTTTCTTTCAAATCAATTCAAATAAGCGAGAAAACAAACTCGTTATTTTTAATTTTTTTTTGTGTTACTACAAGCAGGTTTTTTAAAATTCTGTTTTAATAAATAGTTATTTTGGTAAACCACAAAGTTTCTGCATTTTCAAAAGGAAAGTAACATCTGCTGCAGGAGCCGCCGCCACGCTGCAGGATTTCACACCTTTTTGATTCACATGACCGCTTCCTTTCTTCACGTGCAAAGCTAACCTTTTCTTTCATAGCAGAAGCTGCGCCCCCTCTGATGACCCCCCCCCCCCCCCCCCCACCCTTTGAAGCACAAGATGAGAAGCTGGACGTCCTCAGTCTCCCGAGTGGGGCGCGTCTCGTGATGTCGCCTGGCCTGACGTTTCCAGATGCCATTTTGTCCCACCCAGTCACTGTTTTAAAATGCCAAGTGGCCATCAGGACGTCCTCTCGATGCGAAGACCATTCACGTTGGCACCAAAACACAACGTGAAGCCCACTGAACTGCCCGAACAAGCCAAATGACCACCCGGAGATGTCCGTAAAAGACGCCGACTGATGCCTACTGGATGCTGCAATCTCGAGACCCTTTAAATGACCTCTGAAGAGCAGCTTGAGACATCTGTGAGCACCTTTCTCCTCAGGTGTCCCCTGTTGTCACTCAGATGTCCTCTTATATTCAGACATCTCAGATGGAGCAGACGCACGTCGCCCGGCTGTCATTGCAAACAGTAACTGAGATGTCCTTAAAAGTCGTTCAGATATCTCCGGGATGACACGCGTCTCAGAAGTCTGTTCGTTTCCCCCATCCGATGCGTCTTTGATTTCAGAATTTTAAAATCAATTTAAATAGCCAGGAATCCTGGTGGGTGGCCTTCCATGAATGTTCCCTTTGAACGTCACAGCAAGAAGTTTACTTACAGTGGACCCAGCAAGGCTCCAGACCTCACAGTCGCCAGCCATGCGTTTGCCATTCTTGTCCATCAGCCTGCACTCAGTGATCCGTAACATCTGCGGAAAGGTCAGACACCGGAAATCTCTCGCTCCTCTAAGTACTAAGACCCCTCACTCAATACTCTGTAGCCGTCCCCTTCGTCAGCATTTCCAGCTTCGAGTCTTCTTTCGTGAATCTCCACAAGCTCATCCCCTCTGAAGCTCCATTGGATTGGATGGGAAGGGTCTGCAAGCTGCCATCTTCAGGTCTCCTCACATATCTTCTATGGGGACTCAAGGACACTCGGAGACTGAAGACCCTCCAGCGTTGTCTTGGCAGTGTGACCTGCTGAAAGGTGAACCATCGGCCCAGTCTGAGGTTCTCTTCAAGGTCCTCTCTGTGTTTAGCCTCCCATCTGGCCAGTCTCCCTGTCCCCATAGTCTGATGCTGTCACCACCGGTGATGAGCTGTACCTCGTCTTCATCAGACACAGTGCTGGGAGTTCTACCCAAAGAGTTCCGCTTTTGTCTCATCACACCACAGAATCTCGTTTCTCCTGCTCTTGAGGGTCCTGTAAATGCCTTCTACTAGACAGTGGCTTCCGCCTGGACACCTTCCCATAAATCCCAGACTGACGGAGTGCTGCTGAGATGGCTGTTCTTCTGACAGGACCCCTCATACCAGCAGAGGACCTCTGAACTTCTCTTAGAGTGACTGTTGGGTTCCTCGTCACCTTCCTGACAAAGACCCCCCTCCTTGCCCAGTGACTGGAAGTTCCAAACATTTCCAGATTATTGAGGCCACTGCACTCCTGGGAAGACCCAAAGCTTTAGAAAACGTTTCATCCCCTCACCTTGACGGACCACCATCCTATGCTGTTCAACTAAACTTTCCCCTGCCACCACTTGGCAGTCTTCAATCTCCTTCAGATGGACTCTTCTGCATAGGATGTCATCCACCTGTGTGCATCTTCCTCCACTCTTGTACGTCACCCTGTGTTCCTCCCTCCTCTTAAAATACGTATTCACCACAGCCATGTCCATCCTTTTGGCCAAATCCACTATCCTGACCTTCTTCATTCCTCTTCTTGACACTGTAACTACCCATCACCTCCTCGTCTCCTCTGTTCCCTTCACCAACATGTCCATTGAAATCCGCTCCAGTCACCACTTTCTGTTCATCACTTCATCCAACTCACTCCAGAAACGTTTTCTCACCCATTGCACACCCAACCTGCAGTGCATATGCAGTAACAACATTCATCATCACACCTCCAATTTCCAGTTTCATAATCCTCACTCTGTCTGACACTCTTGACATGCTGTTCCTTCAGAATAACTTCTACTCAATTTCTCCTCCCATCCACACCATGATAGAACAATTTGAGTCCACTTCCGATCCTCCTGGCCTTACTCCCCCCCTTCCATTTAGTCTCTTCACACACAATATATCAACCTTCCTTCTCTCCATCATATCTACAAACTCTCTCCCCTTACCAGTCTTACTGCCAACATTCAAAGTTCCTACCCTCAGTTCCACTCTCTTTACTTTCCTCCTCTCCTCCTGCCTCCGGACACGTCTCCCTCTCTTCTTCTCTTTCTTCTTATTTGGCCATCAGTAGCCCAATTTCCGCCAGCTTTGACTGATCCAGTGTGGAAATCTGGATGCCCTTCCTGAAACAAGAAAATGGCAACATAAACCAAAAAAAAAAAAAACACCCTGGCTGTACCACAAAGAGGAGGACAGAATCAGTTAGACAAAGTCAGAATATCATTCACACATTCTAGTAAATCTCCAAGTATAGCGCCTTTCAGTAATTAGCCACTAGGGGGCCACAGTTCACACATTCTAGTAAATCCCCAAGTATAGCGCCTTTCAGCAATTAGCCACTAGGGGGCCACATTTCACACATTCTAGTAAATCTCCAAGTATAGCGCCTTTTAGTAATTAGCCACTAGGGGGCCACAGTTCACACATTCTAGTAAATCTCCAAGTATAGCGCCTTTTAGTAATTAGCCACTAGGGGGCCACATTTCACACATTCTAGTAAATCTCCAAGTATAGTGCCTTTTAGTAATTAGCCACTAGGGGGCCACATTTCACACATTCTAGTAAATCTCCAAGTATAGTGCCTTTTAGTAATTAGCCACTAGGGGGCCACATTTCACACATTCTAGTAAATCTCCAAGTATAGCGCCTTTTAGTAATTAGCCACTAGGGGGCCACAGTTCACACATTCTAGTAAATCTCCAAGTATAGTGCCTTTTAGTAATTAGCCACTAGGGGGCCACAGTTCACACATTCTAGTAAATCTCCAAGTATAGCGCCTTTTAGTAATTAGCCACTAGGGGGCCACAGTTCACACATTCTAGTAAATCCCCAAGTATAGCGCCTTTCAGCAATTAGCCACTAGGGGGCCACATTTCACACATTATAGTGAATGTCCAACTATAGCGCCTTTCACTGACAACCATCTTTCAGAGTATGTGGTTCTTCTCCATGAGAGGATTACCCCAAAGGTGCCTTGCTGGTACAGTGCAGTCGTTTCCACATTTTACTAACAGGAAACTCCTGGAGGATTAAATGATGGTTTGTTTGGTTTATATTTTATATATAAATAAATATATAGTGCCTTTCTGTGATTAGCGTCGGTTACACGTATGAAGATAGAACTGGTGCAGGATAACGAACTGACAACTTTGGCTTTACGTCCAGTAACACTTTGGCCACAAGGGGGCAGACTGTATCCATTACATAACTTAATTTCAACTTATTTAATTAGCAGTGCAGATATAAAAGCTTTATAACTTTTTCTTTTTCTTAATTTTCGATTGTGCGCCTTAGCCCCACGACACCTTAGAATTATCAGAGACACTGGAAGGTGACCACTGACTAGTGAAGTCACGCACTTGGCTCACACAGGAGGCTCAGGTGCCATTTAATGAGATAACCTTGTGTTTTAAATGCCAATGTTGTAGCCACTAGAGGGCGACATTTCCTGAATTATAGTGAATTTATGAAGCATAACGCCCTTCAGTGGCAAACCAAATTTAAAAGATGTGGCGCCTCTCTCTCCACAAGAAGATCATCCCGAGGCAAAGGGCAATTGTTTCCACATTTTATGACCAGGACCCGTGGAGAATTAAGTGATTTATTTTAATCTAGTGCCTCTCCATAGTCAACAACAGCTAAAAGACATGAAAGACAAGACAGGAGTGGAACAGAAAACAATGAATTAGCACCTCAGCTTTTATGTCATGTAAGGCATTAGCCACTAGGGGGCACACTGAGTCTGTTATACACTTTAACTCCAAGTCTTAACTGTGCAAACAAACAAACAAAGTTCATGGCGTTTGATTTCTTTCCAGCATCGAGGGTCAAATCCCCAACATCTTTAAAATGTCCTACAATTGTTAGGAATACAGCAGGGTCAGCACTGCTTAGAGAAATGAGTTGCTCGGGTCACATAGGGAGTCACTCGTGGCACTGAATACTCTCCAGCCACGACACAGTCCCTAAGCACAGTAACAACCACAAATCACAACCCTTCTTCTGGCACCACCACTCCTCCCAGGCAACCTCGTCCTCTTCCTCCCGATTCTGGCCCTGAGTGGTGGCTGCTGGCCCTTTTCATAGCCCACCTAGTGCTTGATCACCTGTTCCTGATTGCACTTCCGGGCGGCGCTGTAAAGGTGTCCAGGTTGGCTCTGGGATCCATGCAGCACCTGCTGGTGGCCACCCGAGACCCCCACAGGGTTGTGGAGAACTCCATCTCTCATGGAACCCTGCAGGAAACTGAGGTACCAACGTCAGCCAGGAAGGCTGCCACCAAGCGTCCCGGGAGAGGTAGTGAGGAGCCCATGGCTGCTCCCCCGGAATTTAAGGAGAAGGGGCGTCCCGGCAGGGCATGGGACCCGGTCGCCTAACACAATAGATAGTCTTGCCACCCTTAGGGGGGGATGGGGGTGTGTGGGTGGGGGGGCTTTTCCTTTGCTCCTCACTACACAGCACCATATAAAACACCAGCACGCTGTTCCTTCGTTCTTTTCCTTTCCTTCTCTTTGCCTCCACTCCTCCTCCCGACTCGGGCTCCTCCACCCTGTTATTGAGCTCCCTGAAGTGCTCCGGGGCTCAGCCATTCTCTATGCGCCCCCTAGTGGTGGCCACGGGCCCCAGCAGGGTTGAGGGTTGACTTTCCCAGCTCCAAACATGTGGCGTTGGCCCTCTGTCATCCTGGGGGAGGTATTGCCCTGTGTACGCTCCTTCTCCTGGTCCTTCCATTATGGAGGCGTCCAATGCAATAGATGGATAGATAGATATGAAAGGCACTATATAATACTTTCTGTCTCTTTATTGTAATATGTCACATGTTTGTCATCTGTCCTCTGCCACACCACTACTATTACTTGAGGTCAGCACCAAACTTCACTGGCTTTGCCACTTGGGGGCGACACTGAGTCTACAGTAAGCAGTGAGCAGGACAGCATCTCAAACGGACAGGGGTCAAAGGTGAAGAGCATGTCACTTTTTTAAAGATGGGTGCAGCAGTGTGAACGATGAAAGGCGCTCTGTAACAGCATGGGTGTCACTCGTTTATCTTATCTCCCCGTGACGTTGAGATTCTTACTCACCATGAGCACTTGGCAGCTCCTGCGGGTCATCGGGGGGGCAGCAGACAAGGTTGCGGGTTCAAGCCTTCCTTTGCACTGGCCTCACAAATGCTGAGTAGGCCTCACAGGGTGCTGAGACATCAGGGATGGGACCTGCACCAACAGCCCAGCGTCATGGAGGCCGTCCTCCTCCTCCTCCTCCTCTTCCTCCTTCACTAATCTCTTTCAGCCAGGCGTCCTGCTGTGCTTTTCCTTCCTTCTGATTGAAATCAGCCCTTTGCTGAGCTCGAGGAGGCCTCTTGAGAAGAGAGACGCCGGTCCTCTTAGCAACTAAGCAGCCCTGCACAAGCCGCCCGCCCGCCGCGCCCCCTTGCCCTGACGCTGGGCTTGTGTACACATCACGTGGGCCTTTGGACACCGGGCGTACCTGCACACCGCCGACGGCTCCGACTGAGAAGAAACTCGACCGATAAAAGACGTGCGAGGACGCGGGGGTCAGCTGAATGGGCCGAACTGGCAACTGCAGGCCGAGGAGAACGTCAAGCCGACCCCCCCCCATCCATTATGTGAAGCGGTGGTCTTCATTGGGTAGGCCAGAGGAGCACATCCACAGCATGGGACAGGTGAGTGGCCGTCCTGTCCTTTCACGTTTTGTCACTTTCAACAGTATGGTGGTCTGCGGGTGACCTAAAAACCACATGGTGGTTGACAACATCCACAAAGTCCTGGTAGACAGTCCTGTCTGACATCTAAAGGGTCCGCTTTGGGTCACTCGACGTGGGGCCAGGTGTCATTTGTGTACAATGAATTAAAGCCATCACATATAGCGCCTTTCCCCATGAAAGCAAACAGGAACACAAGAAGCTGAGGGGCTGGCGACACGCTCTGAACATCCAGACATGGAGCCAGAAACAGAAAATGAGGAGGCAGCCCGACGTCCACTTAAGGGGGAGAATTGCTCAGCAGACGAGGGAAGAACTGCACAGACCACCAAGGAGAGAAAATAAGCAGAAGGACCCCGGTGAGCTCAGACAGGGGGGCAAAACCAGAGAGCCATTAGAGCATCAGGCAGGTGGGCTTGGGCTGAAATGGAGACCTCGTGTTTAGTGGACACCTGTGAGGGCCAATGTGGCTGGCTGCTCAGTCTACAGTCTGCTTTATAGCGCCTTTCACGACTTGTCCATCTATGATAGAGAGCCCTTCATATCTGTCTAGCCAGCCATATTCTTTATATGGAGATGTTTCATAGCTCTTATATTGTGTCTTTCATGGAAATCTGGCCGTTATGAAGCAAACAGAAAACAAACAGAGTGGGCAAAACTCTCTGCAGTGCGTTACACTTGTTTGGCAGGTAGGGGGCACACAAGCTCACTGGCGACGGCGCCCATCACACGGAGGTAGAGACAGAAATGAAGACACTAATCGAGCCCTAGGGAACTCTGGGAATTTTTTTTTTAGGGTGCTTTGGTGGGCGGAGCCAGGTCAGGGTCTTCTTCTGGTTTGGCAGTTTCTGGAAATCAGAAGAGACGGACAAAGGTGTCACACCTCCGAGGGGGGCTAATCCTGAGCCCCCCCCCCCCCCCCAAAGCCCAACCAAACAGCTATGATTTAATTTCATCGTCTTTTCAACAGGTCTACAGTATGTTCAGGTTTGATAAGCCTCTTACTTGTTGTTCTAGGGTTCAGTAAAGCGCCGCCTGTTGGAGTCGCTGCTCTGCTTAACTCGACACCATCTCCTTCAATGTACAGAGTTAATGCAACATCCGCCATGTCGTGTGACTGTAGGATAAGGCCGTGTCTCTCATATCATTCCATCATCTTCTGTCCTTCAATATGTGCATCGTCTAGTAGGCCGCCCCTCACACCTGCCTGATGAATATAGCGCCCTGAACATTTAAATGAATGCCACTCTTCTCAACTCTTCTAGTATAGCGCCTTTCACATCCCTGCACATCTCTCTTCACACAGCACGTCTGTGATGTCACAGGCCACCTCTCCCTCAGTCCTGCCTTTATCTCATGTAGCGCCTTTTACACGCAGAACTCATTTACTGTACATTGTGGTGTAAACATCTATCTTCCATACATAGAGCATATTTATATTTTATTTTTTGTATTTATAGTTATAGAATGAATGGAGCACTTGTGATTGCTGTCTATTTAAAATGATACATTTAATATCTCTGTATATGAAAACGAATCTCATATGTAGTGCCCTTCACACCCACCTCTCAGTTGCACAATGCATTTCATATCTATCTTTATGTATATACAGTATATATACCCCCACACACACAGTATATCTTTACAATCTAATGTTTAAAGGTAGATTTAAAATAAATACACTTCTAATATACTATAAATGTAATTATTAGAGACGCTCTCATTTCTTTTATTTGATGTGGAACCTTCACTGCCTCTGTACTGTTTATGGAAATGTGTCTTTCTTTCTCTCTCATATATATATTATATATAGTATACTGTATATTTTTTTCAAATAGGTCTGTTTCTAAATTGGCCCTAGTGTGTGCTTGGTGTGTGTGTGCCCTGCAGTGGGTTGGCACCCTGCCCAGGATTGGTTCCTGCCTTGTGCCCTGTGTTGGCTGGGATTGGCTCCAGCAGACCCCCGTGACCCTGAGTTTGGATTCAGTGGGTTGGAAAATGGATGGATGAATGAATGAATGAATGCCTGTACCTTTCCTATACTGTATTTATAATTGATAGAGCACCGTTCATATCTGTGTAACATGATACCTTTAGTATCCCAATGTGTCTCATATAGCGCCTTTCACATTGATGTCTAGTATGTGAAGTGTTCCTTACCCATCTATCCATCGTGTTTATAGCGACTTTCGCATCTCTTGGCTGTGTTTCACCTTTCGTATCCATCCATCTTTTACATTTATCTGTTCTACAGTTACTGCGGTGGGTTGGCACCCTGCCCGGGATTGTTTCCTGCCTTGTGCTCTGTGCTGGCTGGGATTGGCTCCAGCAGACCCCCGTGACCCTGTGTTCGGATTCAGCGGGTTGGAAAATGGATGGATGGATGTTCTACAGTTACTGTGGTGGGTTGGCGCCATGCCTGTTGTTTGTTTCTTGCCTTGCGCCCTGTGTTGGCTGGGATTGGCTCCAGCAGACCCCCGTGACCCTGTAGTTAGGATATAGCAGGTTGGATAATGGATGGATATTTAGTCTTGCTGATCGGACATAAAACAGCAGTGAAAAGGCACAGTGTGAGGCAGAGAGTACAGTGCCGTCCTGAAGGGGGCGCATGTGAGCTCAACAGGTGCTCGTGGCTGTAGTTCTTCTCCGCAGAGGCGCCGATAAGTTAGTGACATCAGAAAGTCACGTGCGCTGCAGCACTCCGCTTTTTATTTTTTTGTTCCAACTGACTGTCACAATGGAAGATTACGATTTTTAAAACTAAAGGAAAAAAGGAGAACTTTTTACAAGAAATTGACGGAGATTTTCGTGGAGGAGGATAGGCTCACTGCGGTGGGCTGGCGCCCTGCCCGGTGGTTTGTTTCCTGCCTTGTGCCCTGTGTTGGCTGGGATTGGCTCCAGCAGACCCCCGTGACCCTGCAGTTAGGATATAGAGGGTTGGATAATGGATGGATGGATGTCCTACAGTTACATTCACATCTGGGTGGGTTCCTTTGGTCCTTTCCCGTCTTTATGAAGTTACCTTCCACGTCTGTTGCTGAATTTTGTCCTTTCTGCCAGATCTCCGTCATGTACAGTATATAGCGTCATTCACATCTCTCTGCTGTGTTGTACTTTTCATATCCATTCACCATTTATATAGCGTCTTTCTCATATCTCTATTACACAGTTCCATTCCTATGTCTATGTTTTATTTTGTTACTTTCCTGTCTATCCACCATTTTTAAAGTGTCTTTCTCATCTATGTATTATGTTGTTCCTTCCACATCCATAATTTCTAGACTTTGTTTCATGTTTATCTATTATATAATCCCATTCTGTCTTCTATTGCATCTTTCCTGTCCTTGTACCCATCATTTATATAGCGCCTTTCACATCTCGGTCTGTGAAGCTCTGGCTTTGATTTTTGATCCCCTTCTCTGCGTTTTCGGCCCCCTTAACCTACCTGTGCTGCTCTTGTCAAACACGCATTGAAAACAACGGTAGTGTAGCCGGCCGTGGGGTGAGGCATCGGTTAAAGGTACCGCACATGTGACGATAATCTAACACTCAGGGCACCGATTATAAAACCTCTAATTAACAAAGCGCCTTCAGTGTCTGCCCATCATTCTGTTTTACTGCGGTCTCACTCCATCTCATATAGCGCCTTTCACTTCTTCTGCAGGGCCTCTTTCTTAATTATTAACCAATCGCAGCCATCAATGACATGTTGACCTTTTAATGCTTCACGAGACTTCATTGTTTCTTTTTTTCAATAACCAGGCACTAATTGATAATAAAATACAATGAGGTGACGACCCCCCCAATGTTTCTGCCCATCACACACTCTTGGGAGCCGTAAGAAGCTACAGACTTAAAGAGCAAGAACTGACCTCCGAAGAAGAACCGCGTCGGAACAAAAACGAGTGAGAGACCCCCAGAGTAAGTGGTCTTCTGTTGGCTCGCTGGCATCTCTTTATTGTTTAGCTGCTAAAAATGAACAGTGAAGGGCTCGCAATCTTAAAAGAGCGGCTCAGTTCAAATGAAGCGGCCCATGGCAGCAGGAAGGGGTCGTCAATGAAGAAAATGGCCAAAAGAAAACCTTGGATTGGAGTTTGACGGGCCCCCCCCCCCCCCCCCGGTGACCCACAGAAACACAAAAGGACGCAGTGCTGGCCGCTTGACTACAGGACATTTGAAGCCTCCGGCCTCCCCCCAAATCAGATTAAGTAGGTCTGAAGAGTGGATGGTGGACTAACGTAACCAACAAACCCCCCCGAGGCGGACCAGATGTGAAATGGCCGACGTGAACCCGCGAGCCCCGCTGCTTTTGTTTCTTTTCAATGACAGCAGCAGATGGCGAGGTTTACCTTTGGAACAAATGGCTATTTAAAGAAGTCTAATAAAATAAACCCCCGAAAATACCTGAAGGAGGAGCGCGGGCCGCGGCCGGAGACAAAGTCGCGTGTTTGCTCAGGCAGGGGGCGCCCTACTGCTCTTATTATGTGCCGTTAAATTGTGAAAAACCAACAGGGGGGCCAGCGGGGTCGCACAGTGCTGCACTCGGGCTCATTTATTAAATATGTCGACGGCCCACCGGGGTCTCATACAGCCACACTTGGGCTCATTTGTCGATTATGTCGATGGCCCCCAGCACGCTGCACTGAGCCTTTCATTTGCCCCCCTCACTTGGGGGGCCACAGAGGATTTGCGATTCCTAATCAGACCCTCACCATCCTGCCCACTGACTTCCGGTCAGTTCTGCTCGGGCTTCTATTGGGGGGCTGTTAAGGTCGTCTTGTGGCCTGCCAATAAAAGCAAATCATTTGTGGAGTTAGCAGGTTGTAAGAATTAAATACGCAAATAAAAAAACAAAATGTTTTAAATAATAATAACACGAAATGCGAGCACAACTAAATAAATACGTCAAAGAAACGTGTTGCTCTTTTAAACAATGGATTTATTTATTTCTTCAAGTGACGTGAACCACACACTGAAATGAAAACTGTCACTTTCACATGTCAGAGGTGCGAGGGCGGGCTCTAGCGAGTGCTGTGTTTTGATTGGTGAATCATCGGCAGAGGGGACATGATGTTTGTTCAGGGTCGGCCAATCCATTAGACAGCCGCACCGTCATCTGAGGGGCATCATTGACGAGTTAAGGGGCGTTTGCTCCATGCACCGAGGGGGACAAGTCGTCGAACTCTGATGATACTGAGTGGGCACACTTACCTGCTGGGCACCGTATCAGAAAGTAAAAGTGTGCACACTCTCTATGCCAAGGGGCACATACTCTTTAAACTCTATACACAAGGGGCGCTCACTCCAGACACCTAGGGGGATACCCTCATACTCGCTGAAGTCTAATAATGACCACTACTCAATATGGACAATGAGGGACGACATCCATCCACCCCAGCTAGGGCACCAAGTGGGCTTCGGCTGGCACTACTTCAGTTCCATCAAGTGCCACATTTACAGCAGACAACTCCCCAAGGATGGATTTGGAGTTTCTGGAGTTGAAATCGCTGCTTCACACAGTCATTCTTTGCATCCAACATGCACAGTGTGGCCAGAAGGGGGCATAGCAGAGTGCCAAAACCACAGTCACAGGTTCAAATAAAGTGATTTTATTTACAAAAGGACCTTTAACAGAAAACTCGGGGGTCAGTGGCAGGACTGGCACTTCAGCCACCGTAAAAAAATCTCACAGTGTTCCAGTCTGGTGCTGTGGTGTCACCCGCTGCACTCGGGTCCCAGTCCAGGTGGTTCATGGTGTGGTGGGTGTGGCGAGACCTCAAGTGTGTGACTTCATTTTCCACACCTTTACCTCCAGAAAATTGTTGTCCTCTCCTTCCCATCTCCAAAAAAGACACCCGAGGTATGGCAGCCCCTTTTATGCCATACCCGGGGGCACTTCTAGTGCCATGGTATTGCATGGTAGAAGCCCCTCTCCCATGGCACCAAACAGGGCTGCCCAATGGGACTACAATTCCCAACATGCCCTGTGAGTTTATGCATGGGTGATCTAGTCCAGGAGCGCTGCCACCTAGCATATTGGGATGGGGGGGGGGGGGGGGTTGTATACAGTCTTGGATGGCCGACTCACACAATTCACCTGTCATGCTCTAGGAGTCCTAGGCACTGAACACTTCCAATATTGTGCACTAGAGGGGGATATCACCTTCAAACCCAGGCTAGTAATAAAGGCAAGTACTGAATCTTTCAAAATAAAAAGATTTCTCCTTCACAAAAAAAATAAAAAAGTGAAGAACAAAGACAAAATGGAACTGGAAGACAATTCAAATCAAAGAAATCTCAATGCAGGTCAGAAAAACAGAGCAGAACGTCAAAAAAAAATCAATCCAATAATTCACAATAAACACAAGTAACACTCACCACCTCCTGAGGGCATTCATAATGAACCACCAGGGGCTGTGGGAGACCCTCCAGGTTTACAGGGCAGAGGGCAGGCCCTGGCAGTTGATTGGCGGGTGGCTCCTCCTCTTGGAGGCCTATATATACACATTTATCCATCCATCCATTTTCCAACCCGCTGAATCTGAACACAGGGTCACGGGGGTCTGCTGGAGCCAATCCCAGCCAACACAGGGCACAAGGCAGGGACCAATCCCGGGCAGGGTGCCAACCCACCGCAGGGCACACACAAACTCACCAAGCACAGACGAGGGACAATTTAGAATTGCCAATCTGCCTAACCTGCATGTCTTTGGACTGTGGGAGGAAACCAACGCAGACACGGAGAGAACATGCAAACTCCACGCAGCGAACCTGGGTCTCCTAACTGTGAGGCAGCAGCACTACCACTGCACCACCGTGCCACCCTATACACATTTATTGTACTATAAATTTATGTTTATATATAATAGACAAAAAATAAAACACATTAGGTATCACCTTTTTTTTCTTCTTTCCTGTAAATTTTCATTTCAAACCCTATAATAAGAGACGGGGGAGGCCCTTTGCCCTGCGTATGAGTGGCGTCACACTGGTTGGGGCCATCATAGCCCCTCATCTATTGTTAAGCTCCTGATCATTGTGCCTGTCCAATTTGATTGATTAAGCCCACCAGGTCCCACATGAGACCCCCACACATGCTCTTTCATTTCATACACTGTCTGTACTGGAAAGACATTCGGGAAAATTCAAGTGGTAAACGCGCCGGGGTGTTTAGTTTTATAAAAAAAATAATAAATAATAAAATAATAAAAATTCAAGAGGGACCCCCATCACCTGTGTCCCCCAACAAGCGGTTTGATTTATTTATTTTTTTATTTTACCTACCGACGTGTCTGCGCCGCCGCAGTTTTGTTTGATCAGAGGCGTGTGGCGGCGGCACACCAAAGCACTTACAGACCGGGCCAGCCCCGCCACCGCCACCAATGATGGACACTGAACTTTCTAGAAGAGCCCCGTCTTTTCCGGGGCTTCATGAATACTCGTCTCGGAGGTCACAAACGCCCGTTTTAAACAGGAGCGCTGAGATTATTAAGGTGGTCCGGCGCTTCAACACTAACGCGAGGTTGGGGGGGGAATGGAAGGACAGACTGAGGCGCGCCAGCTCGGCGGGGCGGAGCGAAGGAGACGAGCGCGAGGATTGGCCACGCCTCCTCATCCGTATCACGTATTGACGGCGCACGCGCGGCGCGGTATGCCGCTTCGGATTGATTCGACTGGACTCGGCGCCGCAGGATTTAAACGCCGGCACGTCAGAGCTGAGCCGTTAAATAACGTGCGGTGTCTCCGTCGTCGCCGTGCCGGGTGTCTCGCAAGTCTTGGTGCCCACACGTGTCCGCTACAAAGTCGTTTGTTTCGATGTGGCAGGTCGAGCGCCGCCGTTAGCGCAGATGTCCAAGCCCGAGTGTTCTCGCTGGGTATTTGGTGTTATTTATTATACGATCCTGTGGTCGAGTTGCTCTTTCTAGCACATTCTCTTTATGTAAACCAGCGCTAAACTCGCCTCCAGTTTACTTAAACCTCCCAAACGGCCGGTCCAGTCCTCCCACATCCCCCAAGTTACTGGGCACCAATTCGATTAAGTGTGCCGTTTAAAAGACTGGCACCCCCATTTAGCGCTGACGGTCCCACTGACCCCCTCACTAAGAAAATAAATAAATATGAATGAAAGAAGGGCGGCATAACTCCTATGAGCTTCAGGTTGAAAGACCGACTCCACCCGTGGAAAGTTCAAATGCCACCCAGTGTTTAATGGATGTTTAGGCAGTCGGTCCTACTTTTATATAGCGCCTTTCACAGAATAAGCCAGCAGAAGGTGCTTCACGAAACAAACAAGCATACATTTCCACACTCTTTACCTTCATCCACAGTTACGTGACTGGAGCTGGGCGCTATAAAGTAACATTTGATCGATAATAAACATCAAGTCATTATCAGACTGGCTTGGTCTCAGGTGACGAAGAGGACCAGTGGCTGCCAGTTCATCAAAGGCCCAGCTTGGGATGCGGGAAGTGAGACACAGGGAGGACATACAAAGTCCAAAGAGGGTGCCAGCCTATCAACGGGCACCCTTCTCTGCCCTCAGGCCAGGATTTGAACCCAGGATGTCTGACCTATTAGGCAGAATGCCCTACCCACTGCACCAGCAGTAATAAACGGGCACCATTAATGACCCTACGAGCTGTAAATCAATCTGAACGCTTATCAGACGCCATCACCCCATTCAGGCACTCGCAGCTTCATTATCGCCATACGAGAATGCAAAAAAAGCAGCAATAAAAATAGCCGTTGTTTACTGAGTCGGTTAAGGCGCAGGCAGGACATTCCACTGGTTTGGCAGAGAGAGGCCCGCGTCCCAGACGGAGATGGGTGGGTCGCCCGCGGCCCTCCCGCTAATGCGTCTTCAAGCCTTGTGGTCCCGGGCCGTTCTAAACCTGGACTTTAAATGCCACCCTGCCATCACAGAGCTCGGGTTTCCTGTTTCGAGAAACGGAAAGGGTCACAAGTAAAATGCCACTCACCCGGGGTCCTCGGGCTCCTGCACCGACACGCTGAAGTCACTTGTCATCGCCTTCTTCTTCTTCTCTGTCAGCTCAAGAAGACGCTGCTGTGACTGACGTCCAGAGATCATCAGAAATGGTGAGTGCTGCTTTCAAATGTCCAGTTAGTTTGCCCGCTTCAAGGTGGTCTGGTGCCAGGGTATGGGAGGGGGGGGGGTGAAGATTCACAATGACACCCACACATCTGGGGGCATGCAATTCATTCTTATAAAGCTCACCTTTTACTCACAAGGCCATTCATCCATTTAATGAGCCACACGTCCTCACGCCGGACCACCCAGTTTAATCTTTGAGAGGTGGGAGGACAGCAATGTGAGCAAAGGGGGGGGGGGGGGGGGGGGGGTCACGCAGACCCCACAGGCAAAGCGGCCAGGCCAGGATTACAAATCTGTCTGCCATCAAACGCGAGGCACAGGAGTTTCATGAAGCAGAGCCAGGATGGGAGGCTGGCACATTGTGGGTATTTAATGCCCAAACACACACTTAGGGTTAGGGTGGGCTTCCAGTCAAGTCTTCAGGATGTGGGAAGACAGCAACAGGAGCAAAGGGAGAACACGCAGACTCCACACAGGCAGCGGGCACACCAGTCTGACAAATCCAGCCATGTCTACACCCAGTATGAAATTCCCTCAATCCAGCGCAGCGCTGCAGGGTAGTGGAGCCGATCCTAGCAGCAACCAACTCTGGATGGGGTGTCACACACACACACACCACCCTGGACACAGTGCCAGTCCATGCCAGGTCTGCACTTAAGTCATGTTCAGCCAGTTTAGTGTGTCACACACACATCTCAAGGTGAAGCCCACCCTGACACAGGAGCAGGTGGAGTGACGACAGCGGGCCCCGCAGAGACCCTTAGGGGCTGTAAAATGCCAAGGCCTGGCGACTGGTGCTGCTGCTGCTTTTCAATGTGGGTTCAAGTTTCAGTGTGGTCACTCGCATAGCGGTCAGTGCTGCTGCCTCATAACTCTTGAGACCCGGGTTCAAATTCCATTCTGGTCACAGTTTCTGAGACCCCCCCAATTCAAATTTTAGTCTGTTCCCTCACATAGTAGTCACATCATTTGAGACCCGGGTTCAAATTTCCATCTTGTCACTGGCCCAGTGGTCAGTCCTGCTACCTCACATTTCAGTCTGGGCTTTGGTTACAGTGTTTGCAGCTTTTGAGTCTCGGGTTCAAACTGCAGCCTGGTCGCTCTCGGAGTGGAGTCTGCATGGTCTCCTTATGTCCCACGCGGGGTGGGTTGACTGGTGACTGAGCGCCCTGCCTTGTCCTGAGCTGAGCTGGTGCCCCGTTCAGGGTTGGATCTTTCCCAGCCATTGCTGTTTTTATATCTTTTATCTTCAAGTTGTTAGCACTTCAGTTTCACACTTGGGTTCAAATGGTGGTCCATTTCTGTGTGGAGTTTGCCGTTTTTACCTGGTGTGCCAGTGCCCCACAGTGTGAGTGTTGGGTTGCTGTTTGACTCTGAACTGGGCAGATGGCACTTCAGCGTATGGGCATCCCATCCAGGATTTGTTCCCACGACACCCCCTCCTGTCAAGTGTTCCCCATAACTTACACTGAATTTGATAGTCACCAAGGGGCTATCATCGCTCCAGGGACTTGGGTTCAAACACCAGTCTGGTCTCCTACTGCGTGAAGTTGTTTGCACTTCTCTGGTTTTCCTTCCACTTTCCAACCTCTTGTTGGTGACCCTTATGGTGTGCGAGTGAGTGCCCCCTGCACTGGACTGGCATCCCTACTCTTGCACTGGGAGAACATTCACACTCCACATAGACGGTGACCAGGCAGGGGTTCAAACCCAGCCCTCTGGAGTTGTGAGGGAGTAGAGTTAAGCACTGAGCCACCAAGCCTTTCCGAGTACAAGTCCCATAAAGCGCTAATAAAACTGACGTGTAAAATAACAACTCGGCATTAGTGATTAATGAACGTCATATCAGCGCAGACGTCCAGAAAGAAAAACACCGACAGCTTCCGGTTTTCTGCGCGCGACCACCGGCGGCCCTCTAATGGCGGACCTGATGAGGACACGGCGGCCACTCGCCGTCCAGGCCGTCGGCTCACAGCATCAGCGCCGGAGCTCGCGCCCTTCTTCACGCTTTCTTCTTCTTCTTTTTAGACAAATCATTCACGGCCCGCCACGCGTTTCAGGAAGTTGGGGTTGAAGGCGCCTGATAAGAAGATGCTAAGCAACGGCGGACTTCCCTTTAACTGATTTATCTCACTTTCGATGGGCCGGGGGGGGGACGAGAGGAGCCGTATAGCGCCTTTCACGGCTCTAGAAAGGGAGCTGGAACCGACTGTCTGTGTAATATAGCGCCTGTGCAGTAGCACCTCCCTAAATGCGCTACATGTCATTTTATTAAATATAGCGCCTTTCATGGTAACATGTCACTGAATGTACTGTGCATTACAATTATTTAATATTGTGCCTTTCACAATAAAATTCTCTTAATATCATTTATTTACCATAGCACCTTTCACAGTAAAATTCCCCAACATGGACAACGCACATTTAACATTGTTTATTTATTATAGCGACTTTTACGGTAACATTTGCCAAAATGCACTGTTCATGCATTTAATATTGTTTAATATAGCGCCTTTCATGGTGACAGTTCCCAAAATTCATTGTGTCCTACATTTATTAGTTTACTTAATATGACTTCTTTTACACTACATTTAAGTATTTATTTAACATAGCACCTTTTACGGTAACATCTCACTAAATGCACAGTGCATTACGATTAATTATTTATATACAACTAATATATATAGTGCCTTTCACAAGATTCCTTTAATATCATTTATTTATCATAGCACCTTTCACAGTAAAATTTCCCAAAATCTATGGCGCACATTTAACATTGTTTATTCAATATAGCGCCTTTCATTAAATGCACAGTGCCTGCATTTAATATTTAATATAGCGCCTTTTAGAGCAAAATGTCCCTAAATTAATGCTCATACATTTATTATTTAATATAGCGCCTTTTAAAGCAAAATGTCCCTAAATTAATGTTCATACATTTAATATTATTTAATATAATTTTTTATTTTTTTTTAATAATTTAATTTTTTGCATTTATATAGCGCTTTTCTCACTACTCAAAGCGCTCAGCAATTGCAGGTTAAGGGCCTTGCTGAAGGGCCCAACAGAGCAGAGTCCCTTTTGGCATTTACGGGATTCGAACCGGCAACCTTCTGATTGCCAGTGCAGATCCCTAGCCTCAGAGCCACCACGCCGCCTTAAATATAATAATATATAATAATATATCGCCTTTTAAAGCAAAATGTCCCTAAATTAATGTTCATACATTTATTATTATTTAATATAGCGCCTTTTAAAGCAAAATGTCCCTAATGTTCATACATTTAATATTTTTTAATATAGCGCCTTTTAAAGCAAAATGTCCCTAAATTAATGTTCATACATTTAATATTATTTAATATAGCGCCTTGTAAAGCAAAATGCCCCTAAATTAATGTTCATGCATTTAATATTATTTAATATAGTGCCTTTCACGGTAACATTTCTCGAAATACACTGTGCATGCATTCAATTTGATTTATTTAATACAGCGCATTTCATGGTGACAGTTCCCAAAATAAACCGTGTACTGCATTTATTAGTTTATTTAATATAGCGCCTTTCATAGTAACCTGTCACTGTGCACTACATTTGAGTACTTATTTTATATAGCGCCTATTACAGCAAAATTTTGCTAAATATTTATTTAATATTGTGTATTTCACAGTATAAATTCCCTAGTTGCACTGTGCCTTACTGTTAATGTCATTTATTCAATATAGCGCCTTTCCATTGCAAGTCCCATTCCCAAGGTCCTTTACACATACAGAGTATGGAGGCCACCCCAACTGGGAGTAAAGGAGCCCCCAGGGTGAAGTTTCCACAAATCCTCGTGAAGAAAGCAGCGACCAGCAGTCCACTGTAAGAAAACAGCGGACGTCCATGTTGTCAGACCACATATGGTCATCTGGCACGAGATCAGGGTGGCAGACTGAACAGCCAGCCTTGCAGTGTCTTAGGCAACAAGCCACTAGAGTGAGACCCTCAGGAGACCTGACCCTTTGTAACTAAGCCTCAAAGGTGCAGTACCAACAGCAGCCACTAGATGTGCCCCAATAGCCCTAAGTCACAATTATCCCAAAAGTGACAAGAGTGTAAAGACCACAGCGCCACCCTGCCTTCAGAAGATCTTCAGACCCTTCATCTTGTCGTATGTTGTTAAGTTGTGGCCTTGTACTAAAATCTTTCCATTCATTCAAAGTCCACACCCAGAATGACAAAGTGGATACGGGGCATTTATTAATTATGAAATCTCATATTGAGACATTTGGACCCTTCACTCAGTACTTGTTGAAGCCCCTTTGGCAGCCATTCCATCCTGGAGTCTTCATGAGTCTGACATGACCAGCATCACACCCCTGGATTTGGGGATTTCCTGCTGCTCTCCTCCGCAGATCTTCTCCAGCTCTGCCAGGTTGCATGGAGGCCACCAGTGGACGGCTACGGTCAGGGTGTGTCCCGAGTGGTTGGATTGGGTTCAAGTCTGCGCTCTGCCTGGACCCCTTGAGGACGTTCCCAAAGTTGTCCTTAAGCCAACCGTGTGTTGTCTTTGCTCTGTGACCCCCGAGGTCCGGACCCCTCTGAGCGGGTTCTCTCACTAAGGGTATCCCTGAGCTTTGCTCCATGGAGCTCGTCTCTAAACCTGACTTACCTCCCAGTCCCTGAAGGGGCTTCACCATTGGAGCGGCGGCCGCTCTCCTCCAGTCGTCACGCTGATCTTGGCTTCTCACTTAAACTCCAGGTGGACTTCCCTGTGTCTCTTATTGAGGAGGGGCTTCTGTCAGGTCACTCTGTCATAAAGCCCAGATGGGTGGTTGTCCTTCTGGAAGCTTCTCCCATCTCCACCTTGGTTCTCTGGAGGTCAGTCAGAGTGAACATTGGGGTCCTGGTCACTTCACTCACTGTGACTCTTATTCCAAGATTGCTCAGTTTGGCCGTGTGGTCAGCTCTAGGAAGAGTTGTGGTTCTGTTTAAAAATTATGGAGGTCTCTGCGCTCTTGTGAACCTTCAGTGCTGCTGCCTTCCTCAGATGGTCTCCTCGACCCACTCCTGTCTCAAAGCCCTGCAGGGCGACTCCTTTAAACCAAAGGCTGGGGACTTTCTCTGGACATTGGAGCCCACCGGTGGTCTGGGCCTGGACTGGACTGATTAGGGAAGGCACACCAAACATCTCAATGACAATCCATAGGATGGGCTGCACCCGAGTCAATGTGAGGGGTCTGAACACTCGTGCCAATGTGAGGGCTCAATGGTTTTATTTTAAATAAAGTGGCAACTAGAATTGGCTTCGTCATTCTGGGGTGTCGAGCGTCACTTGATGAAGGACGATTTTGGCACAACAAATGGTGACAAAGTGACGGAGCCTGCGGCCTTTCTGAATGCACAACTAGGGACCTTCCAGAGGGAGGGATTGCGCGGGCAGGAACAGGAGACGTAGAAGTCTGTGGTGGGAGTCTTCCGGCTGTGGTTACGGGGGGGCCGGGAAGGCAGCCAGAGCAACAGCCCCTTCCATGGAGGCCCAGTGGGCAGCGGGATTTGTCTGTCATTTCTCTCTGCTATTTTGGGCTCCCACCCGGTGCTGCTGCAGCAGGCTTCTGGCACTCTAGGAGTTAAAGGGATTGATGGACGGGACAGTTTGAATCCTTGTAATCCGACCAGGTTTGTGTTTGTAAGGAATACACGCGGAGTCCAGGACTGGAAAACCTTTGGGGTGCATTCTAATACCCAAAAGTATATGTTTGTATAATAAAAACTTATAAACACTTAGCTGTGCTACCCCTCTAAGACGAGTCAAATCAAAATAATCAAAGCAGACCTCCGTGTTAACGTGTGCATCTGCTGGAATGGATGTAGTAAGAAAATGCATTGGATTTGTCATTCCAACAGATGGTGTATCACAGACATTTGCAGTAATAAAATGCATCACTACAATTGTTTGTGATGCGCCATCTGTTGGAATGACAAATCCAATGCATATGTCCCTGTTAACTGTTATTTGGTGGGGTATTTGCTAAAGCAGTGTTAATGTTTGTGATGCACCATCTGTTGGAATGACAGAGACAGCAGCTGGACAGCCACACAGATACAAACACACAGACTCATCCTTTTACTAAGATGAACACACTGTATATATTAATCTTAATTATAAAAATGTGTGTGTGTCTGGTTGCTATGTCTCTGTCATTCCAACAGATGGCGTATCACAAACATTTGCAGTAATAAAATGCATCACAACAATTGTTTGTGATGCACCATCTGTTGGAATGACAAAGACAGCAGCCGGACAGACACACAGATACAAACACACAGACTCATCCTTTTACTAAGATGAACATACTGTATATATTAATCTTAATTATAAAAATGTGTGTGTGTCTGATTGCTATGTCAGGCATTGTATTTGTCATTCCAACAGATGGCACATCACAAACATTCGTAGTAATAAATGCATTGCATTTGTCATTCCAACAGATGGCGCTTCACAAACATTTGTAGTAATAAATGCATTGCATTTGTCATTCCAACAGATGGCGCATCACAAACATTCGTAGTAATAAATGCATTGCATTTGTCATTCCAACAGATGGCGCATCACAAACATTCGTAGTAATAAATGCATTGCATTTGTCATTCCAACAGATGGCGCATCACAAACATTTGTAGTAATAAATGCATTGCATTTGTCATTTCAACAGATGGCGCATCACAAACATTTGTAGTAATAAATGCATTGCATTTGTCTTTCCAACAGATGGCGCATCACAAACATTCGTAGTAATAAAGGCATTGCATTTGTCATTCCAACAGATGGCGCATTACGATTCCAACAGATGGCGCATCACAAACATTCATAGTAATAAATGTATTACATTTGCAATTTTAACATATTGTGCATCAAACATTTGAAGCAATAAAATGCATTGCTGCAAATGTTTAAGATGGGCCATCTGTTGGAATGACAAATGCAATGTACAGGTCTTTGTTATATGCCATTTAGTATGGAATTCAGAAAGAGCAGCGTTAGTGTTTGTAATGTGCCACCTGTTGGAATGATGGAGACACAGCAACAAGACAGACACACAGACTTAGAAAAAGGTGGAGAAAAAATGGTAGAGGATCAAGGAGGAAACCCAAGAGTTTCATCAGCGCACAGAAAACGCCAGGATGATCCCCAAGCCTTTTAGAATAACGCCAGACCTGTTAAAGGTACAATTGCAAGGACAACACAGGGTCCAGTATGTCAATAAGAACATCAGACTAACAATAAGAACTGGCGGTGCGGGGGCTTTGTGGTGGGGATGCTTCAGTAGATTTGCCGTTATTGAAGGAGCCAGCAATATTACCAGAATTTTCTTGAGGAGGTCCGTTCGTCTGTCTGTCACCTGAAACGTCATTGGGTTAAACAGAAGGACTAAAAGCCAAAAGCAAGGTGACAACTGAGTGGCCTCGTCAAAGTCTTGACCTGAACCCGTAGGACAGGAGCCGACATGAGCAGCTGGCCAGTGTGTCCGCATGAAAGCGCAGAACAATGGAGTAAGCTGCCTTCACAGTCAAAGTAATGGAGGCTTTGAGTTCTGTGACAGGTATTGACAATATGGGGACAATGACATCTTCACGTGGACTGTTGGATTACTTGAATGAAAGATGACTTAAAGCCTGCACTGGCCGCTCTCAGTCCACATCTCCCTAACATTGCATTGCGCCTGAAGGTCTGAGGCCATTCATTGTGCAAAACAGGAGAACACAGAGGGGCTCAGAAAAAAAAGGGGGGGCACAGACTTTTTCACAGCACTGTGCATGCAATGCTCTGACCACCCACTTCATGGCACGGTAGGCTTCAGATAGCGATGGCCCCCAGGCAGTGTTGGTGAATATAGCGCCTTGACCAAATCTCGACCTCGGCGACCCGCATTGCGAGCTCCGACTCTTCTTAATGTTCTTAAATGACAGAATTAAACAACAACTCACTTCTCGTTGCAGGAAAGTGAACGTCTGCCACCCCTCATCCCGAGCCCCCTCAACTCCTCGAGAAGCGCGCCATACACCGAAGCGGAGGAGGTCATGCACGTGGTGGCAGCTGTGGTCTACTCCCTCGTTTTCCTGCTGGGCACCATTGGCAATGGGCTGATCATCTGGCTGACGGGCTTCAGGATGATTCGAACGGTGAACACCATTTGGTTCCTCAACTTGGCCATCGCCGACTTCATCTTCGCAGCCTTGCGGCCCTTCGCCGTGGTCAGGGAGGCCTTGAGCTCAGACTGGCCCTTTGGGTCCACCATGTGCAAGATGAACGACTTTGTGAAGTACCTCAACATGTATGCCAGCGTCTTCATCCTCACCACCATCAGCATTGACCGCTGCATGCTGGTGGTCCACCCTGTCTGGTCACGCAACCACCGCTCCATTCGGATGGCGTCACTAGTGGCCCTGTTCACGTGGGTCATCGCCTTCTTCTTCAGCATGCCTTACCTCTTTCTGAGGGACACCACGACTGACATCCACAACAAGACGAAGTGCACCCTGAGCTTCACGGGGGACGCGGAGGAGAAGAGACGAGTGCGACTGGCAACCTACATCACCCGCTTCACTTGCGGCTTCCTGCTGCCCTTTGGCATCATCACCACTTGCTACGTGATCATCTACCTGAGGATCAAAGACAAGAAGTGGTCTCGGTCCAACCGCCCCTTTATCATCATCGTGGTGACCATCGCGGCGTTCTTTGTCTGCTGGATGCCCTATCACATCTTCAACTTTTTGAAGACCAGCAGCCTGCCAAAGGCCTTCGTCAAAGTGGGCTACCGAATTTCCTCAGGGTTGGCCTACCTGAACAGCTGCCTGAACCCCATCTTCTACTTTTTCGTGGGCTACAGCTTCAGGAAGGTGGGAGAAGGGTCCCTCCTGACATCCATGAAGAGCGTTTTCATGGACGATCCCAACCAGGCCAAGCTGAGCATCACCTCCAGTGAGAGCATCCAACTCCCGCTGCGCAAGATGACCATCACAGTGGCCAACAACAATGACAGGCACCCATCCGGCTCGGCCGCCAATTAACAAAGTGTTCAGACAGACGGACTCCGTCGCTCCGGTCACGTCCGACATTTCACCAGTAAGGGTAGCGGGCACAGGGCAGCTGCAGGAGGTTCATCGTGAAACGAAGTGACCAAACCTGTGATTTGTGATCCTTGTAGCATCTCGTCAAACGAACTTTAAATAGGCGGGTGAGCTGGCACTGCGGCCAATGCTGCAGCTGTGCCCCCCCCAATATATGCCTGTGTGGACTTCTGCATGTGCTCACCCATTGGCCTGATGCCCACATTCAGAAGATTTGCCACTTAGGACCAAAGGAGCTCCAGTGTGCACTAAATAGGACTTGTTAGAGACTGCTTTGTGTGCCCAATGCTGCCCTTCATGGATCACCATGGATGGAAAAAGTGTGCCCTGTGATAGACTGGCATCGTGCCCCGGGGTCCCTGCCTTTCACCTAATGCACAAGTGACAGGCTTTGGCCCACCTCACCCCATAAACAGATGAATACGTTTGTGTTTGTGTGCCCTGTGCCAGCCTGGCATGCCACCCAGGGCTCAGTTTTGCTGGACTTCCCCTGTAGGCTTAGAAAAAAACGATGGAGGGAGGGATCTGAAGTAACAGGAGCTGGGCTGCAAGACATGAAAGACGCCATCGCTAAACCCACCGTGGGCACATCTGAGCGGAGAAGGAGCCGCGGACCCGACAGCTGCAAATGCGACCGATGAGGCGGACTCTCAGCATCGGGCACAACTGTGGAAACGAGAAGAAGAAATAAATTAGAAAGGTTCCTAAAAATACGGAGACCCCTTCACTCTGCACACTTTATGGTGGTAGATTTCATTTTATTGGACATTTCTGCCCCTCAATCCACACTTGATACCCCAAAATGTGTGAAGACGTTTTCAGAAAGGTCTGCAAGTTTATAAAATATCAAAAAGTGAAATCCCTCCTTTCTAGAAGTCCTCAAGACCCTTTGCTGTGGCTCAGGTGTCTCCCGTTTCCTTGAAGTCTCCTTGAGATGTTTCTAGAATTTGACTGAAGCCCACCTGTGGCCCACTGAACTGATCAGAAACACCAACGTGGACCCAAGCGTGGAAGGGCGGACAATTCACACGACACGGCAGGACAAAAACCAAACCGTTAAGTCCAAGGAGCTCTCGGTGGACCTCCACGGTCAAACGTTGGTGAGGTGCAGATCAGGGCAAAGGGGGTCAAACCATTCCTGAAGCTTTGAGTGGTCTCCTGGATGGTGAAATGCAAGACGTCTGGCCCCAGCAGAACTCCTGTGATGGCACTTTGGTGGGTCGTGTGACTCCTCATGGAGACGTTTCTTAACAAAGGACCACTTTATTCTGTGATGGCCTCTTTGCTCTTTGAAAAGGCTCGGAATTTGTGGACAACGCAGAAATCTTTTAAATTACGTCAAGCGTCCAGTAGGCTGTCCAGCGGGATACGCAAGAAAACCCAAACATGGCCGGAGTTCTGATGCCAAGTTCTTTGGAAACCAGGAACCCGTTGGCGTTTCACAGATTGGTTATCATCCACAGGGAACCAAACAACAAGAGTGGCCTCCAGCCAAAACTAACGGGGGCCTTGGTCAGGGAGGTGCCTGAGAACCCAGTGGTCACTGGCCTAGAAGTCCTCTGCTGAGATGGAGGAGCCTGTCAGAAGGCCAAACATCAGTCGGGCTGGTCGGAGGCCACAGGCGAGTAAAAGGCAACGTGACGGCCCACCGGGGGTCCAATGAGACGAAAACTGAACTCTGTGGGCAGAACTCCACACCCGATGGTTGGTGAAGACCATGGACTGCTCTTCATCTGCCTATTAGTATCCCTATGGTAAAGCACGGTGGTGTAGGGACAGGGAGACTGGTGAGAATGGATGCCAGCAAACCTGCTCCAGAGTCAGGCCACCTCAGGCTATGGTGACGGGTCACCTTTCAGCATGACAATGACCTGAAGCATACAGCGAGGACAACACCGAGTGGCTTTGGCACAAGACTCCGATTGTCCTCAAGTATCCAGCTAAAGTCCACTGAACCTGCGTGGTGAGACCTGAAGATGGCGGCTCACACGCCACGTGTCCCATCCACTTGAAAGGAGCTTGAGAGGGAAGGATGTGATAGACGGCCCAAATCCAGGAGTGCAAAGCTCGTAGGGACTTACCAAGGCTTGAAGTGGGATTCGCTGGCAAAGTCCTGAATGAAGGGGTTGAAAACCTCTGGGAGGGGAGGGGGGGGGGGGGGGGGGGGGGATTTGACGTTTTGACTTTAAATAAATTAGCAGACCCTTCTGAAAACACGTTGTCACTATGGATATCTGAAGATTGGCGAGTAAGAACGTAACGTGCACCCTGAAGCAGCCATGCTGTGTGAATGCTCTCCAGGCACAGCGAGTTCAGCTCAAATCGCGGCCCCTTTTTTTGTATCGTTTTTTCCACGCCGTTGTGATTCTCCAAACACGAGACATCAGACAGACACACACACAAGCGCCTCTGTGCCGTCCGTGTTCCTCATTCCCCGCAGCTTCATTCTGTCCTTCGTACGTATGGTGAGCACTAACTGGTTGTCACCTCTCGCGTACACACAGAGACCACCCTTACGAATGAAGACAAACGGGGCGCGGCACAGACGGGTCTCACCAAGTCCCTGGGATGTCAAACTACACGACTGGTTTGCCCAACACGTCCACATCATGTAAATGAAGTCCGTGACTGCCAATTGCTGGACAAACCGTGTCACGTGACAGGGGCTTAAATCTCTCGTTTGCTGGAACTGAAAGGGTCCAACTCCGCCATCTCGTATACTCGGAGCTCTGACCTTTCAGGCCTGAAGCAGACCAGTTGGGCTCCTCTGGACTTTGTCTTTGCTGACCACAACTACACTCGGCACACGGGGGGAGGCCTCCCTAGTGCTTTACACAGCTTCCCTTGACCTGCGCTCCACACGCCAGGGCGCTATATAACCTATCATCCCATCAGCCTTCAGAATGCCTTGATGTTGACGACTCCAACTTCAATCCCCTGAGGTTTACTTTCAAATTCCAAACCTCCCATTGTGCATTCAAGTCGAACATTGGCATACGGAATACTTCAGATTTACTTGCGTTAAACGTCACCCCAAAGTCCCTCTGTGATCATTCGGCCGATTCTGCGTCATCTCCACTACCTTCTCGTTTGGTATCATCTGCAGACTTGACCCGATTGGTATTTATTTCCTACCCCTAATCCAGTTTAAGGAGGGCTGATGGGCCAGACAGACGCGCTCCCTTTGTGTTAACTTGCCAATGCTGCCCTCTAGTGGTTTCTGCTGTACTTTCATACACGTGAACAATGAAAGCAGAGCTTCAGACACAAAGGCGAGTCCCGTCTCAGCGCACCCGTCATCAGGACACTGAACAGCTGGAAATGTGCGACGAAGTGAACTGTGAGCAGCAGGGTGCCTGTCTAGTGGAGGAGACACTGACGGATACGCCGCAAATTCAAACGGGACGATTGGAGAGCAACTCAGTTTTCAAAATTAAATGTTATTCTTCTCCGGAGTTTTCATTGGACAGAGCATTTGGATTTGGGGGTGGCAGCCCCCCCCCCCCCCGTGGTCACGCCTCTGATAAGCACCAAGATAAACCGACACGTACCGGCGAACGAACAACACAGAGCAACGCCACTGGGCAGACTGGCACAGAATACAGTAAGTGTGCCACACCGAGCAGCGAGATTCACAACTAAAGTGAGATTGGACGCCAGGTACAGATTTTTGGGTACCCCAAGACTGACATAACATTCTCTAATCTCACAATCTAATTCAGGGCTGCTGGGGCTGACGTCTTTCTCAGTGGCATCGGCTTTAGTCAAGGTGCCACCACAAAACTTTCCCTCACACACACACACACACACACGGGCCTAATTTAAATAGGTCAGTTACACCAACCTGCACATGGTGATGTGGGGCAAAAAGAAGAGTAACTGGGCAAATAAAAGGCACATCTCAGCAGAATGCACAGTATACATCATTTGAAATGGATCATCAATCACAAACAATGGCGTTCAGGTCTTTAGCGTGGCCATCACACCTGCGTCAATAACGGGAAGAAAAAGCAAAGTAGACGTGAGGAGGCCACTGGGATCTCACAACAGGGACACAAATATGGGAGCAAAGGCGCTACACACCAGCTCAGTCTCTGACTGCATACTTGAAGACTGATCTACGTAAGAGCTTATTTCAAACGGAGTGGGATATCAACCTGCTGCAGACGTCCGTGAACTCTAAAGTCTGAAAATCAAGTCCCAGAGTTCTGAAAAACAGAAGTCACGTGGAATCGAATACAGCAGAGAGTTACGTTCAAGACGTAAGGGGCTTACATTGAGGCAGTAGAGGAAATGCCTGAAAACAACGGACTTACTGATATCACACACACACACAGTATTAGATGTTCACTGTGGTTTAGAAACCTGGTCATTTGCAGCTTTGAGGACTTGTGGGTGAAGTGCTGCCCCAAAACTGAAACATCACAGTATCCGCATTTCAAGTGAGTTGGGCAGTTGCCAACATTCATGCCAGTCACCAAGCAAACCCGCAGCCCCCCCCCCCCCCCCTTCTTATATCGCACGTGCTCTTTGTGGGGGCCGGACCGGCCATCTCTGAATTGCAGTAATTAAAATTCTGTCACCAAAACGGGCGCAGCTGTTTCCTCTTCTATTTCTGATTAGCTAGGACTGCAGCTCCAAGTCAGGAGATGGGGCACACAGGTGAGGTGATGCCCAACTCCGCTGCTTCACTTCAATAAGCTCGTGCAAATCTGCAGCTTGCCTCGAGTTTGACAAACTCGCTCTGACGTCAAGTCCACTTTAAAGCAGCAATGCGCCGAATTCTGCAAGAACTAAGACGGGTCTGCCCCATCACCAAGGTCACATAACAGAATAGTAATTAGAGTTATGTAAAATTCACCCCAAAAATAAAAGATTTTTTAAATGTTACTTCACTGTTTAGTTTATAGTGATGACCTGAAAAGAACTATTTCAGATTTTCATGCAGAACGGAGCTAACGAAGTTTCTGACAGAATAGGCGTCAATGGTGACCATCGCTGGACAAAAGCAAACATCAAAAAGGTCCATGAAAAAATGTCACATTACTCGTGTCATATAATGCACATGTCAAGTTGTCCAGTCACAACGCCTCAAACACATGTAGTATTATTATTAAAATACTGTAAACTACTACTGAAAAACTGCAATGTGAACTAAAATGCAACGCACTGAAACACAACCAACAGACAGCACTGAGCTGACCGGCCGCCAGCCCCTCACTTCCTGGTCACGAGTCCAGACTGACAGGTGCGCACTCATTGGCTGACACTTCATGTCACGTGACCTCAACAGTGCAATCAGCAGGAACAGAATATCCACCTGCAGTTCGACGGACCACCACCAAGATATCCCGAAGTAACTCCAGTTGTGTCTCACCGCAATGCAAAGTTTACTCATGAGACCGTTTTCCAAAAGCGGATTATTTAACAACTAGACAATAAGCCCGTTACAATAACGGGCGCTAGAATAGTAGTGCATAAACATTAGTAGGAACAGTCTATATTAAATGGCAAAGGACCGTCTGTTTTCTGTTACAGTAATACTGGCTTGTATGTGGCTGTAATATGCGTCACTGTACTGTGTGCCTTTAATTTTCTCTCACAGTAATACGTCTCTCCAGCAGGTATTTTAATCTGTGCTGGCGTGCAGCTGATTATTGTATGTATGGCGTCTCCCCAGCAACGGATTTTATGTGCGCGAAAATAAATCTTTTAAAAGTCATCCTATTGTAATATCATGAAAATTCGTATATTTAGGAAAACACTTTACCGGGCCAACTTTGTTAATCGCAAATCTGACATCCTCAGAGTGAACACTTGCACAACAATAAACACTAATCCCACCTCTTTGGGGAAGCTGGTCTCCGCGTCTCAGTACCCGATTGGATTTTTCGTGCGTTAGGTTTTAGGTCTTACCTCATTTACCGAAATCTGATTGGATCGGCCGCGCGATATTTTATAGGTCCCGCCCTCTCTGTCTTGTGTGACGCGTCAGGCGGCCTTTGAAGCATCGCACCGTGCCGTGCGCACTTCACCAAAACACACACACACGGACATGTGGGCGCACACAGGGTTTTTATTAAAGAGGATATTTCAAACAGAAGTCAAATCAAACTTCATTTGACACACACACACCCATCCACAGAGTGCCACGTGTAGTGAAATGCTTAGCTGTTTCACTCCACGCTGTGCATTAAAGAAGATGAAAGGACGATAAACAGCAACACCCGCCTTTAATAACGTAAAGAAATGACGGGGAATGAAAGCAACAGCATGCATTACACTGGAACTGCTAAACATCATTTAATCTTCGTGTGTCACAGAACTTAAAAACTAAATTCCATCTCTACACACCTACACTGTGTGCACAATTATTAGGCAAATGAGTATTTTGACCATATCATAATGTTCATGCACATCTTCCATCTCCAAGCTGTATAAACTATTTGATTTAATTGATTATTTGATTGAATCATATCAGGTGATGGGTATTTGTGTAATGAGGGAGGGCGTGGCCTAAGGAGACCAACGCCCCCTATCAGGGTGTTCATAATTATTAGGCAGCTTCTTTTTCCTCAGGCACAATGGGCCAAAAAAGAGATTTAAGTGACTCTGAAAAGTCAAAACTTGTAAAAAGTCTTTCAGAGGGATGCAGCACTCTCCAAATTGTTAAGATATTGAGATGTGATCATAGAACCATCAAGCGTTTTTGTTGCAAATAGTCAACAGGGTCGCAAGAAACGTGTTGAGAAAAAATGACACAAATTAACTGCCACAGATTTGAGAAGAATCAAACGTGAAGCAACCAGGAACCCGTTATCTTCTAGTGGTGTCATAGCCCAGAACTACAACCTGCCTGTAGTGTCCAGAAGTACAAGGTGTTCAGTGCTCAGAGACACGGCCAAGGTAAGGAAAGCTGAAACCCCACCGCCACTGAACAAGACACACAAACTGAAAACGTCAAGACTGGGCCGAGGAGTATCTGAAGACAGATTTTTCAAAGGCTTTATGGACTGATGAAATGAGAGTGACACTTGGATGGACCCGTGACTGGATCAGTTCGAACTCAAGACGCCAACAAGGTGAAGGTGGGGTACTGGCATTGGCTGGTATTATTAAAGATGAGCTAGTTGGACCTTTTCGGGTTGAAGATGGACTCAAATTCAACTCCTGAAAACTGGCAGTAGCTTTGGAAGACACTTCCTTCAAGCAGTGGTACAGGAAAAAGTCCGCATCTTTTCAAGAGGTCCATGATTTTTATACAGGACAATGCTCCATCACATGCATCAAAGTACTCCACTGCGTGGCTAGCCAGTAAAGGCCTTAAAGATGACAGAATAATGACATGGCCCCCCTTCCTCACCTGACATAAACCCTATTGAGAACTTGAGGGCCCTTCGTAAACAGGAGATTTACAGGGAAGGAAAACCGTCCACCTGTGTGAAGAGAGTCTGGGGGGCTGTGGTCGCTGCTGCACAGATCAAGAAACTAACAGACTCCATGAATGGAAGGCTTATTGCTGTTACTGAAAAGAAGGGGCGCTATATTGGTCACTGGGGTTTTTTTTTTCATACCAGAAATGTTTATTTGGAAATTATGGTGTTGTTTGTTTATTATTCTCACTTTAACAGATGAAAATAAACAAGGGAGATCGGGAAAATGTAAGTTTTTGATTTAGTTGCCTAATAATTGTGCACACACGTGTATTCCCCTGATAATGTTCACACTCACATTTCCATTGTATAACATTCAGGTTTATTAACATTTTGGATTAACTGATGGCACTGTATTTATTTCATATTAAAATGAATCCCAAAAATACAACTTGCCTAATAATTGTGCACACAGTGAATACAATTATTAAATGAATCTTTACTGTAATATATTCTCAAAAAACAAATATTCTTTAATTGACAAAAAGAAGTATGTTTTAAAATTCTGTTTATTACTGTAGCTGATTATTTAAAAAAAAAAATATTAACATGCTGTCGAGAAACAACTCGAGGAACGTTCAAGTACAATGACACCTGTGGGTTGTTTATTTGGGTGCTGGCATGGTGGTCACTCAACGGACAAGCGGGTTTAAAATCACCGTCATGTTTTTGTATTTTTGTAGGGGAGAAAACAAAAACACCAAAAATAATAAAAAATATGGGAGACACACCTTAAAGAACACAATATTCAGTGCTTTAATTACATTATACAGAGTCTGCAGCAGCACTTCAGATAGTGGTAGAGTCGGAGGGACGGCGGTAAAGTGGGGGCTTCTGACTGCACATATAGGAGATTATGGAGAAACATGGAGAGATAGTCCACTGGTTTTTGTAAAGAACAAGGATTATGGGGAAATCTCGAGGGACATGCAAGAACAGTGATGAAAGTGGGCCTTAAAGGGGGGGGGGGGGATTGGGGGGTGCTGCTGAAAGAAGGAGAAGGTAAGAGTTGGGCAGCAAAACATTTTACAAAAATCAACAGGGTGCCATCAACATCAGGATGACGCAGGTCCTCAGGCTAAAGCCAGAACTGGGGAAGGGAAAGAAAGAAAACAGAAAAATGAGGTTACTGCTTATCTGTGAATACATTTATTTAATAAAAATTAAAATAAGATACAAATTTAAAAATAAAATTAAAGTAAGCTGCAACATCCTACATTCTGGTGAGATGTATTTTTTTCCAACTAGAAATTCTTTTAGTTACAGCCTTTAAGAAGGCAACATGGCCTCGGTCAGCTGCATCTCTATTTAAAAGAGAAAGTGCAAAGTGTAGTTTATAGATACTTGTTACCAGAATCCATGAATCTTCATCATCTACACTGCTTTAACAGTCGTATTCCAGGTTTAGCCAGCTCCTCTAAATCTTCTTCCTCCACTGATCTCATTTTCTTTGATGTGGAGCCAACAGTAAATGTCTGTCTGTCTGTTTTTGTGTTTTGTTCAATCAAATGCAACTTATGTGCAGCAAATTTATATGAAAGACACAATGCAATACGCTTAAGTCTTCATAACTTCAATATGGATACTGGATTTAATTTTCATAAAGCTTGATCACTAAGTTAATAAACATTATTTTGCAACTACATGATAAACAAATTTTACTGAAATCAAATCATAATTCTGCCAATTATCTGTCACAAGCAGCAGGCACTATGATAGTCGCCCTCTTGTCCATTGTGATGCCAAAACATACAAAACTACTCTCATTATTAGGTAAGGCAAACAGGCAGGGAAAAGCAACATACAAAATAAACTGAAAGAAATGAAAATTCTACTGCGTCTCTGGGCTCACGTCAACGGGCTAACAAATGAGGAAGCTCATCCTCATGCCCACTAAAGACCCTCTTTCAAGACTTGGTTTGAACGAGGTCTTGCAAAACTTGACTTATTTGTATGGAATGTTATTTGTTATTAAAATCAATAAAAATCCATCCATTATCCAACCGCTATATCATAACTACAGGGTCACGGGGGTCTGCTGGAGCCAATCCCAGTCAACACAGGGCGCAAAGCAGGAAACAAACCCCGGGCAGGGCGCCAATCCACCGCAAGGCACACACACACACACCAAGCACACACTAGGGCCAATTTAGAATTGCCAGTCCACCTAACCTGCATGTCTTTGGACTGTGGGAGGAAACCCACGCAGACACGGGGAGAACACGCAAACTCCACGCAGCAAACCCGGGTCTCCTAACTGCGAGGCAGCAGTGCTACCACCCACTGTGCCACCCCTAAAATAAATAAAATCAAAAATAAAAAAAAAAAGTAAATAAAAATAAAGACCCCCTCCTTTCACCTGCTCACTGAGTGCTCACCTCCTCCCTAAATGAGCCCAGGGTCTTATGGTGACTATAAAGCCAACTTTTCAGGGTGCCCAGTCCCAAGCGAGACCTTTCAGGACTGGGAGCAAAGAGTTGGAATTTATCAAAATAATCAACTTAAAAGATATTCTTGCAAATATTTTTAACAACAAAAATAAACAGTAGAAAGTTACACAGCCTTTACCAATAAATGGTTTGCTTAGGACTTTGTATTGGATAATATAATATTAAGAAACCAAAAAACTACAACCTATTTTAAATAGAATTACGCTCCACAATTTAAAATACACAAAGGCCTGCTGGTTTACTTACTAGTTAATGCCTCCTGGGCAAAATATTTCACATCCACATCCTGGTCTTGATTTAATGTTTCTAACACTGGTTTGACTTCATTTTGCAAAGTGCTAAGTTAGACAAAGAAACAAATCTGCTGTAAGGATCACGTTACTGATATACAAGTAAATTACATTCAGTAGTTAACGATTGACATTGGGTATTTTGAAAAATGTTTGGTAAATGTTTAAAAATACAAATAAATACATTAAGAATTCTTTTATGTTATAGTTAAAATATTTATTTTACCTCCAGTCAGACAGCTTGCACATATCTGTTCTATCAGTGACAGGCCTGAGAGCGCTCCTATTAATGAACTTTGCCCCATCCTGCCACAATGTTATCCTCCCAAAAAAGGCGTCCACACAAAACCTACTTATGATTTTGCTCCTGGACGCTCGATTAAAAAAAAAGGACAACCAAGTGCCAATATTCATCTTTAAAATCTACAAAATTAATTTATATAATGCTCAGGGGATTCTAACAGGTACAGCGGAATGGACAAAGACTTTCAATAATCTCAAATGTAATTGTTTTTAAGAATAACCTTTATAGCAAAATTACATTAAAATATAATACTCTCATCATCTGGGGAAGACTTAAAAATCTGGAGTGAAATGTTAGAATGTGCATTATTTATTTATTACCTGTTGTCCAGAATTGGTCCTATTTTCTGTAGAGACTTGGCAACATTAAAGCGGACATTGGGCACAGCATCTCCTGCCATGCGCACCACTGTGGGTAACATGTGCTTCGTAGTGATTTCTTGTCCACACACATCTGACAAAACCTTGAACAACAAAAAGAAACGATTAAAGTTTATTAAAGGGTAAGGTAACCTTTTGATCAGAAGTGGTTAAACATACAATATTCAAATATGACACGGAAACAAATGATAACATATTGATTTGTGTGCTACATTGAAAACACAAAAGATTAAAAAAAAGAACTTAAATGTTAGGAGAATCATAAAATGTGCTAGCAACGCATTATCAACAAAGAACAGTACAAAAAAAGTACTCAGGCAAAAGAGTAATTAAAACTTGTCTTGAAAAAGAAAATGAATCCAAACTCTCATTAGCTTCAATGGCATACAGTCAGAGAAATGAAGACAATTAGTTAAATGTGTGATAACACCAAAGGTTTGGCCCACCAGTGCCAATGTAAAATAATGAAAGCAGTGAATGACAGAAAATACAAAAGGTGCCAGTGATGCCATATCTACAGCTAAACATTCCGGAGTAAAAACCTCGTTCAGGCTTCTAAGAATGTGCTGCGAGAGGACATCAACATATCAGAAAGAGCAGAAAGGAGCGTGAATTAAAATACGAGGCTCAAAGTAAAACGTTTGTTAAGTTACTCTCCGTCGTTTAAGATCTGGAAGTACATGATAAGACACCGTATGTTGTAACAGCAGTTTTCAAAGTTAGTATTACAATCAGAGATTTGAATGCCAAAGGCTTTTTATACGCTAAAGGAGAAAAATAATTTAAGCATCTGTCATGCAGAAAAAGTGGAAAATTAATCAGTAGGTTATTTCCAAATTCCGTATCTTAACGTAGCAAAGATGAAGAGCACTGATACTGTGAGACAACCTTAAAGTCAGATTGAAAACTAATTTCAAATCCAAGTGCTGTCCATCCTGGTGTTGATAAATACACTGGTCTACAAAAAAATATTTTTTGTTTGCTACTGGGAACTTCCGACCAGCTCTAAGTTTTTTACACCGATTTCAAATGTGAAATCAGAATTAAGCCAGCACGTCAGGTTTTCGAGATAAACATCATTGACGTTTTGACACGTTTGAGTTATCAGTATAAATATATCAGCACAATATCTGGAGTTTGGACTCTGTCCCACCAAAATTGTTTTGATGTGTTTATTCTGAAAACAAATCAGAAGATGATACCAGCATATTCTCCACAAGCTCAGCATAATTCTCTGCTCTGCGACTGCTGAGATAATTCTGGACAACCCGCACAATTGTTTCCTTCTGAACTCATCGGCAAGCATCAGTTCATGGATTTCAAGACCAAAAAAAAAAAAAAACATCCTTCCTTAGTTTTGGCTTCACTTTTTTTGAGACCAAACTTATTTCTTAAATGTTGAAACGCATCCACGTTTCTGTCCATCGCCTTGACAAAATTTTCAAAGTAATGGTGAATCCAATGAACAAAATGTCCTGAAATGCAATGTTAATGTTAAGGAAACAGTAAAACCGATTACCTACTGCAGCATCAAGTCTGAGTTGTGTCGTTATGCTTAAGAGTCATATAAGACTTGGTAATCAGTAACAAATATTTTTTCCGCTAATTAAAAATTAATAATTTTTAAATAAAATTAATAATGGCAAGGTAAACAACTCATAGCTGTTAGTAGTGTGTGGAATTACCAGTATTTATCAAAATGGTTATCCATCTTTACTGTCCAGTCACCCTAGTTGTCCAAGACCTGGAACATCATAACTAAAAAATGGGATGTGCTGCTGGACGAAAAACAGTTTTCAGATTTGCAGTCAGCAAGTGAAATATGTTAAAGAACAGGTGAAAGAATCCCAGTAGCAAAATGCTTGTTGACCAGTGTGATATTAGAAAATCAAGTGGACAAGTAAATGTGCAGATTACAGCAATTTTCACTTTCTGACAAACTTGATTACCTTAAGCTTTAATTCCATTCCTTTACAAAGCTATTACAAATTATTCATTTTTATGTCAGTTCATAATGTCATTGCTTTATTTGTAAATCAACATTTACTCACATTGATGCAGAACAGAGTGGTCATTCTGTGTAAGTAATTTGGATCATTTGACATCGCCAGAACCTTAGGAATGATGGTAGCCTGAGCCCAGTCTTTTCCAAATTTCTCCACCAGCTTCTTTAAGTTGCTTGTGGCTGCTTCTCTGATAGCATAAACTACACGAAAAGGAGATCCAGATTTGCAATGTTAAAATCGGAAGAACCCACACAAACAATAGAAAACAATTTCATTTTTAACTGATGATTCAATATTTTTTGGTATACGTCATTATTATGAAATATTAAAGTCGTACCCACATCTCCTCTTGTAAATTATTAAAAACAAGATACTATGCAAAACAAATAAAATAAAACCTCTCGAATTTTGAATGCACTCCTTTTTACATCAAATTAGAGGCAACATGAATTCAGACAGACAGACAGATACTGACCGTGGTCCACCAACCAGGCCATGCAGAGGGAATTCAGCTTCTCATCAAAGAACTCGACTCCCTGTCAGAAAAAAGAAAATTCAAAAGGTTATCTATAATGATATTACCACAGTTACTCATAACCCTTCACAATTTGAGTATGCACTATACATTTTAATAGTGCAAAACATACTACTAGTGGAAGCATCACTTGTAATAACAAATTGTAATTATTCGCACCCCACACCCAAACCCATCCATCCCAATAAACAAAATGATTCAGTAGCCTCTCACTAATTCAACTAAAGCACTAGCAGTCTGAATCAGTGCCTGGACAGGCTCCATATTAGTGACTGTGAACATGCAGGAAGGAGCACACCAACGTGGAATGATGCCCTGGCCAAGGGCTGGCAGACACCCGCTCTTCTGGCCCACCACATCCTTATACTGGAGTAAGTAGTTGTGAATTTCCCCTTGGGATTAATAAAGTATCTATCTATCTAGTTTTGGAGAATGAATGAAGAAGTTAGTACTTAGAAGACAAAGTTCACAGCTAATGAAAGTCAAGTGCATGATTTGCACAAACTGGGAAAAACGACTTCAAATATAAACCTTAAAAAAATCATAATACTCACACAACTACAAAACCTAACTGATCAGCTACCTTAACTGAAAACAATAAATTATGCAAGTCAAACATAATCAATAAAGGTTTTTTCTCACCAGCTGGCCTGCTAGTAACGGCATGTACTCAATAATCGCCAGTCGGACTCTCCACTTTGTGTCCTCGGCCAGCTCGACAATGGCTGGCAGCAGTGACTGGGACAGCTGTCTGATTCCTATAACCTCGTTCACACAGTCCAGATTTGAGATGATGTTCAGGCGCACCTCTGGGCACTGTTGACAAGACAAAAAACAGACTAAAGATTAAAAAAATAAAGTGAAAATTAAACAACTACAGCGTATGGATAAACACATTTCCTGCTTCTTTGCATTTCACACAATTAATATTAGTAGGTTAATCTGTTGCACTCACATGTTATTATTAATTGAGGAGAATGGTGGTGTGTTGTATATTGGTCACAAACACAATCAAAAAAGTAACTGTACTCCACAAGTGACAATAACTTATTGTGGACTTTTTAATTTTTTGTGTTTTTTTTTTTTTAATTTATGTTTCGTTTAAAGTACATTTAAAGTTGAAATAGTCTCTCTTACACAGCCAGTGTCTCTCAGTTTGTATTTTCAAGGCTTCATTTGCTAAAGATGTCGAAAAAGTACGGAAAGGTGTACTGGAGCAGTTTTTACTCCACTGCTATTCACTTTTTCAATACTCAATTTAGCAGTGCCTGTGTACTTTAGATTATGGCACATTTGCTGCAATGAAATAAGATTACAGAGGTTTTTAATTTAATTACACAAAGACATTCTTAGAAAATTCTCTGTGTGCTGCTGGTCTTCAGCTTATTTACCTGTCCAAGCTAACTGCTGAAAGTTTAAAACTGCTGTAAATTGAGACTTCCAGCTATGGTCATCCATCCCATAATCATGACTTTGGCAGCAGCTTACAGTTTATAGCCTGTTAAGAGTGTGTAACAGCAGCACAGGCCCTTAGAGAAAACTAAGCCTGAAACTTAGAAGCATAGAATCCGAACTCAGAAAACGTTTTGTACAGTGTATAAATATAAAATAAAATGACCATTTATCTGGAGAATTTTCAGACGCAACAAGCTACAAACAAGACCAAAAACAAAATATTTTTATCAAAATGCTGCCAACAATATTTGATGGCTATTTTAATTAAACTGTGGAAAACCATCCGACTACTGTCCCACTTGTATCATGGTGTGGTCTCCATCTCACCTCATCCTTGAGTTGTGCAAGAAACAATGGCAGGAGGTGCTCAATTGTGTTGTCTTTACCCAAAATTGGAGAAAGACCCATAATGACAGAGGCCAAGGCAGATTTCACGTGTTGATTTGCATCAGAAACCAATTCCTGTTAAGAAAAAGGAAAAATGTCAGCAAGATCTTACAATGGTTTTTAAATCGACCTGTTTAATAAACCACTTTTGTTTAATTCTGAAAGTTATTTCCTGCTGTCTACTTCATTAAAACTCTAATTTATCAACTCTATCTGTTAACATATTCTGAAACCTACAATCACCGCACAATTCTAATCTTAGGAGAAACACCACAGATTCCTAGTGGGCTCATGAGAACGCATATCCAGAGAGTACACAGACGAGATTAATAATCAATGCTACTGTGGTACTGATGACTTAGAGTCAGGAGGGCCTTCATTTAACTTGTACAGTGAATCTGTGGAGCCTCCTCTGGAAAACCACATGCAGTCTGGGATTCCATATTATGATGAGGACTTTACAGTGCTGAAGAACATCCAGATAGCAGCTACTAGAAGGATTCACTATGAGAGACTGAGCGAGATTAAGATGTGACCTGACCAAAGGTGGATGCCAGCTGCTAGTCTAAAAATGACATCCTCAACAAGAACACATGGATACAGATTCAGCTAGCTAAGTGTACTTTTTGCACAATGTGTATTTGTTTTGTTTAAACAAATTAGTGATTTTCAAAATGTTATTTTTACACTTTGGATAAGTGCCATTCCTTTCCACACATACCTCAGTGCAAGACACATGACAGCCCGCATGGAGTTTGCTAAAAGACACCTGAAGGACTCTGAGATGGTGAGAAATAAGATTCTCTGGTCTGATGAGACCAAGATAGAACTTTTTGGCCTTAATTCTAAGTGGTATGTGTGGAGACAACCAGGCACTGCTCATCGCTTGTCCAATACAGTCCCTACAGTGAAGCATGGCGGTGGCAGCATCATGCTGTGGTGGTGTTTTTCAGCTGCAGGGACAGGACGACTGGTTGCAATCGAGGGAAAGATGAATGCGGCCAAGTACAGGGATATCCTGGACAAAAACCTTCTCCAGAGTGCTAAGGACCTCAGACTGGGCCGAAGGTTTACCTTCCAACAAGACAATGACCCTAAGCACACAGCTAAAATAATGAAGGAGTGGCTTCACAACAACTCTGTGACTGTTCTTGATGGCCCAGCCAGAGCCCTGACTTAAACCCAATTGAGCATCTCTGGAGAGACCTAAAAATGGCTGTCCACCAACGTTTACCATCCAACCTGACAGAACTGGAGAGGATCTGCAAGGAGGAATGGCAGAGGATCCCCAAATCCAGGTGTGAAAAACTTGTTGCATCTTTCCCAAGAAGACTCCTGGCTGTATTAGCTCAAAAGGGTGCTTCTACTAAATACTGAGCAAAGGGTCTGAATACTTAGGACCATGTGATATTTCAGTTTTTCTTTTTTAATAAATCTGCAACAATTTCAAAAATTCTTTTTTTTGTCTGTCAATATGGGGTGCTGTGTGTACATTAATGAGGGAAAAATTAATTTAAATGATTTTAGCAAATGGCTGCAATATGACAGAGTGAAAAATTGAAGGGGGTCTGAATACTTTCCGTACCCGATGGATGGATGGATAGATAGATAGATAGAGAGAGATATATCTATATATAAAAAAAAAGTTTAGGCTCTGGGTGGTAGATATATCATGAAGGACGTTACAATATTTGAATTGGAATAGACAAATAATTAAAAAAAATAAATAAGGCTTCTTCAGAATTGTATAAGGATCAAACAGTAATTAATCTTAAGCAGTACACAGTGAACTTATGCAAATCAATGAGTGCTGATGCTGATAAACAATTAATGTTTAAACTAACACTATGGATAAAACAGTTGTGTGTCTGTATTGTCAGAGAAGTCTCAGTTAAGTGTTCTCATCCAGTACCTTAATGCAAGGCAAAATCTGCGTCATGATGACATTCTCTCGACAATCGGAGGACAGGTTTTCACAAAATTCTGCCAGGAACAAAAAAAGATCTTGAGTGATTAATCAATCATCAATGAAGAAACTACCCTCTAAATGAATACTCATATCATATATACAACTAAAGAATCCTGGAGTATAACATGCACTACTTCTTCCAAAGTATATAACTGTAAATATGTCAAACAGTCCAAATGATTAGCTTTACATCTTTGAGATTTTTTTCATTCAAATCAACTGACAAAATCACAAAAAATAATCCTGTACTTCCACAACTGCAGCCCTGGCAGTTTAAATGAATCGCCGAGTGTCATGGTGGGGACTGAACTTGCCACCGTTACTTTACAGTGCAGGGCCTTGCCTCCTGGGCCACACTCCCTGCTTGTGTAATTAACGATTGATTTTGTAACAGCAGGTGAAGTAGTCTTATGAATGGTAAAGTGCATGTCACTGTTATATTTACCGATTAATAATTATGTCAGAAAGCTACCATGACTAATTAAATAAGGAGTCCTGATGTCACTCATTAACATATATGGCATTTCCGTAGTTTCACAGTATGCAGCCCAACGCATCAGGCCAAAAATATTTTTACATTTTTCAATATGATGAGGCACTGGACACATACAGTAAAAATATCACAAGCAAGCCACACATTGCTTCAGTTAAAATGTTCAAAGTAAACAAAAAGGCTTTTAGTTAATTCATGCAGAGAGACTGGCAGCATTCTCACCTTTAACCTTGTGTGAGGCAGCAGCACGCACTTCCGCTTCACAGTCTTTCATCAGATTTTGAAATGCAGGAACTAAGTCAGTCTTTGTGATTTCTGGGCCTACTGCCTTCTGAAGCTGTTGAAAATACATTTCAGATGTAAAAGGCACTCAATTACTCTAAATAACAACAAAAACACAATCATTAATAGTTTAGGACTAACTGTAGAGATGGACCAGTCAAAAATTGGATGTGTTAGTCTCTTTATTTCACTCAGTGCACACACCTTGTATAAGCCCGAGAAGTTTTTAGGAATGATTTTGGATGGCAGAGTTCAACAAATGAACATTTTATACAGCTTTGTATATTTTGGGTAACTCACTTCTAAATAGAAATCTCTATTTGGCACAGTATAGTATATATCTTGCATCTAAGTATTTAAACCTACAAACTAAATTACCCATGAATTACTCAGTTGCCGCTTGTAACAAATAACCAAATTGTTTTACAATCATTGCCATCTGTAACAAACAATCACTCACACTGTAAATTTGGGGTGTGCCTCCGACTTTAATCCAGTTCAACCAAACCTATCTGTAAGTATTAAGTGTACAAAAAAGGGTTTGAGAAGATTCCAGTTACAGTTCTGATTTTTTATTCGAACCTTACAAGTGCATTTTACAATATACTGTAGACATTTAAAGTACACTTGCACTTTAATCCAGGTTAAAATTTCAGGTAATCAGTAAAAATACAAAACAAAAGGCCATCCCATCTTTAGATAATTAAAACTTACTAACTCAGTGCACTTCCAGCACAAGCTATGAGCAAAAAGTCAACAGAAAATTTCAAAAGACAAAAGCAAGCCACTTTGTTCCAACCTGTTCTGATTGTCTACAGTACAGGAAACAGTTTGGAATGGCCATCCAAACCATATAAAGGGTCCTGAATTATCGACTTAATTTACTGACCTTTACCTATCAATGCTGTTCTCATTGAAAAGCTGCTACTGATACGGGTACAGTCTGTGTGCCCAAACAGCAATGCACCAGTAACAACTTCAACGGGACATCCGATTTGTGAAAATGCCCCTTGATTTCTGACTGTCAATGTTAGAGAGACAGCGATAATTAGAAGACACGGCTCACATTTCAAGGTGCACCTCCCAGCATGCACGACAGCACATATTATGGGATGTTCAAAAAGCGAAAGAGGTGCACGTGTACTACAGTAGTCATTTTCAAATAGAGAAACATTTGTTTGTAATAACTAAGAGTCAGTAGTGTCCTGAATTAATGAGAAGTGTGGGTTCATTTGCGTTTTACTTGTATGTTTGTTATACGTTAAGATGCAAAGTTGTTTCAAGTGTACTGTTTAGTGTTTATATGTTGGGAATGTGCCTTAGTGTTATTTACATGCAGCAATTATATTTAATAACAGTTTATGGTATTACATCAATGTACTTTACTATAAGTTTGATGATACCGTTTACTGATAAACTTTACTGATTTAGCATTCATACTGCCAATAAGCTAGTGCAATATTCGAGTAATACTGACATTTAATTTACCAATAAGCTTTATGTATTCTTTTTATTGTAGACCACAAACACATATATAGCTATTCAAATACAGGTGTAGATCTTCAAATAAATAAATCATCTGAGCTGCTGTGTGGAATTCTCTGCATCATTTACCAGAGTCCTGACCGACACTCCGGAGTGAACACATCACAGATACAGTTGTCCTTTGTTACAATCAAATTCTTCTTTCAAACATTTTGTTATCTAACGGCTGAGGAGGTGGTGGTGGTGGTGTTTCTTTTGCTCTCTTCAGAATGTTTAATCTAAGCAAGATGTTTTATAGTAAATGGAACAGAAAATGCAGAGAAAGGCGGCACCATTCAAGGTAAAAGGTCTCTACCATCAGTCGATTCAATCGATGGTTTAGAAGCTTGTTTTTTTCTACATAAAATTATATCCTTAAAATCAGTCAGGCACTTAGTTTTATGTTAAAAGTGGAAATGCTCATCAATGGTGAATATTAATTTCTTAAATGAGATGTGAAATGTCATGATTAAAACAAAAAAAAAACAAAAAACTAAATCTTCAACATAAATAAGACTAATGAAATGATGAGACACATTGAGGAACTCAAACAGAATCTGATAAATAAAATACTCCTGAATTTCTTTTGTTATAATAAAAGAAGTGACATAATAAATCTGGTGTAAGGCACAGTACTGATTTGTTTTCCTGCAGTAACGAAAGCTTCCTGCCATGATTATACACAACCAGAACATTCCATTGTCTTTTGTTTAAAACAGATAAGCAAACCGATAAAGGCAGTAACTACAACAAGTGGACTAGAAAAGGAGGCAGAAGATCAAGTGGTCAGTTAGATAAGCACAAAATGGTAAGAGTGAACTTCAACGTCTGTATCTACTCGTTTTGTATCCTACAGTATGTAAAGCTGCATTTTCTGCAAAAATAATGAATGCTCTCCTAGGCAGCTAAAATTGTCACTGGGAAGTAGCAGCCCCTGAATTTCAAATTACCTCTGTGAACTTGTCAGCCACCATGTAACGTACACGCCACGATTTATCCTCTGTGGCTTGGCGCAGCGTTGGCATAACTAAAGACTCCAAGTCTTCTTGAGGTAAAAGCTGAGCAATACTAACACAGGCCTCTACTGCTAATAACCTGACAGAATCCTAAAAGAAAGCAGAACATTATTATTAAGAAACAAGGAAATCTGAATAAAAAGAGAAATTACTAATAAAGACTTCTAATTATTTCCATCCATTCATCTTCTAACCTGAATTTTAAACAATTCACTTTTATATTTAAATAAACATTTCACTATACAAAACAAATAAGAAGACACAACTGCTAAAAGATTAAAAAAATCCTAACAAAAATGCAATTAGACACTTTAAACACCAAAGGTGAGAGATGGAGATTATGTTCCAGGAAGACGCCCGTTCCCTTTATTTGGCTTTAATGAGGATCTTTCTGGAGTGGCAATGTTTCCAGCCTTACTAAATATGAAGGAGTTCAGAGGATAGCTTCTTAAATTATTAAACTATACTTTCTTAAATTATAAGGCTGACACATTAGGGGTTTCTTGGGGTCGTGATTGTATCCAATGGGAAAGTGTCACGTGTGGTTTGTAAAGTGTCCAGCGATGGATAACTACAGGCAGTATAAGCAATCGACACTGCTCCGCTATGACTGTTGGCAGCAGTGGCGATTCTTCAAGGGGGACCCCCACTACGATTGGTGCCTGTGATTGTTCAAGCAAAAAATCAGGAGTGGTCTCCCCTCGACTTTCTCGTATACTCAGATATGGGGATGGATATTTGAGGAATAAACTGCGAGACAATGATTATATTTTAATATTATGTACATTAAAGAACTAATCAAATCACATTAATTATATATTGAACAATTATTATAAAAGTTGAATAAATCAGACTCTGCAGTTGCATGAATAAAAGGTAAAGTACCACTTATGGTTAACGGAAACAGCCCAAAAGTTGATAGAAATCTACATTTTGTACTGAATACTAGCATGCAAAATTTAGTTGACCGAAGTGAAAGTGTACTGATGTTATCGTGTTTACACACACACACACACAATTCCAAAAATGGTATTTTCAGACTCAGGGAGGTCTAAAACGTGGAGACTCATCAAAATTCCGACATCGAATTTTTGATACTTTGCCTATACGAGAAAGTAAAAAAAGTAATCTGATGGCTGTCATGGACAGGGTATTGAAGATAAGAAGGACAAGATTGGGTTACAAGTAATAAATAAATAAAAAGTTTAAAAGTGCAAATACACTTTTTAACTACAGTTTGGGAGGCTCATTTTTGTTTATCTTCCATCAAAGAAAAGCTTTGTAGCGGGGCTACATAATGATAGGTATTTTTTTTGTGTGTCTGTGCTGAGTTGCATTATGTTTTCACCGTCCTGTTTACTATCGTGTGTGTGTGTGTGTGTGTGTGTGTGTGTGTGTGTGTGTAAGTAAATGTCCCTGTAAGTCAAATGGTGAAAGACGATGAAGGGAGACCGCAATCCTGAGATGGAAATTTCCTGTTTACTCATCCAATTACATCCAGGTAAACAAGAGGAGCAGAAACAGAAGACAGAGAGAGGAGATCGAGAGAAGAAAGGAGCCACTATATGCATTCATTTTCCAACTCATCACTTCTGTCCATTGTGCAATTCCACTGCTTGCTTTTTAAGTATCTGTATCATCATCATCATCATCACGACAACCACTGCAGAGAAACCCCGGGGTTTGGATTCCTATCAGCCATAGCCGAGGACTTACGCGGTGAAGTTGTTTTGTATTTTCAGGAAGAAGCAAAATATCACCTCAGTCAATATTCAATTATCGCTGGACTTTATTAGCTTTGGACTCTTTTATCACATACATTTCAACTGCTGTTTATCATTAATCTGTGTTTCTGTTCGTTTATTGTTTAGGGGCAAGGGAGGGTTTTTGTAAATATTATTAAATATTTGTGTGTTCATATAAATAATATATATAATCATTCACTGGTGTCTTTGTGATAGTGGTGAATTGTGTACACATATATAGTACTGAGTATTTGTCGGCCCTCGTGTGTGTATATATAGATTTATTCAGTGTCGATAAGCTGCACTTGATTTTACATTTCTGACCTGTATTGCCTGTTATTTCGTTATTTGGGGGTAAAAGGACTGTAAGGAGTACGGCTTGTTATTAGCTTGAGAATCCTCAGATTAGGCTAATGTCTTGGTAGTGTAGTTGCCGGTCTGGGTAAAGGAGTCGGCCATTACAGCTTAATTTGCTGTATCCAGCATCCACCTGTAAATATGTAACTAGTTTGTTGATTACACAGTTTGTGATCTTAATGGCAATGCAGCTGAAGTGTGTGCTGCTTTTCTTTTTAGGAGCACGGAGTGTAAACTGACAAGGCAGATGCAGCAATTGCACCATCATCATGTTAGTTTAGCTTAAACAATATCCATCTTCAATGACACTCCTTTTTAATATTATGAACTAAAATTATTAATGGGGCAGTGCTTTTCTTCCAAGGCAGATTTACCAAAAGCACATTTTCTAACCATGCTTTTATTCTTCACAGAATTTTATTTCTGATATTTTGTCATTAACTTCATAACAGGTCATTTTATATTACATTTTCTACAGAAACCACTGTCAGCAATTCCCTTATTGAAAACAAATATTTAAATTTTGTTAATAGAATGAATAATAATGAATGGTTTGTATATATAACAAGTGTAATTTGTATATTTCGCAAAGTACTTTTATTACTGTTCAGTTTGTTATTATTTTATCTCTTCTTGCCTTTTTAACTCTTATGCCGAACACTGAGTCGACTACACTTTCAATTTTGTTTAAAAGTTACAATGACAATAAAGATCGCTCTATCTATCTAATATATACAAATTTTAATACTAAACTTTACTGTCCTGTGTAAACCATCAAAAGGGATTATCACTTGATGTCTTCTACAGACTAGTAGCAGTGGTCATACTAAGAACAGCCAATAATCTGAAATGCTGACGGAAGTAACTTAGACAGTAAGTGCCTATGCCTACCTAAGAAATCAATCTTTTAGATTAAATCACAAAATTAAAAGAAAAAAAAAAACAAAACATAAAATACACTCACCTGCTCATCGGAGGCCAGGTTAGTAAACATGGGGATTATCTCACTCTTTATGTACTCCAATTCCAACACCTTAGCAAACTCGCCTAACTTAGAAGCTGCTGCACGTCTAACCATTGGGGTATCATCTGAGCATAAATTACGAAAGTGTCTTTAAGGGAAAAAAAATACAAACAAATTTACAATATTTCTGTGTACACTCATTTTAAGAAGTGTTTAAAGGCATTTTTAAATTCTGGTTCAGAAGTTACATTTTTAAAAATAGTACATTCTGAAGCATAACTTTATGTTGTCAAACAAAACAATTAATATTCAGAAGTTATACAAACTTGATGACTACTACCAATACTTCTGAGCATTTGTTTAAAACATGAACTCATCGTAGTCATAAATCAGCAGGCCTAAAACTTTTCAATATTACAAAATGCCTACAAGTCTCAGCTTTGTAGGGAGACGCGTTACGACTTACTGTCTAATTTCTGCTTTGACTGTACTGGACACACGAGGGTAGCAGACACTGAAGAGTCCACAGGCAGAGGTTCTTGACGTGAACCAGTCCCCACTTGCGAGTCTTTTCACCAGTGGGACAAAGTGAGCCTCCAAATCTGCTGGGGAGTGTTCCTGAGAGATGGAGCGTAGCGACTCAACTGCCTTGTCTCGGACAACTGTTTCTTCAACTGTGGCCAAGCTCTCCAGTGGCGGCTGTTAGGAGATATCAAAATGTATAAATTGATTTTAAATTTTAAAATAACTGGAATATTAAATCATTAACCACTAGCATGATCTAATTTTCAGGGGATTCTTTTCTGAAATGTCTGAAGCTTAAGACTCTACTTCTCAATAGAAAAGTAAATAAAAAACACTGCTGTAGAAGAAATTAAATTATTCAGGATCCATACAAATGACAATTGGACTCACTAAACATGGGAAGACAACTACTTAGCACAAACTACACACAATGGAAAACACACAGTGCCTTAGAAAATAATAGTCTAGTTTTACAAATCCTACATTGAAGTTTTCCTCTGTCAAAGCCTTAAACTCAGTACAATGTCTTCTTTTAAAAAAATTATTTTAAGTTACTAAAAAAAGAGAACTTGGGCTGTCTGCATGAGTATTCAGTCCCCAAATATATACTTCGTACAGCCACCTTTAGGAGCAATAAAGTCTTTTGGGGCAAATACACACCAGCTCCACACACTTTGTACATTTTTCCACGTAGATTTGCATCAGCTTGTCCGAGTTTATTTAGACAACAATTTTGCACCACAAATTTTAGATGGGTCAGGATAGAAATCAGGGCTTTGACTGGGCCATTGCAAGACGTTATCTTTTTGTTCTTATTTCATCCTTATGTTAGGGGTCATCATTATGCTAAAGGATGAGCTTTCACCCAAGCTTCCCATAAAAAACACACCTAGAGTCAAACAGGTGTTCTTTGCAGCATTTGCTCGTGTTCAACTATTTATACTTTCCTTCCTTCTAACCATGTGTGCCCACTGCCTGCTAATAACAAGCAGACTTGCAGGAAAGCGGCTGCCTCCTCCATACGTCACTGAGGTGTATGGTGCTCTTCTGAGGCGAGGACAGCATTCCAACCACACCACACATACAGTGGTGTGAAAAACTATTTGCCCCCTTCCTGATTTCTTATTCTTTTGCATGTTTGTCACACAAAATGTTTCTGATCATCAAACACATTTAACCATTAGTCAAATATAACACAAGTAAAACACAAAATGCAGTTTGTAAATGGTGGTTTTTATTATTTAGGGAGAAAAAAAAATCCAAACCTACATGGCCCTGTGTGAAAAAGTAATTGCCCCCTGAAGCTAATAACTGGTTGGGCCACCCTTAGCAGCAATAACTGCAATCAAGCGTTTGCGATAACTTGCAATGAGTCTTTTACAGCGCTCTGGAGGAATTTTGGCCCACTCATCTTTGCAAAATTGTTGTAATTCAGCTTTATTTGAGGGTTTTCTACCATGAACCACCTTTTTAAGGTCATGCCATAGCATCTCAATTGGATTCAGGTCAGGACTTTGACTAGGCCACTCCAAAGTCTTCATTTTGTTTTTCTTCAGCCATTCAGAGGTGGATTTGCTGGTGTGTTTTGGGTCATTGTCCTGTTGCAGCACCCAAGATCGCTTCAGCTTGAGTTGACGAACAGATGGCCGGACATTCTCCTTGAGGATTTTTTGGTAGACAGTAGAATTCATGGTTCCATCTATCACAGCAAGCCTTCCAGGTCCTGAAGCAGCAAAACAACCCCAGACCATCACACTACCACCACCATATTTTACTGTTGGTATGATGTTCTACTTCTGAAATGCTGTGTTCCTTTTACGCCAGATGTAACGGGACATTTGCCTTCCAAAAAGTTCAACTTTTGACTCATCAGTCCACCAGGTATTTTCCCAAAAGTCTTGGCAATCATTGAGATGTTTCTTAGCAAAATTGAGACGAGCCCTAATGTTCTTTTTGCTTAACAGTGGTTTGCGTCTTGGACATCTGCCATGCAGGCCGTTTTTGCCCAGTCTCTTTCTTATGGTGGAGTCGTGAACACTGACCTTAATTGAGGCAAGTGAGGCCTGCAGTTCTTTAGACGTTGTCCTGGGGTCTTTTGTGACCTCTCGGATGAGTCGTCTCTGCGCTCTTGGGGTAATTTTGGTCGGCCGGCCACTCCTGGGAAGGTTCACCACTGTTCCATGTTTTTGCCATTTGTGGATAATGGCTCTCACTGTGGTTCGCTGGAGTCCCAAAGCTTTAGAAATGGCTTTATAACCTTTACCAGACTGATAGATCTCAATTACTTCTGTTCTCATTTGTTTCTGAATTTCTTTGGATCTTGGCATGATGTCTAGCTTTTGAGGTGCTTTTGGTCTACTTCTCTGTGTCAGGCAGCTCCTATTTAAGTGATTTCTTGATTGAAACAGGTGTGGCAGTAATCAGGCCTGGGGGTGGCTACGGAAATTGAACTCAGGTGTGATACACCACAGTTAGGTTATTTTTTAACAAGGGGGCAATTACTTTTTCACACAGGGCCATGTAGGTTTGGATTTTTTTTCTCCCTAAATAATAAACACCATCATTTAAAAACTGCATTTTGTGTTTACTTGTGTTATATTTGACTAATGGTTAAATGTGTTTGATGATCAGAAACATTTTGTGTGACAAACATGCAAAAGAATAAGAAATCAGGAAGGGGGCAAATAGTTTTTCACACCACTGTATCTCCTTCAACAAACTGCAGACATACATTCACCTTGGTTCTTAATGAATCATTATGTGTAAAGGTCTGCTGGTGCGCCACTATGCCAGTCTCCGCTACTCAACTCTACAGTTCCTTCCTCTGTGTGGCTTCTCTCTTAAGTCTTCTTGTTCACACAAAGTTTTAAGGGGCAGCATTTATAAGGGAGCTTGTATGTGGCGTAATAACCATAACTGAACCAGCAATGTGCACTGGAATGTCCAAACATTCAAATATTATTTGGTTTCCATTTTTTAAGGTATGCATGTGTGTTACCTCTAACTTCATTAGAATGATTTTTAGTCTTCACTTACATTATGTGTACTTTAGGCAATTGTTGTTCCCCTGTATAAATGCATAGCACCACAACACAGGGACTGAATACTTATGAAGACTGCATATTCTCTTTTTTTAAAGATTTTTTTTTTGTACCATAAAAAATGTCATATTAAAAAATATTTTTAAGTTGTTTCAAATAAATATATCTTGTTCTGTGCAGGATTTGTTATTTAATAAAATATAACAATTAGTCATGGGTTTGAAACCTTTTGTAAGGCATCACATATGAAAATGTATACCTCTAAAGGATAAATAATATGGACATGATTTTTGATCCTTCATGTTGTGTTAGTGTAACATACACTATTAAACATATTAAACATTTTTTAAGACCAGAGATAAAAATGCATAAACAAGTTTCTTCATGTTCTCAGAGAAAAACGCCCATCTTACTGCCATGACATGCGAACATGCGAAAACAAGCCATAGGTAATACTGCTAGTCAGGTAACCTTGGATACAAGTAGACCAAAAAAAAACCAAAAACACACACACTTACACCCAGGTGTGTGTATACTCACTCTCACTCATATAATATATATATATATATTATATACACTTACACACACACACACACATATCATATTTAACTAGAGATTCAAAAAATACCTACCAGCAGGCAGTGTACATATTCAGGACCACCGACAAGTGGAGTGAAAGTGCCAAGCTGTTCAGCAAGTGCCAACAATACTTCATCTTCATCATATATGGTGTCTGCATAAAGTCAAATCATTTAAGAGGATAAGCAAAACAGAACACACACTATTTATTTATACTATATTATTATAGATAGATAGATAGATTATATACACACACACAAGCAGAGAGAATACGTATTCATAACTGCCAAGAAACAGGACATTAAATCTGTACTTTTCTTACGGTCAAGCATTATAAAAACCCTTTATCCAAAACCACACTCTAACCATGATAAAAACTGAAATACAAACCTGGTTGAATATATTGGTAGACTTACATTTTATTGCACAATTCTTCCTGAAATTTACTGAAATTAAAGGATCTTTTGCTTTCACATGTGTGTGTTTTTCTGGTTTGCAACAAGGCCAATCAGACATCACCATTGTAAAAGTTTAATGTTTTTTTCTCTCCTTGCACTAATTTTGACTTTGTATTATTCCGGATATGCTATGCTGCAGTATTTTTGTTTTTTGCATGTGGTTTGCACATCACTTCCACAATCCATGTTTTTACAGTTTTTAATTGTCACTTTGGACAGATTTTCTTCACTGTGTGGATCATCTTTTTGTTTAACGGCTGCACTAACGCACATTCCAAGTTTTCTCCAGCAACTTAGATGCACCTTTTTGCTCCGGACCTTGTTATGTTTCACTTGTGAAACGGAGATTCCAGACTTGCTGTTATAAATTAGTAAGCAAACAAAAACTGCTTTGCGTTCTCATTAAACATAAAAGGAAATAACTGTCATATTCTGATTTTCCTTTAATTATAGTAACAGCTTTAAAATTGTCATTTTAAACAGCATTTTTAGTGTCAGAAAAGCATGCTTAGCTACCTCAACCAGCCTGTGTCTTTGAGGCTCGACACACAACTCCTAAAACAAAGGCAACACAAAAATTAAAGTTACGTGTTACTTTTTTTTTGCTGAATCCGTAAAAGGGGAGAAGAATCCCGTTTAGTTTAATTCTGTGTTGATATTCTTTGATCACCGGCGCCTCACACTTAATCTACCTTCCACAAGCGTGGTTTTTTTTTTTTTTTTTTTTTTTTTAAGATATAATCTATGTTTCTTGTCTTGCTATGAATTGGTGTTTTTTTTTTTTTTTACTTAGAGATTTTTGAAGTTGCTGCCATTGAAAGTGTTTGCCAAAAAAAAATATAAGAGAAGGGAATATTTAAAAATCACTACAATGCCACATTTAGTACTTTCAATAAGAATCTTTTTGTGTAATGAGAATAGACTCCCCATGCCAAGGCTTCACGTTTTCTGCACCAGCAGTGAGGCGCTTTATGTGTTCAAATACTCAGGGGTGACTTTGCCTGGGTTTCATGTTTCACACATGTGTTACAGACATGTGAAGTGTCCCAGTTCCACATTTCTCTTTGGTCGTGCCACTTCAGAAAATCATTTTTTTGCGGAGGAGCATCATCAGTGCATGAGACGCACCACAAGCGGAAAAACAAAAACAGTAAAATTAAAACACACAAAGGCATGTTAAATACAAAGATACATGTAGTACCACTTAAGACTTTTAACCTGCTTTTGAATATGTTTGAACATTTATGTATATTCAGTATGAATACTAAAGCCCTAATTTTGGTATAATTTGACAAGCAGTGGAAAGAATTCAATTCTTGCTTATTCCACACATTCCAAATGGACAGTACAAAATTACTGGAACCTTTGAGAAGTTATAAGAAACAATTGTTTTGCAGTGATCCTTCAACAGACTTATGTCTTTATTATTACAGTCTTTGATCTTGTAATCACTTGTTCTGCCAGTTTAAATGGAGAACAGAACTCACTCAGCTGTTCTGTGTCATCCTAAACATGGAAAAGAGAAGGAAAAGCAGAGAGCTGTCTGAGGATACAAGTCAGACAGTAACAGCCGAGCACGATCCACGTGAAAGTGAAAAAGACAAAGCGTGTGTTATTAACACGGCTACTTCTGCCATTATTATCAAGAAGTTTAAGGCCAATATGACTGTAGCTGACATCTCTGAAAGTGGCTGCAGGATGAAAATAAACCTAAGATTGAAGACTATATGAAAAGTGTAGAAAGAACAAAAGAAAATTTCAAAACAGGTCCAGGCTGCGCTTCAAGTTCAAAGTGAAAGAGGTCCAAGTCACATCATCTGTCAATGTCTAGATGAAAATGGGCTCCAAGACCTAAAAACACTCCACGTCCAAGACGGAAACTCAAACAAGCTCAGGAGTTTGCCACAATGCAGGTCTAAGCGCCACAGTCCTTCTGAAAGAAAGTGCTTTGGACAGATGAAACAAAACAAGAGTTTTCTGATAAAAACAAATAATTAAAAGAAAAGAAAAGAACACCATCCCACCAACACACACAGTAAGGGGTCAGTGATGCTTTGAAGTTGCTTTGCTGCGTCTATGAATCTGTGTAGAGTACAATCAAATCAGAAGACTGTCAGGGCATTTGGAGTAAACTATTACGGCCGAGTGTGAGCAGACCGTGTTTCAATTGAAGGTCACGAGTCCTCTAGCTGGATACAAGCCCAGAAAATACCTCAAAAAACACAGAAGAATGGAGGAGAAGAAAACTATTCTGAAGTGTTAGCTAGAAGTCCTGATCACAATTCCACTTAACAACTGTGGAAAGAGCTGAACGTCGTAGTTGGGAGAAAGCAGCCATCAAGACAAAGAGAACTAGAGAAGAGTCGAGCTGCAGAAGGTGCTTGATGACAGTCATTGTCTTCAGAGGTTCTGCTGTGAAATATTGGGTTACGGGTACAGATATTTTTCTCCTTGCCGTTTTCATTTGTTTAAAATTTTAAAAAGATTATGTTTGTTCAGAAATCAAAAGCAGAGTTTATGTTCTATTAAATGTGAGATAAAGAATTGGAGATACCAGATACTTTTAGTTAGTTTTTAAGTGCAAGGATACTGAGATTTTCAGCCATGTCTGAATATACAAAATGACCATAAGTCTGATATACAATCATCATTTGTAATATTGTAAAAAAAAAATGTGAATAATAATAAGTGATGACCTGTTAAAAATGGAAGCAATTCACTCCTTGTTCTTTCCACTCCCAGTGCCAAAGCGATTGTGGACAGTTTCTTGATGCTATTCAGACGTAGCTGAAACAAAACATAACTCAGATTAGTTTCAGAATCAGTTTTGAATGACAAATAAAAAATAATTTACCACACTAGGAACAAAAAGAGATGTTAAAAACCTCTGGTCAGTAGATTCGGGTTATTTTATAAGAGACAGTGGTGAACTAACAAAGGCTGAAATAATAAGGTAGGAAAGAATCCAATCAGGGCATCTGTTATGCTTAATGCTTTCACTGAAGTTTCTTTATAAAAAATAATAAATACAATTATATCCACCCAACAATGCATTAGTTTATATTGAATATTCATATTCTACAGGTGTGCTAAAGTAACACGCATTTAAATAGAAAAAAAAATAACGGCAAAACAGTTCTGCTGTGGAAGTTTTATGCCCTGCGGTGGGTTGGCACCCTGCCCAGGATTGTTTCCTGCCTTGTGCCCTGTGTTGGCTGGGATTGGCTCCAGCAGACCCCCGTGACCCTGTGTTCAGATTCAGCGGGTTGGAAAATGGAATGGATGGATGGAGTTTTATGCCACGCTTTATACATCACTGACTCAACAATATAAGACCCCCCCGCTGTCACAAACAAGCCAGCAAGTACTAAACTCCAGCGAGCCATTAATTACATGAGGAGCATCACCAACACACTAGAGTCAAAACTTTATGGAAAACAGCAGGAAACACGGGAGGAGTATAGCTGATGACTTTGCCAATGTTCAGTCTCCAGCTTCATGTCCCAAATAAATCTCCAAGAGCAGTCAAACCGAGATGGCGAGATTGACATTTTAATCAATGATTTAAACAGATCTTGCAATATGCTGAGTGGGACAGACCTGGTCAGCCTACCCTCAGCAATTATTTATCCAGCATTCCTGGGAAATTTCAAGATGCTCCAAAGTCGATCAACGTATGTAACGCCTCCAGCACCTCCTGGGCCCTCTCCCAGTGGCTGGTGTCATCTTGTACGCCTCTTGAATGAAGGAGCCCAAGGGATATTCAAACTACAGGCCCAAACCAACTCAGCTGGCTTCTCTCAACTCCAAGAAGCTTTGGTTCTTCTCTGAGACCCCAAACACACTCACTGTATCATGGAGACAGAGCACAAAACGAGTGGTGGGTCCGAGGCTAAGGATCTGTGCTGGTATCCAGAAGGTTGCCGGTTCAAATCCCCGTCACTGCCAAAGGAGATCCTACTCTGCTGGGCCCTTGACCTGTAATTGCTCCAGGGGTGCTGTACTATGGCTGACCCCAAGGTGTGTGCGAAAACTAACAAATTCCTAATACAAGAAATTGTGTAAGGCGAAATAAAGAACACAAAAAAAACTCCAATTTTGGCCACGTGTTAAGCCTTCCTTTCATTCCTTGTGTCATCACCATTATCTCATGACCATAAGTCAAGAGCAAGATGTTCAAAAATCCTGTCCTAAGAAAAAAAAATACATTTTCAACAGGCAAAGCTCTCTGTGAGCCTGTCTTCTGAAATCATAAAAGAAACAAGAGAGCAGTAACCACGTAAGGTTTTTGAACATGCAAACTGTTAGCAAAGAGGAAAAAAATAATAAAGAATGGGGTAATGTTATACACTATGGCCCCCGTGCCACACAATACTTGATTTTGCCTTGACTGGCACCCAGCTCAACTGAACTATCCACTTCCTAGATTTGCTTTCATCTAAAATGGGGGCATAGAGAGCCACAGCTCTAGGAAGGTGGGGTGTATGTTATCATTTGACAGGATACACACAAAAATGTACAAATACTTACTAAAGTGGTTTACACAGACAGGTAGTGGTGGTGACTGGGCTGCAGGCCTTGCTAGTTTAATAACCACCACTGGTCCTAAGCTGGTGAGCTCACCTTTATGTACCCTCATTTTTAAAACAAAATGTTAATTCTGCATCTCTAAAGTATCTGCTGTGGTGTAGTGGTTAAGGGCTTTGGACTTCAAACCCTGAGGTTGGGGGTTCAAATCCCACTACTGACACCACTGTGTGACCCTGAGTCAGTCACTTCACCTGCCTCTGCTCCAACTGGAAAAACCAAAAGAAACGGAACCAATTGTATCATAAATGTTGTTAAGTCGCCTTGGATAAAGGCTTCAGCCAAATAAGTACATTTAAAATAGAAATGGTTTGTTTTACAGGGCAGCACTAAGTCTTACATTTATGTTTATTGAAGCTGCTAGATTCTTCAGTTTCTAGAATTTGAAGAAGCTAGTAGCTTCAATAAATTTACTTAAATATTCCAACAGACGGCTCAGCAACACATTAATATTTCTATGGAAATGTATTGACTCTTTCCTTGAATTTCCAGGAAAATGTATTGCAAAACATGACAGCAGTGCTTAGAAACCATGCCACACAAGCTTCTAAGACGCATAATCGTGGCATTCTGATAAAGCTCTTTGACTTTAAACACAGTGTGCCACAAATTACCACCCGGAGAATGGCACTCAACTTTTTTGGAATATTCCCGCTGTTACTTTTCAACTTTGCATTTCAAGCTTTGCAGAAGTAGAACTACACATGTAACACCAATGTGCTGCTTACACACAAGAAAAGAAGAAATCCTGGCATGAAATGAACTGGATATGCTGGGAAGTCCCATGTTTTGAGGACAGTGCGCTACACAACAGAATTAGAGGATGGAAGACAGGAGCCCGTAAATCAGGGGTAACCAACTCCAGTCCTGCTGGGCCGCAGTGGCTGTAGGTGTTCATTCTCACCCTTTTCCTAATCAGTTTTTACTGCCAATTAACTCCTTTTCCTTTCATTTTATAGCCCTGTTTTTAAGGATTCAGTCCCCTGAATTGATAAGTTTTGTTCATTAAATAACAACCAAACAGAAATGAGACGTGAAACGAGCCAACAGACGACCAGCTGAATTGGAACATCAAACTCCAGCCAATTTCACTCCCCGTGACCCTGTGTTAGGATACAGCGGGTTGACTGACTGACGCTTTCTTAATGAGCGGCCAACTCTTGTTGTTAATTAAAGCAATCATTGAATATCATGAGTTGTCGCTGCTCTCATTCTGACACAGCAGACTGTTGATTTTATTTTTTTCTAAGACTGCCATCAAGACGTTTTGGTGACCTGAGCAGACCAACATGAGCGAGACCTTCACATTTCTTTATTTTCATGTGGCAGCTTGTTTTGTGACTCGTTATCGTCTGGCTGCTCATTAAGGAAAAAGAAACAACTAAGGAGTGTGAATCACGTCAATTAAAACGAAGGCAAATCAAGTTAATCAGAAGCAAAAACGACTCACTAATTAAGAAGATGGTTAGAATGAAAACCTGCAACGACTGCGGCCGCTCTCAGCTGGCTGCACCACGTTGAGGGTCGGGTGGTGATGATTTCGTTTCCATGCATTTTCAAAGCAAAGTTATGAATAAAATGTCAAAACATCTATGCAGCTCCTTTATAACCTAATCACACATCAAGTTTTTCTCCCCCCCCCATTTTTAATCTCTAATTCACACCATTTTATCACGGCCATGTGCTTTTCTCCCCATGCGGGGGACGCTCTCCAGTCAGAGCTGAACACGATCAGATACAGTGGTAGCGTTTGACGTTGGAGCACATCTACCTTCCGCCTGACCAGAGATTCCTTGCCAACTTTTTACATTTTTGGCAAAGAGATCACAGCTACATTCTCACCCCGATAGCAAAACCAAAAATATTGTATATCAAGAGGCCCTTGAATATAAAAGCTATCAATATAAATTCTTCTCAATACAAATTACATTTTTTAAAAATTGATTTTTAAAGTTTGTTCCGTTTCACTACTATGTGGGTTGAGCTGCGGGGGACAGCTATAGTTGTTAATAACTTACAATTGTAACTGTTCCCTGCTTATGTAAAGTTGTCTACTGCAAGTATTTTCGGACTCTGTGCTTCATTTACATTAGACTGGATAGAACTTTATTTGTCCCCAGAGGGAAATCTTCTGCCTTGGCAGCCTCCGGCACAATGGGGCACTATACAGGTGTACTGCTCTCACTATAATGGAGCCCCCAGTAGCGTTTGACACATTTGTCCTTTTGCTTAAGTTTAATAGTGTTTAATAATGCGCATGGCTGATCCTCCGGCTAGGACGTTTAATAGAAATCCATAAAAATAAAAAAAAATTCTTCTGGATCTCCTCTATGCATGTGTTGTCTTCTGCAGCACAAGACGACTCGCCAGCCCTCATGTCCTCAATCCAATGGACCCACACCTCATGAGACCACTGGCCAGAACCAGCAAGAGAAACATACATTTTTACACAGAAAAATATTTCTTCATCTTCTGTTGGAGAACAGAGAGCTTTTGTCAGTATTATTACTGTTCCTTGTTTAGCTGATGCCTTTATGCAAAGTGACTTAGAAGTTACAATGGTGTACACCACAGAGGTTTACACTAAGTAATTAACCAATTAAATTTAAATAATTAAACTAATTAACTGATGGGCTACATTTGGCACAGTGAGCTGCAGGTGGAAGCTGAACTGCTTTAAAGTTTTGACATTGTGATACCGATAACGTGTTAGTAGAGTGGTGGAGGTAACGAGTAACCAGGTCCTTAAGTAATAGAAGATGATTTATGCTTTATTCGATTTCACTTGACATTCACATCTTTAAAATGTTTACATTCCCTATATTTTAGCCAGTGACGGTGCTGGTGCACACATGACATCTAATCAATTCAGGATACCGTTAATGAAATTCTTTCGACTTCAGGGACATTACTAAGGTAATTAAATGAACGGTGGAGAGGCGCACATGCTGACACAATGAAAAATGCAAGTCAGCTCACTGATGCCATCACTGCCGACGACTGACACTGGGTAACTCATCTGCCAACAATAAACAGAATAGTAGGTTTAGAAAATCAATTAAATAATCTCCAGAATGTTAGATACCGACACACACATTAGTGATGGTGCCTTCTAAAAGCAAAAATACAAATAAATGGTGTTACCTTTGAAAACATTGGGAGTTTCATTGTATAGAAGGTAATAATAATAATAATTCTTTGCATTTTTAAAGCGCTTTTCTCACTACTCAAAGCGCTCAGCAATTGCAGGTTAAGGGCCTTCCTTGCTTAAGGGCCCAACAGAGCAGAGTCCCTATTGGCATTTACGGGATTCGAACCGGCAAAGTTCCAACTGCCAATGCATTCAGTGTTTTTAATGGCTCCTTATTTACTAATAAGATGTAAAAGACAAAGCAGCCAGCGATTCTCCAGCTCGCTTGTTTCCATTCACATCTATCTGTGTGTGTTCATCACTAACGGTTTAATAAAAACTTAATAGAAAAATGTGACAGACTGAAAGTGATACGTTTTAGGCTTCACCTCATTTGGATGATATCCATACAAAGGAAAAAATCTACGATATAAGAACCTTACATTGCAGACTAACCAGCCAAAAAATTAAATAAGGTCTGAGATTAGCAAGGATTGGTTTCTAATTAAGCAGCTGGGTTGGAATGAAAACCTGCAGCCACTGCGGCTCTCCAGGACCGACATTGCCTACCCCTGTGCTATCCCATCATGCAATTAATAAAAGGTGCAATGAGAATCTGCTCTACGTCACTTGAATCACAAATCGATGAATCAGGACACAAGAGTGACGGTCAGGGAGTTCAAATTCTGAAGTAATCCGCTACATGTGACCGGTGGCGGCCAGTCAAAGATGGGAGTCGGCACCCATAGTTTCTCTGTACGTACAGCCAGGGAAAGAAGTACGTGATCCCCTGCTGAATTTGTAAGTTTGCTCACTTATAGAGAAATGAACAGTCTCTCATTTTTATGGTAGTTTCATTTTAATGGAGAGCGACACACAAATAAAAAACACGTTACATAAAAGTTATAAATTGATTTGCATGTCATTGAGAGAAATAAGGATGTGATCCCCTACAACTAAGATCCCAGAACTCCCACAGAGTGACTGGGCACACAGATTACAATCAATCAATCACAGATCCTCCTGATCTCAGCTCGTGATGTGTAGAAAAGCCCACCAGTCCAATGTCTTCCATTCCAACCTCTCCACCACCATGGCCAGCACCACAGAGACGACAAAGGACATCAGGGACAAGGCAGGAATGGGCGACAAGACCATGAGCAAGAAGCTTGGTGAGAAGGTGACAGCTGTTGGTGCGCTTATTCAGAAATGGAAGAAATATAAAATGACCATCAATCGCCCTCGGTCTGGAGCGCCATGCAAGATCTCGCCTCATGAGGTGAGGATGATGATGAGAAAGGTGAGGGATCAGCCCAAAACTACACGGGAGAAGCTTCATAATGATCTGAAGGCAGTTGGGACCACCAGAGTCACCAAGAACACCATTGGTAACACACTACGCCATCATGGATTGAAATCTTGCAGCGCCCACAAGGTCCCCCTGTTGAATAAGGCACATGTACAGGTCTGGATGTTCACTGGCAAACTTCCATTCAAATGAAACTACCATAAAAACTAGAGAGACTCTAGTGAGCAAATGTACAAATTCAGCAGGGGATTGAATACTTATTTCCCCTGCTGTAAGCACACACTGAAAGTACAGGCACCTCAAACCTAAACTGGACAGGCCCATTAAAAGAACGGATGGACTGCTGGACACACAACTGCGGCCCTGTCCATTACAGTTGCCACATCTCAGTGTCATGATGCTGTAAATTTGATGACTGCAACACACAGCGGACTGGCCACATTTCTGTACCCTCACGGCATGTACAAATCGTGTATTTTTTTCTGAATTAAATTATACAGCAAGAGATAAATAGCAATAAAAAAAAAGGCTTTTTTTCTCCTGCGAAGTGCTGAGGGGTTTTCCTGCTTTATTAAGTTAAACCATGTGGGATTGTTAAATAGTTGTCAGGATTCCCAGAATTCTGCAATGAAATTCAAGCCCTTGCCCATTTTCTCTCTTTATGCAGTATTCATTATGCCAACAGTTCAGAAGCAGTGAGTTAACAATGTGATTTATCTAAGACAACAAATAGGTGCTAGGCCCCTAATCTAAAAGTTCAGTGAACCTTCCTCGATCACGGAGGTTGCATTTCAGAGCCCCCCGCAAAAGGTGAAAATCCGCAAAGTAAAAAACACATTTATATGGTTATTTTTATATTGTCATGCTTGGGTCACAGATTTGCACAGAAACACAGGAGGTTGTAGAGAGACAGGAATGTTATTCAAACACTGCAAACAAACATTTGTCTCTTTTTCAAAAGTTTAAACTGTGCTCCATGACAAGACGGAGATGACAGTTCTGTCTCACAATTAAAAGAATGCAAACATATCTTCCTCTTCAAAGGAGTGCGTCAGGAGCAGATAATGTCAGAGAGATAGAGAGAAAGAAAAGCAAACAATCAAAAATCAACAGGTGCTGTTCAGGCTTTTAAGTATGCAAAGCATCGTGCGGGAAGCATATCGCCTGACAAAGCAGCCGCAAGTAGGCCCAGAAAGAAAGGGAGCGATGTGAAGGTAGTCTTTCAGGAGTGTCCGTATCCTCTAGGGGTGCAAACAGCCCTCCTGCTCACAATATATTTGAGGAGTTTTATTTAATACGTAATACGTGCTCTGATTGGGTAGCTTCTCAGCCATCCGCCAATAGCGTCCCTTGTATGAAATCAACTGGGCAAACCAACTGAGGAATCATGTACCAGAAATAAAAAGACCCATTGTCTGCAGAAATCTGTGAACCAGCGAAAAATCCACTATATATATTTAGATATGCTTATATATAAAATCCGCAACAGAGTGAAGCTATGAAAGTCGAAGCGCGATATAGCAAGGGATTAACTGTACCTCTGAAAGACGACTCCAACAAGCATGTCCATTCTGCGAAAAGCACAACACTGGGTACACAGCAGAATGTCCACAATTTGACTGACCAAGACGACTGGAGGAGAAACAGGTGACCACTTTAACTGGATAAGCTAATGTCGTGTCATACATGCTGCACCTTTCTTCCCACAGAAGTCGTAAATACAGCCAGCCAGACCCCTTGTGAAACTTGCGGCTTTCTGTCTGTGACTTTGGCCTTGTCGTGGTACACACTCAATATACAATGGCCTGCCACTAGAAAGCCAAGAGTTCGGTAACATGCATTAGTATTTGTATTCATCGTAAATCAAACAGATTAAGAAGCTGGACGCTTGTTATTAGTGATATTGAGTCCAAAACAAAACATCTGCAACATTAAGACATCACAGTAACGTGAGGAAAAAGAAATTACGCAGATAAGAAAAACAAGCAGCTCTCTGACGAGAAGCGTCAGTCCTGAATGAACCTGACAGCACCACCCTCTGGCTGGCTGGCTGACCTTAACTGAGTATCAGTCTCGTTCACAATCGTCTTCAAAACTCAGATCTGTTTAATATAAAAAAACGGCCTAATTCCCGTCTACACACACCACGTACTCTACGCTGCCCTCCTTATTTACGGCACTCCTTGCAAACACTCAACTCTCTGGGACTCTCCTCCCGGGTTTGCCGGTTAGACCTTCACCTCCATCTTGCTGTACAAACCCCAGACTGAAGGTTCATCCCCTGGTTGTTTTACCGCAGTCCCCCCTTTGACTTGGAGCGCTGAGCTGCGCTGTAACTTCTCCTCACCTCTGCCAAGTCCTCCGTCTAACAGTTTTACTTGGAAGCTCATTTTTTGATACTGTACTTGATGATAACATGTGGAATGATTATTTGATTTGCTGTTTTTGACTTTTACTCTATGGAGTCGTTTGCATATTTCATTATGTTGTCAATGGTATAAAAGAAAATGTTAAGGCACAATGAAAACATGTTATTTAGTTTGCAAAAAATATGACTTGCATAATTACTAAACTAAAGGGACTGCATTTGACTTAGTTGAGCAGGAATTAAAAATGGATGGATGGAAATTATACCGATAAATAAACTCACACTTGAAACAAACAAAAGTCTAACATGTCTGTGTCTTTTTAAACAGCTAAATGTAAAAACACTGCGGTGCCAGATCACTGTAATGTTTGCACAAACACATCACTGTGAATACATAAAGGAACTACAGGGAGGTTCACTCAAACGAGACCCCAAATATTCTGTTGTATCTCCTGTTAGGATGAAGCAATCAGAACCGAATCCGCTCTCTACCTTGACGTTTGTGTCATCGATTACATTCCATGCGATGCTGAAGTGGTTTCCGTTTTCTGACAGACATAAGTTGACGCAGCACTCCATGATCCTGAACGTATCAGCAAGCATCTCAGGGGTAACAGCAGGAATTTCTCGTTGGATGTTTCTCTTCAGATCTTCCACAGTGTTGTTCCGAAAGACTTTTACTTTGAGCAGACCCCAAAGGAAGAAGTCTGGTGGTGTAAGATCCTATGTCTGTGGTGGCCAAAGCCCCTTTGAAATGACCCTGTTGCCAATGTTTCTGCCATGCTCCTGGCCGATGTGTGACACATTGCTGGAAGTCACCTCCCGTTAACTCACCATCATCCAGTTGGCTCAGACATCGCTTAAACGAATTGGTGACCACCATGAAGACGCGCCGCTCAATACTGTACACCACCACCCTGATGAGAAGACGAGTGACTGAGTGAAGGGGTACGGGCGGTTGGCACCCAGAAGTTGCAAACGGAGGTTAAAGGTCGTGACGGCTGTCCAGCGCCTACCTCATCGCTCCGATGTAGGGGCATCCCGGCTTGTTTGAAATTCCATATACTGAGGAGCACGTTGCACGTTGTTTCGTTCAGATTGCGTCATCCTAGCAAGAGTTATTACAGAATATTTGGGGTCTCTTTTACATGAATCTCCCTGAAGTTTAGAATTATTGCTGACAACAACATTGACTACACTTCAGGTTCAATGTCACCTACATCTCCCAACTTGTTTGAAGATACCAAAGAAAATTTAGAAAAGGCAAATTTCCCTCTGGGAACAAATCAAGTCCTCCTGTATCACTCTAAGCCGATGTCACAATAAGCGACTTATACTCGTGTGGTATGTCAGATTTGCTGATAATGGTTGCTGATCTCATTAAAAAAAACTAAAATCACAGCCCATGTCACATTCACCTCGCCTGTCGCACTCATGATGGCCCTTTGTTGTGTCGGCTAATAATGTGCTGCCTGACAGAGCTGGCAATGGTAGAAAGTTTAACAAGTAGAGCAAGTTCTGCCACCATCTTGGCTCCTTTTTCTTTACTACTTTGACATTCTGCCATGGTACCATAAAACACAAGACATCAGACCGACAAGCTTCTCGGCATAAGAGTGGAAGTGCGTCTGCTAAAAGTGAAGCCTTTTTACAAGGAGACACACAGGAATTAAGTGTCTGCACTGCCTCAGCAGAGCCTTACGTGTCGTGTGAGTGTTACACACAAACTCAACTGCTGTGAAGCGTCATATTTATCTGTGTATTCATGATTTGAACATTTTCAAAATATTTAGTTGTATTCAATATTCATTTTTATATGATGAACATTTCATTTTTCTCGTTTCCTAAGGCTGCATTGCCACCATTCAAAGCTGCTTACATCTTTCTACTTTGTGTGCTGTTTGAATACCCACAACGGCCCGCGTAGCCAGCAGGTGAAAGGCACTTTGGTTATTTTGGGTGGATTGTTATTACAGGCCCAAATGAAGTCCATGTATGCTGGTGCTTCAGTCTTCTATACTCTTCCTAACATTTCGGGATGTGCTCATATTTGTAATCTTTAAGTATGTGTATCTGTGCTTTTAACCCGAACGTTGTCTTTGGGTCAAATTTGATTCGGTTTGGACTTTGAAATCTATAAAAAAGTATCCTAAATGTCATCTGTTCAGGATAAAAATAAAACATTTCCTAAATCTGAATAGCCTTTTAGTAAAGTGACTTAAGTTTACAAAAGGCTAAAAAAACCTCCAAATGTTGTACTTTCTTAAGTAAAATTCTTGAGAAGGCAGTCATTATGTAGCTAAATGATCACCTCAATAAAGCTGCTATTCTTGGTAAGTTTCAGTCGGGTTTCTGAACAAATCACAGCACTGAAACTGCACTCGTTCAAGTAGTAAATGACTTGCGGGTAAATGCAGACAGAGGCCATGTATCTGTTCTCATCCTCTTAGATCTGAGTGCCACATTTTATACCATTGATCACAATAATCTTAGAAATAGCCTTAGTCAATGGGTGGGCCTCTCTGGCAGGGTCTTAAATTGGTTTGAGTCCTACCTGGCAGGCAGAAAAGTCTTTTTGAAGTATAATTACTACAACTAACAGACTCCTGATATTCTATATGGTGGTCCACTAGGCTCTATCCTGGGTCCGCTGCTCTTTTCAATTTACATGCTTCCGTTAAGTCAGATTATCTCGGGGCACAACGTGAGCTACCACAGCTATGCTGATGACACTCAGCTGTATTTATCAATAGCGCCTGATGACCCCGACTATCTTGATTCACTGACACAATGTCTTACTTGTGTTTCTAATTGGATGGAGTAGTAATTTTCTCAAACTAAATAAAGAGAAATCAGAAACTTTAGTGATTGGCAATAATGGATATAATGAGGTTATTAGAAATAAACTTGATGCATTAGGATTAAAAGTCAAGATGGAGGTAAAGAATTTAGGGGTAACTATTGACTCTGACCTTAATTTTAAATCACATATTAATAAGATTACTAGGACAGCATTTTTCCACTTAAGAAATACAGCAAAAGTTAGATCTCTTATAACAGTGCAAGATGCTGAGAAATTAATCCAAGCTTTTGTTTTCAGTCGGCGAGATTACTGTAACGCACTCCTCTCAGGACCACCCAAAAAAAGACATCAATCAATTGCAACGAGTGCAGAATGCAGCTGGTAGAATCTTAACTAGGAAAAGAAAATCCGAGCACATCACTACACTGGTTACCTGTGTCATTTAGAACTGACTTTAAAATCCTGCTTATACTTTACAAAGCCTTAAATAATCTGCTCCATCTTATATTTCTGAATGTCTTACACCTTACACTCCAAATCGTAACCTTAGATCTTCAAATGAGGGTCTGCTTAGAATTCCAAGAGCTAAACTTAAAAGAAGTGGTGAGGCGGACGGCCTTCTGCTGTTATGCACCTAAAATCTGGAATAGCTTGCCAATTGGAATTTGCCAGGCTGATACGGTGGAGCACACGGCTGAAAACACATTACTGTAACATGGCTTTCTCAGAGCTTCATCTTAGTTTAATCCTGATGCTCTGTATATTCAATTAATTATCATTATTATTCATGGTATTCATATTCAAAAGCCGTACTAACCCCTACTTTCTCTTTTGTTCTTTTATCCGTTTTTTCTGTGGCGGTGACCTGCGCCATCACCACCTGATCAAAGCTCCGTGATGTCCCTCCATTGATGGATTACAGGCCAGAAGTCCACATGACCTTCTTCATCAAGTCCTTCCATGAGAACCCTGAATACACTGAGGACTGATTGAGATCATTTATGTCAGGTAGAATGCCTAGGGGGGCTGGCTGGTCTCGTGGCCTGGGACCCCTGCAGATTTTTTTTTTTTCCTCCGGCCTTTTTTTGTTCTCTCTGTTCTCCTAGGCCATCGGACCTTACTTTAATTCTATGTTAATTACTGTTCCCTTATTCTAATTTTATTCATTTTGTCTCTTCATCATGTAAAGCCCTTTGAGCTCCATTATTTGTATGAAAATGTGCTATAGAAATAAATGTTGTACTTGTGCACAGCTGTTACACATATTGAGCACTGCCATAACCTTTGGGTCACCTATGACACACATTTTACTCTCCTCTTTAATTTAGGGGTCTTTGTTTATTCACAACCATAAAAGGATCCTAAAGGTCATCTATTTTAAAACTCTGAGTTAACCGTTCAACAGGTAATGATGGTCAATTATCATAAAATTGGTTTGGTGTGAAAAAATCAGACGTGTAGCACCTAAAAAGAGGTGTCAGAAAGAGGCGATGTCACGTTAGGTGACCTCAACAGCGATTTTCAATCATCACCTTCCATTTACATAATCCTGGCGAGTCTCGCCTAACGTGACATCCCCAGAGATTCAATCCAACTGGTCCACGACTCTTGTCTTTAGTCGTAGGGACAGCTCTGTGTGCACGAGGGCTGATAACCAATCCAGAAGTACAACACGTAGAAATGTCGCATATTTTAAACTTCACAAACAGAAGAAAGACTCATCCTTCTGATGTCTCTCATGTTTAACACACTAAAACAGAATGGAAAAATGAAAAATGGGCCGAGGTCACAGCTGAACACGCCATACGGGTTTACCCATTAACCCTTCAGACAGCGCCGGCTCCGTCAGGCAGCACGTTATTGGCTGTCGGTGAAGTAGACACAGGTAGTCATGTTCAGTCTTTTAAACTGACGTGGTCTAATGACGAGATCAGAGACTGCGTTTCACAGATCTGACAAGAAGAGGTCGTCTAATGTGACATCGGCTTAAGGCACAGTACTGAGTCAGCATTGGAAGACACTGGAGGGGTGAAGCTTTCGGCAGACTCGTCAGCTCTAATTCTGGGTTAATGCCAACAGTCAGTCTCGCCTGGGTACCAATTTAGATATTAATTACTTCCTAATATTTTTTTTTAGTATTTTGTTGATCATAATTGTAATCAAGTGCCAGAACCAAATGAGAAGTTAAGTTAGCAAAGACCCCATCAACACGGCTTTACTCTAAACATTTCTGACCGCTGCAAAACAACTTAGTTTCAAGAATAAATCTAACAAAAGTAAGATGCACTCTACTTTTGATGCATTTTTTAATTATGTTTATTAGAGTAATGAAATGGCTTTTCAGCCTTTTAACTGATTAGCTCAACACTTGAAGACGAAGACACGCTTCAGATTGCTACTCTGAGGTCTCCTTGTACTGAGCAAACCTCTCTGTGTACAGCGTGGGCTTTTTCTTCTCTCACTAATTGTACCACCTTGAAGGTACAGCGTAACTGAACTCATCTGTACATATTACTGGATTTTTTGTTTCACTCCATTATCCTCCGAAACCAATATAATGCTGACTTGCCACGCTCAGAACTAAACAAATTTGGAAAAGTAACAGAATATTCACTGACCTTCAGGGGGCCGGTGACAGATCTGATAGCACTGAGCCCAAGGCAGTGACGCACGTGTGGACGCCATGCTGCGCTGCCCATAAGAAGACACACTTATGAAGACGACGACATGGGGAGCACACAGTGAGTGATGAGGGCATGGAATTGAAACTCGAGTCGTCGGAGCTTTGAGGCCGCAGCCTTCAACACCATTCTGGCAAAATTGTGAAAAGTACTATAAAAAAAATCTTTTACTGCATACAACCATCCATCCATCCTTCTTCTAAACCAGAATAGGGTTGTGGTGCAGCTGGGGCCAATCCCAGCAAGCATCGGGTGCAAGGCAGGACACCAGGCCACTGCACCCACATCAGGGCCAATTTACAATTAATAATAATTTATTTTATTTATAGTCCCCTTTCAAGGACACCTTACAGAGCACATTAATAAAACAGTCACAATATAAAATGAATACAATATTACAGTACAATAAAACCAGAATAAATAAAATTGAATTTAAATTTAATCAGACAGAATAAGGCAGCTTAAAAAGATGTGACTTAAGGCAAAATTTAAAAAGGTAGGAAGAGAGTCGATATTACAAATATCTTATGGGAGAGACGAGGGGCCGCTCGACTGAAAGCTCTAAACCCCATGGAAGTCAAGCGAGCAGGAGGTCTAATTAGAGTGACAGAGGAAGAAGATCTAAGGATATGGGAAGGAATGGAGATGTGAAGAAGATGGGAAAGATAAGGAGGTGCCCGATTATTGTAAGTAATAAGCTGAATCTTCAAATCAATTTGATATTTAACTGGGAGCCAGTGAAGCTGCTGAAGGACAGCAGTGATGTGTTCAATGGAAGGGGCTCTGGTAATAATGTGAGTAGGCAGCATTCTGAACCAACTGAAGTTTGTAAAGAAGACCAGAAAGGATACAATTACAATAATCAATATGGGATGTGACCACAGCATGACCAAGAATAGCAGTGCTGGTCGCTGGACGTAAAAGGATGGAAATACGCAGACCGAGTAACATTATTAATAAGTGCCTCAAAGTTTAAGGTGCTAACACCAGAGCTCTTAACCCAGGAGGAAGAAGAGATTAGAGAATGACCAATAGTCAATGAAATATAGTCAATCACATTTGTCCAAAACAGATTTAGTTCCTACCAGAAGGACCTCTGTTTATTCACTATTTAAGTAAATCAGCAGACAGCCATGATTCAACTTCCTACAGACACTCGGACAGGGAAGAAGGTGGAAGAGTGGAATCAAGCAGACAGAGCGGGTGTCATCAGCAGAACAGTGAAAATGAATATCACATTTCCTAAAGAGATGACCAAGGGGGCAGAAGATAAAAAAATAAATTGCCAATTCATCTAACCTGCATGTTTTTGGACTGTGGGAGGAAGCTCACATGCACAGGGGAGAAAATGCAAACCCCACACAGGTGTACTTGAGACACAAATTTCCCAGGAAGCACTGCAGCGCATTGATAATGGGCTGTTTGTTGCCTGACTGATTCAGCATTCTGGGTTTAAAATCCACATGTGGAGCCTCCAAGGACATGCTGACTCGGTTCATCTGCACTTCCAAACTGGCCTTGTGAGTGTGAGCCATGCAGTGGGCGGTTGCCGTGTCCGGGGCTCTTTCTTGACTTGGGCACAGTGCTGTCAGGATAGGCTCCAGCGCAGATGGGCCCCTTAATTACATTAAGCAGGATACTGTCTCATTATATTGTGAGTTTCCTCCCAGAGCCCAATGACATGCAAGTTAGAAGGATTGGTGGTGTTAAACTGGCCCTAGTGCATGTGTACCCCGTGATGGACTGGCTCCTTGTCCAGGGGATATTCCTGCCTTGTAGCTAATGCTTGCTGGGTTAGGCTCCAGCTCCCCTGCAACCCTGCTCAGGATAAAGCCAAGTGTGAAAGATGGATGGCCAGACAGACAGACTTTTTCATTACTCTAAGGTGTAATCAACTTTCACAACAAAGTCTATGCAAATGTCCACAATGACCATCAATAAACCTATTTACAGCAAACACAAATATCCAATATTTTAAAAACACAGTATGAAAAAAGTTTAGGGAAGTCAATAAAGCAAACCAAAAAAGGTTAAATATATAAAATACTTTATAAGAGGAAAAAAAGTGAAGTTTTGAAAACCCTAAAAGATAAATTTACGTTTTACCTACAAAATGAAAACACATTTCTTTTGCCGAGGAGTTAATCGGCTATTCCTGCACAGCAAGTTCCCTCTTCTAGATATCGATCAAAACACACACCACACGTCCACACTGCGCGGTTTCCATATAAACATTGCGTTACTCCCTCTATTGATCCGTCGACATTACAACTTATGATTTTTACAATTTCCCAACAGGTTATGCACTTTCAAATTCCAGGGCCTCACAACATGGGTTTACAAAACTGTGCATCGTTTACGCAAAAAATACAGCAAGGGGGCCTGCCAGGAATCGGCCATTAGCGGGCGTTAATGACACTTCCGCACAGTCTTCACAGATCCAAGCGGAGCTTTAAAACAAAAATTAAAGGCCGGGAAACCACAAAACCTCGAGTTCAACAGCAATTAAATATCCTACAAGGTCCATAAGCAATCATGTGATAAACGGGTCAACGGTAAAGAAAACGATCAAAACACGAAAGAATCCCCCTTTGATCAAGAGTCCGTCACCCAAGCCCAGCCCAGCGGTCTCAATTGAGTGGCCAGATGCCGATTGGTCAGCACTGTAAGTCGGATTCCCTTTTGTCGGGCTGGTCACCGTGAGCGAGGACTGCGGGTAAGGAGAAGGCCGTCTCTGGTAAACACAGCCCGCTGCCTCACTCGGAGCCGTCGGCGTGTACGCCGCTTCATTCATACACATCGGCAGCAATCCTCCAACGCTTTTCATTTACTACACAGAAATCACTACATCAAACAATGTCAGTAATCACTGCAGGAGCCGCTCTGCATATCGCGGAAACGGTGTTATTTTACGTGCGGGCTGGAAACGTATCCCAGCGTTGAGCAGGATTACTCATTAAAGCCAACTCCCCTTTTTTACCTCATTCATACGATACTAGCCGTGCTGCTCTTAAACGTGTTCAATCACACAAATGAAAGAATGCCAGTGCAGCGCATAATGCGTATTTCAGCGAGGGTCAGAAAACATTAACGAACCTGCACGTCTTCGTTACGCAGCTCGTCAATGAGCACTGCGATGGGATATAGAGAATCGTCTCCGTCTGCCGCCGCCATCTTCAGCTGTAGCTCCGTGCTTTAGAGGAGGCACGGGGTTTCCGCGCCTGCCAGCAGGGGCATCCCGAGCTCGCGCATAGCTCGTCACCAAGGCGACGCCAGCCAGTCAGGGACAGCGCGAGTTGCGCAATGTCACCGACAGACGCCTACGAAACGCCGAGCAGTGGTGAGGTGAGGCTTGGGGGACAACATAAAAATAGGACAGGATCAGACCCCGAAACGTCACAAACACCGACGCGAGTACATCAGCTGTCTGCTCTAACGTTTATGCTTTGGCATTTTATTTATTTTTTGGATTCACCTGCCGGCTCCACTAGCATTTCAAATTGGTCATTACGTGAATCACTGCAAAGTAGTTGAGAAGATCTTTAATACCGATAGTTTTACTGACCTTCGTACTTCGCTTTCTTCTTAGGAGGACGTTCTTAATCTTCGGCAGTGAATTTCAAGTTTGATAAGTCCTCAGAAACTCAAATGTCGTTTGATTGACAGGTACATTGCCGGCAGTTGACAGGAATTACTTAACAGTTCAAAATATAATGTGACACACACTCGTTTACACAAAGAAGTAAAACACATTATTCAGATTACAGTCACAAATGCCTTGTCATAGTGCTTCCTAAAATATAGCAATGGACGTCCACCTAGCTCAGTGATTCTTAACTTGTTTGAGTCACGGACCCCTTTAAGAATCTGATGAAAGCTATCGACCCTCCTTCCCCAGAAGTATTCACATAAACATTGCCTACAATGAATATAATGTACTTTATCGAGATTTGATTGTCACATACATACATGATATACACAAAATATTAAACTTTAAAGTGAACAATCTAAAAAACCCTGAGTAATGGCCACTCATCATAATTATGAAATACAATCCTCTTGTGCAAATTAAAAGATCTACTACTACATCTACTGTAAATCAACAGTACCAGACTATATTTATTATACTGTAAATGATAATTTTTATCTGACCCTCACGTACCCTCTGAAACCCATCCATGGACCCCCTAGGGGTCCACAGACCTCAGGTTAAGAACCCCTGACCTAGGTGGTGTGCTACTTCATTAAAAAAAATGAAACTGCTTATTCATTTGTATGATTGATTGATGGCTATATATATATATATATATATATATATATATATATATATATATATATATATATATATATATACTGTATCAGTACATCCGGAAAGTATTCCCAGCGCATCACTTTCTCCACATTTTGTTATGTCACAGCCTTATTCCAAAATGGATTAAATTCATTTTTTCCCTCAGAATTCTACACACAACACCCCATAATGACAACAAAGTTTTCTTGAGGTTTTTGCAAATTTATTAAAAATAAAAAAACTGTACATAAGTATTCACAGCCTTTGCCATGAAGCTTTAAATTGAGCTCAGGTGCCTCCTGTTTCCCCTGATCATCCTTGAGATGTTTCTGCAGCTTCATTGGAGTCCACCTGTGGTAAATTCAGTTGACTGGACCTGATTTAAAAAGGCACACACCTGTCTATAGAAGGTCCCACAGTTGACAGTTCATATCAGAGCACAAACCAAACATGAAGTCAAAGGAATTGTCTGTAGACCACCGAGACAGGATTGTCTCGAGGTACAAATCTGTGGAAGGTTACAGAAAAATTTCTGCTGCTTTGAAGGTCCCAATGAGCACAGTGGCCTCCATCATCCGTAAGTGGAAGAAGTTTGAAACCACCAGGACTCTTCCTAGAGCTGGCCGGCCATCTAAACTGAGCGATCAGGGGAGAAGGGCCTTAGTCAGGGAGGTGACCAAGAACCTGATGGTCACTCTGTCAGAGCTCCGGAGGTCCTCTGTGGAGAGAGGAGAACCTTCCAGAAGGACAACCATCTCTGTAGCAATCCACCAATCAGGCCTGTATGGTAGAGTGGCCAGACGGAAGCCACTCCTTAGTAAAAGGCACATGGCAGCCCGCCTGGAGTTTGCCAAAAGGCACCTGAAGGACTCTCAGACCATCAGAAAGAAAATTCTCTGGTCTGATGAGACAAAGATTGAACTCTTTGGTGTGAATGTCAGGCGTCACGTTTGGAGGAAACCAGGCACTGTTCATCACCAGGCCAATACCATCACTACAGTGAAGCATGGTGGTGGCAGCATCATGCTGTGGGGATGTTTTTCAGCGGCAGGGACTGGGAGACTAGTCAGGATAAAGGGAAAGATGACTGCAGCAATGTACAGAGACATCCTGGATGAAAACCTGCTCCAGAGCGCTCTTGACCTCAGACCGGGGCGACGGTTCATCTTTCAGCAGGACAACGACCCTAAGCACACAGCCAAGATATCAAAGGAGTGGCTTCAGGACAACTCTGTGAATGTCCTTGAGTGGCCCAGCCAGAGCCCAGACTTGAATCCGATTGAACATCTCTGGAGAGATCTTAAAATGGCTGAGCACCGACGCTTCCCATCCAACCTGATGGAGCTTGAGAGGTGCTGCAAAGAGGAATGGGTGAAACTGGCCAAGGATAGGTGTGCCAAGCTTGTGGCATCATATTCAACAAGACTTGAGGCTGGAATTGGTAACAAAGGGGCATCGACAAAGTATTGAGCAAAGGTTGTGAATACTTACGGACATGGGATTTCTCAGTTTGTTTATTTTTAATAAATTTTCAAAAAACTCAAGTAAACTTTGTTGTCATTATGGGGTGTTGTGTGTAGAATTCTGAGGAAAAAAATGAATTTAATCCATTTTGGAATAAGGCTGTAACATAGCAAAATGTGGAAAAAGTGATGCGCTGGGAATACTTTCCGGATGCACTGTATATATAAATAAAATGTATATATTTATATTATACTAGGGGGCTTGCCCCCTGCTCGCTTTGTTCACCAACCCCACTTGCCTGCACTACACGCCAGCCACTTTACGTCTGTGCTGCTCGTGTTGTGAAGAGGGGGGCTGAACGCACCCTAAGGAGACGCGTCTGCTCCTCTGAAACCCCCTCTTAAACAGTAATACAATGGGAAACAAATAGTTTTTTTTTTTTTTTTTTTTTACCTCTTCTTTGCTCGATCAGCTACTGGATTGCTGCTGCTGTTGTGCCGTGTGATCAGCATCTCACGTGGCACTTCGAACACTTAAAAGCCTGTACTGCAGCTGTCCTACTCTTTGTCTTTTATTTCTGGCCCCGGGTGGGCGTGGTTAAATATCTTGGCACAAAGTCTTGTCTCGCGGGACACGAGTTCTTGATATTTTTTTAGTTTATAATTTAAAAATATATATGTACTAGACAAAGAGCCCATTTCGACAACGTAAGATGAAACGGGCACGAGTGGAATAGTAATAAGTATAAGCACCACAAACCTGATATAGGTGTATTGAATCATAATGCGTAATTAGGCCTCGAGCTGTAGTCGAAATCGCCTTTCAGGCCTCTAGAGCTTTAATCGAAGTCGCCTTTCTCTTTGAATTTTCGCGGCCGTAAATCCGCCGCCTGCCGCGATGACGGTCTCGTAAGGTTTTTCGGGCAGCTGTGCAGAAGGTGACTGCGCATCATGGGACAGAAGGACAATCCCGACCGCTTTTATATAGTGAGATAATTTTTAAAAACCATGCTTATTTTTTACTTTTTAGTACACTTTTTAATATAAGTCTCTCATACACCACTCGTAAAATAAAAGGTGGACACTTTTGCTAAAATTTTAAGAAGTGTTTTTTGATTGTTGATTGATGAAAAGCGCCCATGTTTTTATTTTATAAGTGATGTATGAGAGACGACTTATTTACTTTTCAGTACACTTTTTAACTTAACATAAGTGTGGTTTTTGAAAAATATTTTTATATATTTTTATATATATATATATATATATACTGTATAGATTATTTTCAACTTTTTAGTCTTGGGTTTGTTTTAGTATAATTTTGCAATCAATAATTTAACATTTCCTTTAATATTTCTATCCATTACTAGCGCCATCTGTTGGTGAAATCTTCTATTTTTCATATGAAAATTTCATTTCTTAATTAACATGGATTAATTAACCAATTAGTGAAACTGATTATTGATTCATGTATTGTCATCAGAATTGAGTAAGTGTGCAAAATTTCAAGTCATTTGGACAATAGGAAGTGGGTTAAATATCAATTACAAGATTTGTACCGGACAACAAACAGGTGAAGGTAAAAGAAGAGTGGTAATAATAAAAATAATAATAATAAAAAGGAATAAGAATATGAAAATCTAACAACATCACAGCACCACAAGTTTGATAAATTCTGGAAAGAATGATACCAAACATGTATATGTAGGTTTTAAAATAAGCCAAAATTAAAGCATGACAAAAAATGTGACATAATGTCACATAAGATCATTGCACTTTTAGGCTTAGGATTTTAAATTATATATATATATATATATATATATATATAGAGAGAGAGAGAGAGAGAGAGAGAGTAGATAAATATATACAGTATATACAGTATGCTTCATGAAACATCAACAAGTTTTTAAGTCTTCATCACTGAAGCTCCTTCATCTCCACAAAGTCACCATTTGGGGGAACATCATGAGAACAGGAGATTCTGCCCTGCATTTTTAGAATGTCCTGAAGCATCATGGCACATGAATGATCTCAACCAGCATCTGCTTTTGACAAAATTCCTATCCCTCATTTATCTGAGGGTTTCCTTTATTTTGGTAGGTCGTGTTAAACGTAGATGATCAGGAGTACGGCTTCTCACTGGCCATTGGGTTCAAATGTAAATCAAGAGGTTAGCAGCTCCATCTTGATCACTGCCTTCCTGTGGTGCCCCCTAAATCAGTTGCTTCACTTTTCACAACTGGTACTGGAGAAATGCAGAAAGGATTTGTGGTTTGGGAGTTAAAATCCTCAGATAGGCAAATAAAATAATTGAATCAACAAGAAATAAAATTAGCAATGTCAGAATAAATTTGAATGCTGCCATCAAGCAACAGAGCATATGGGGAGGGTGCAGGAGAGTGGGCGCCGGGAAGGAGAATGACTCACCGCCGCATTCATCTTTCAGGTTTCTTCTTAGCAAGTTGGTAGGTTTCAGGCTAACCAACGTCCATATTGATCTATCGAAAGCAGCGTAGATGGGCCGTCTGAGTCATTCAGTTTGAGAGCTCAGTAGGTGAGCAGCAGGCCAAGACGACGCCTACGAGACAAAGTGGCACATGATGGCGTTCAGGCCGTTAGGCTGCTGTGTGCTTGTATCCAGTGCCTACCAGCGGCAGTTTACCTCCGTTATTGTTATGCCAGGATGAAAAAGGGCAAACAAAAAGGGTAAAAATAATGGAAAAATGAATTGGATATGTATCATCTAATGAACCTGTGCCCTCCAACACATTTCAGTTGCCGCTACTGAATCGCGTCGGACACTTTCACAGGTGTGTTATTTGTACCATCTGAACAAGCTTTGGGGACAAGGCCTACATTTCAGATCTGTCTGAATCATTTGCCTCTTAGGGCCATATTCTCCTCCTCCTTAGCTATTCCCATTTTTATATGGGGGTCTCTAATTTTGACTAGAGGGTCCACTTTTGTAGAGTGGACCGACTCGACAAACTCAATCCACAGACAGAATGTAAAGAAGCAGCAGGACTCGTACAAATCAAGTGTGCATACGGCATACTTACTTCACGGCTGTGCTTTGGTGCTTTCACAGTCTTCTGAGAAACGAATCGAAGCTCAGAGCTACGCATGTTAAGTGTAAGAAGTCGGCCTTTCCTGGGTCTCCTTGACATCTGCAGGTCAGCGTGTTCCTTGTTCACTGTCAAGAAAAGACGCTGTCACCATTATTTACAGGGGTATAGAACACGTTTAGCAATATTAAGTACCCACATCTCCATCTTACCTCCAGTCCAATGGCACACACAGGTACAACATGCACAGTAGTGGACAGACTGTAAAATGGCTGGTCGCCATCCACACGCTGGCAGCTGAGGTACCCTGCGCGTTCCTTCCTTTGACGTCATCTCCAACTTATTTAGGTGTCTTCAAGTTTCTCCCTTTTAATGGCAGACTGCAGCATTCACACTTGAGTGTGGCTTGAAAGACGTAATAACAGCTGGTGTCTTCGATTCACCGTTGACCAACCGTGTCACTGTAGGCCACATCATAGAACTGTGAACTCTGTAACAGAAAACAAATTTGAAGGATTTTTGAGACATTGTTAACAGACAGTTGTTTACAGTGTGAACACTAAACGAGTCCAAATGATTAGTTGGGGTGCCAGCCATGCCACCCTGTTTAATGCAAGGCAATCCAAAAATGAAAGCACTCTGGAAGGGAACAGACACACAGTGGCACAATCAAAAACTGCCACGAGCAAGTAGTCTTTTTGGCTTTCCCAACTGAAGTACCACTAAAGAGCACGGTGGGCTCAGGTCCAAAACTGACTAGACCTTCCTTCTGGGAATGTCTGACTTTATACAGTGCCCAACCAGAGGTGGGGGGGTTGGTCAGTTGTCCTCATTGGGCATCTTCTTGGAGCTGAGGGAAAAGACATCATTAGTGACAGCGCCACCTCCTATCTCGGGGTGGCATCATATACCCAAGTTGTGCCCATAAGGTCACCCTCAGATACCCATGCATGACGAGGGAGTGTGTTTTCTACATCAAAGTCAAAAGTCAAAGCAAACTTTATTGTCATCTCAACCATATACAAGTACTGTATACAGACAGACGAAAGTGCGAAGCTCAGGGTCCACAGTGTAACAACATGAAGTGCAAATAAAAAATTAAAATTAGGATTTAAAATTAAAACACAAACAAAACATTGTGCAAAGACAAGACAAAGAAGTAGCAGCAATATTACATGCCAGTAACAGAAAAGAAATTCAGTAATTTCTATTGCAGATTAGTAAGTTTTTCATAATTTACTTTCATAAATACATTTTTTTCTTACATATAATAAGCCTCGAGTGTTTTTGTGTGTGTTTGTAAGTGGATCCAGTGATGGACTGGCACCCAGTGCTTTAACATACTATGACAAAACATGAAGACCTGTGCCAGAAAGTGGGACAAGAGCCAGGCGCCATGCAGATCCAGAAGAGAATGTGAGGCTGGAGCGGTCATATTGTACATGTAGATACTGCTGAAGAACCTTTGTGTGAAAAACTCGAACTGAGATCAAGATGTGTGACGTCTGAGAGGTTTCCTTTACGGTGGCTCAGAGCTTCGAAAATACTGCCATCTAGTGGTGCGCATAATCATAGCAGCCATGAACTCGGTGCCCTTGTTAACTGCATTGCTTCAATCGGACAGGCGCACACATTTTAATGTTATGTAATCATGTTGTCAGTTAAATGATACAATAAATGTACATGTTAGTATGCTCCACAGATTTCTTGCACAATATAATCTTTAAATGTCTTGTCCTAAAGAAGTAACTTGATGACTTGACAGCAACCCTTATGAATAGACACACGTTTCGTGCTCCATATCATGTTGTAACTTTTTCATATGTGGGGATTTTTGGTGTGGGGCGACATGAAAAATGAATGTCCCCACCCGTATTCCGGGAGCACTAGTACCAAGGGAGGCTGTGAATTACAACCGAGTTTGGGGAATGTGCTGCTGCAACAGGGCAAATATAAGGGGGTCTTAGCGATGGTGCCTACAGTATCAATGGAACGTTAAAACGAGTAGCCCACCGTCTGAGTGTCATATGAAAGCTTATTAGGGTACAGACAAAAAAAAAAAATAGGCACACAGTGGGAAAAAAAGCACGAAATGTCAACTTTAATCTTGAAATTTCCACTTTAATCACGTAGTTTATTTTGCCGTTAAAGTAGAACATCGTAAAGTTCATCTTAAAATCGTTTAATTTACTAGTTTCTCAAATCCCATTGTAACTAAAGTAGCACATTAAATGCTTTGTTCTGTATTTAATCTTCTGTGTGTCTGAATCACTACGTGCTTCTTAAACGGGCTTTCTCTTCCTCCAACAGGACACAGAATCCATTACATTGGTGATATTACAACTCTCTGAATAATTCAAATACTGACATGTATACGTGATATCACTTTCATGATGATAGGAGTTAAAGCATGTTATTAAACATGGGAACACGGTGGCGCAGTGATTGTTCATATCTCACGCAAGAGGCTTGCTGCGCCATGCGCGACCTTCAATGAAATACTTTATCACAGCAGTACTGTCTCTTTCAAATGTGCTAACCTCTAATTCCTGTCCTTACTTTTCTTTCTCCAAATACCCAATCGCCACACAATCAGTGAATTTCCCCTTGGAATTAATAAAGTATCTATCTATCTATCTATCAGCTCTATAATAGACGTTAAGCCATCTGTAAGCTGAGAACGCAGATTCTTCAAAACTTTTAAGGAACATTGAAATATCCTTGTAGTTCATGTTTAATTATTCTGTCCGTCTATCCTTCCAGTATCGCGTCAGCACAAGAATACAATGCAATGCAGGAACAATCCCTGAACTAGCTAGCGCTGCGGCACCGTGTCCTCACATGTTTAATTATTAACAATACAGATTATTTAAATGAAGTTAAAGTTTTATCTGTATAATATACTCAACATATTTTGCTGCATTTCATCTTAAAAATGATAACGTCATCATATGTAAATACGCGCTTTATACAGTGGCGCAGGTTGTGCAATATTATAACTGTATCCCAAGTTTACAGTGAGGTGATTGTACTTATAAGTCCAAACAGTTCTACAAAGAGCACTTGATGGACTGATTGAGTGTGTTTAGAGTTCTTGGGATGAAACGGTTTCTGAAATGCGAGGTCCGTACAGGAAAGTCTCTGAAGCGTTTTGCTGTGGCTCAGGCAGCGTCTGCTTCATGCTGTGTACCGATAATTCTCTTTCTGATGAGCTGCTGCTGTGATTCCCCACTCAGATACAGTGATATACAGTGGTGTGAAAAACTATTTGCCCCCTTCCTGATTTCTTATTCTTTTGCATGTTTGTCACACAAAATGTTTCTGATCATCAAACACATTTAACCATTAGTCAAATATAACACAAGTAAACACAAAATGCAGTTTTTAAATGATGGTTTTTATTATTTAGGGAGAAAAAAAATCCAAACCTACATGGCCCTGTGTGAAAAAGTAATTGCCCCCCTGTTAAAAAATAACCTAACTGTGGTGTATCACACCTGAGTTCAATTTCCGTAGCCACCCCCAGGCCTGATTACTGCCACACCTGTTTCAATCAAGAAATCACTTAAATAGGAGCTGCCTGACACAGAGAAGTAGACCAAAAGCACCTCAAAAGCTAGACATCATGCCAAGATCCAAAGAAATTCAGGAACAAATGAGAACAGAAGTAATTGAGATCTATCAGTCTGGTAAAGGTTATAAAGCCATTTCTAAAGCTTTGGGACTCCAGCGAACCACAGTGAGAGCCATTATCCACAAATGGCAAAAACGTGGAACAGTGGTGAACCTTCCCAGGAGTGGCCGGCCGACCAAAATTACCCCAAGAGCGCAGAGACGACTCATCCGAGAGGTCACAAAAGACCCCAGGACAACGTCTAAAGAACTGCAGGCCTCACTTGCCTCAATTAAGGTCAGTGTTCACGACTCCACCATAAGAAAGAGACTGGGCAAAAACGGCCTGCATGGCAGATTTCCAAGACGCAAACCACTGTTAAGCAAAAAGAACATTAGGGCTCGTCTCAATTTTGCTAAGAAACATCTCAATGATTGCCAAGACTTTGGGGGAAATACCTTGTGGACTGATGATTCAAAAGTTGAACTTTTTGGAAGGCAAATGTCCCGTTACATCTGGCGTAAAAGGAACACAGCATTTCAGAAAAAGAACATCATACCAACAGTAAAATATGGTGGTGGTAGTGTGATGGTCTGGGGTTGTTTTGCTGCTTCAGGACCTGGAAGGCTTGCTGTGATAGATGGAACCATGAATTCTACTGTCTACCAAAAAATCCTCAAGGAGAATGTCCGGCCATCTGTTCGTCAACTCAAGCTGAAGCGATCTTGGGTGCTGCAACAGGACAATGACCCAAAACACACCAGCAAATCCACCTCTGAATGGCTGAAGAAAAACAAAATGAAGACTTTGGAGTGGCCTAGTCAAAGTCCTGACCTGAATCCAATTGAGATGCTATGGCATGACCTTAAAAAGGCGGTTCATGCTAGAAAACCCTCAAATAAAGCTGAATTACAACAATTTTGCAAAGATGAGTGGGCCAAAATTCCTCCAGAGCGCTGTAAAAGACTCATTGCAAGTTATCGCAAACGCTTGATTGCAGTTATTGCTGCTAAGGGTGGCCCAACCAGTTATTAGGTTCAGGGGGCAATTACTTTTTCACACAGGGCCATGTAGGTTTGGATTTTTTTTCTCCCTAAATAATAAAAACCACCATTTACAAACTGCATTTTGTGTTTACTTGTGTTATATTTGACTAATGGTTAAATGTGTTTGATGATCAGAAACATTTTGTGTGACAAACATGCAAAAGAATAAGAAATCAGGAAGGGGGCAAATAGTTTTTCACACCACTGTAAATACTCCGAGTGGTACAGTGAGAGTAATATGGAAAAAGATGATCTGCTGTGGCAACCCTTAACGGGAGCAGCTGAAAGAAGAAGAAGAAGAAGAAGGTGCAGTGAGCGTTACAACACTAAAGCAGTTCTGGTATTTGGAATACTATGGCTATTCCCTGGACCATTATACTGCTGCAGGTTAATTACAATCAGATGCGTTACACTAATAAACAACATGCAGTTCATTTCAGTGTATTTATAAAGCCACGTCAGGAATGTGGAGCTAAGAAAGAAAGGGTGACCACACAGGAACAGTAGCACTGCTTTGACGCTGGGTGCCGTCAGTCTGCAAAACCGAGGGGAGAAATTGCGTACGCCAGGGCATGAGGTACCATGGAAATGTGCGTGGCTTTACGCCAAGTTTAGATTTTATACATCGCGATTTGAGCGTGGAAACGGGAGTACGCAACATTTCTGTGCATACGCACCGTTTATACATGAGGCCCCTGGTCTGATGAATCCTGTTTTCTGTTGCATCAAGTGTACAGCTGGGGACATGTGTGTCCTTTACCTTGGGAAGAGATGGCACCAGGATGGACTGTGGGTAGAAGGGAGTGGGATGCATTGGGCAACCTTCTGCAGGGAAGCCGGGCATTGAGATGGACGTTAATTTGAGACACACCACCTACCTAAACAAAGTTGTAAAGTGGGAACCCCCCTTCATGGCAGTGGTATTGCCTAATGGAAGTGGCATCTTTCCAGCAGGATAAAGAGGTCTGCCACACCGCACAAGCTGTTCGGGAATGGTTTGAGGAACATGAAGAAGGGTCTGAATGTCCCCAGATCTCAGGCCAGGCTGTGGGATGTGTTGGGACAACAAGTTTTATCCACCAACTTACAGAATTTGGAGGATTTTCTCTAAGCACCTGGTGCCTCATAACACCGGACACCTTCAGACGCACAGCAGGCAGGTGGTCAGAAGGTTTTGGCTCATCATCTTGTAATTAGCACCATCTTGGATGTGTGTAATTCAGGAGATTATAAAACGAGGATTTGTGCCATCACACGACCTGGCAGGCGAGGATTTGATAAACACGACTGTTTGGTCACCGTGACTCACTGCCTGAAAAGCCCATTACAAACACTCCAGGATTCATAAACACTGCAATCAAGGCGACAATTCAAGGCTTTCGCTTCTGCTTCTCTCCTGCGGTTTTCCCGACTCGGTGGGCTGCGCGGTGCAAAGTGTCCAGCAGTCAAAGAACAAAAGGCAGGAAAGTCACAAGTGACCCAAACTCAAACAGACGGTGACATCGCAGGGTCAGGGGAAACGTCACCAGCTTGGATTTCCTTCTGAGGAAGTTGGGACAACATGATTGGGGGGGGTGGGGGAGACATCAACTACAATAAGTGACTACAGCGTGAGGCGGGCAGCCGGGCACCACAGCTAGAAAAGGTTTGTTATTTGGCTTTGTTGTGTTTACCACGAAAATGGGACCCACAGCTTAAGTGTTTGTTATTGATTTATTTTTAAAATTAATTGGAAAAAGATTAGTAAAGAATCAGCAAAATGAATTTCAGTTGGGCTGCATTATATGGGACCACATGTATCTGTTATTTCACCATACAGTGCCTTTCATATCCATCTCTGATACAGTACATCACCTACCTGTCATACAGTGCCAGTCCAAAAATAAATCTCCTGATATATAGTGCCTTGCATGTCTATCTCTCTGCCATGTATCTCTCTGCCATGTGGTGCCATTCATATCTGTGGTATCTACTGCTGTATGATATAACCAGCTGTGCTACCCGCTCACGGCGGGCTGAAATCAAAGTAATCCACGTAGACCTCAGCAGGGCACCATCTACTGGAAAGTATTCGGAAATGCATATGCTAATCAAATGCAATGCACCATTCCAACAGATGGTGCATCACAGACATCTGTAGTAAGGTTTGTGACGTGCCATCTGTTGGAATGATGAAGACACACACACAGACAGACACTTATCCTTTTATTAAAGTGGATGATACGCTTATCTAGCTGTCTAGGGCCTTTAATATCTACAGTGTGTAACCGTCTGTCGTATTGCACTTGTCATACAGTACGTCTGTTCATCAACGCATTATATAGCACCTTTCATATCTAATTATCTGTCTATCGTACTAGGTCTTTTGTATCTCTCTCTAATATAGTAAGAATACTCATCTGTTATACAAGGCAAGTCAAAATTATGTTAACACTAATGGTACTGCTATGTATATATATGGAGAATTTATGTGTCACATACGGTACGTGTGTTGAACTCGATGGCGAACAGTTTGAGACATTCCTGTAAATCATCCTGCACATATGAAGTATGTTTTGTGAATAAATTGTTTCCACCATTCAAATGTTAACATCATTTTGACTCACCTGGTATGTTTTTCATATCTATTTGTCTGTTTAGTGATGTTTAACATAGTGCCTTTCATATCTATCCATTGATTTATTATAGTGTTTTTCAAATATGTCAGAGCCTATCATATGTATTTATCAATCACATGGCGTCCTTTTTATCCCTAATACAATGATTTAACAATCTTTATATATACTGTAATACGCTACCGTGGCTGTCCGTTTGTCTGTCCAGGATTTTAAATCACCTGAAGCTCGCAAACCGTTTCACCGATTGACTTGAAATTCGGTACACATGTACTACGTGACGTCTACTATCTGCTTTCGGGGTGATGATTGACCTCCAAGGTTATTCCTCGGCAGCGGGCAGCAAGGCGGCCATGTGGTGCATGTGTACGGGCGCCGTTCTCATTCCTCTATCTCTTCATATCTTAAATCATTCTTGAGGCAGATTGAAGACTTAAGTGAAAAATTAAAGAAAAAGTACTAAGTAATTGCAACACAAACTCTGACTTAATCAGTTTTAATGTGAAAAGAGGACAACAAAACAAGAGAAGAAGCAGCCCGCTAGGGAGGAGAAAAGAAGAGCAGCTCAGGAAGGAACAAGCGCATCGACCTCTGAGCCAACGAATGGGAAACGTACAGAGAAAGAGGAGAAATACTAGGAATGTCAAGTCAAGTGGAGTCACTGCAGGTTATCGTGCCGTTAGTGGTCTATTATAGTGCCTTTCACATCTATCTTAACAACTGATTCATCATGCAGTGCCTTTGATAGCTATAGGGTGGTCCATATCTAACTATGCAATTATTACATTGCATTAAAAGTTGCATAGTTAGATCTGTGTGTACAGTGTCTGTGATGGTGTGCTTTTCTGTCTCTCTCTTTATTTGTTATATTGGACCTTTCATCATCTTTTTAAAATATGTCTTTTGTATTTATCTACAGTATATATCTATGATATTGTGTCATTCAAACTATTATATAATGCCTTTTATACAGACACATATTCAAGTGGCTGCATAATATAACCAGATAGACAATTGATGAATAAGAAGATGGCTGAAGAAAACAGATATAAACAGGCACTGCATAATGATGAACAGGAAAAGTCAAATATAGGTTTAGGTATTTTATACCGCCTTTCATATCGATCTCTATCAAATAGTGTTTTTCTCTCCATGAGATAAATAGACACAAAAGGCACTATATAAATCAAATAGATATGAAAAGCACCTTATGACAATCAGATAGAAATGTAAGGCACTATATGATGATTAAGACAATATATAATCGAAAGATATGGACAGCAGTTTATAACAGAGAGAAAAGCAAACACTGTGGAAAACAGACAGATGTGAAAGGCACTATATGATAAACAGATGTGGAAGGCACTATATGATAGATAGACAGATGTGAAAGGCACTATATGATAGATAGATAGACAGAAAGGCATTAAATAATAGATAGACAGAAGATGTGAAAGGCACTATATGATAGATAGACAGATGTGAAAGGCACTATATGATAGATAGATAGACAGATAAAGGCATTAAATAATAGATAGATAGACAGAAGATGTGAAAGGCACTATATGATAGATAGACAGATGTGAAAGGCACTATATAATAGATAGATAGATATACAGAGAAAGGCATTAAATGATAGATAGATAGACAGATGTGAAAGGCACTATATGATAGATAGACAGATGTGAAAGGCACTATATAATAGATAATTTGACAGGCACTATATCAGAGAGAGATGGCTATAATGAAAGACACTGTCAAATTTGAGTCTCCTCTTGGGGACAAATAAAGTATCTATCAATTATATAACACCTTTCCAATCTATCATATAGTGCCTTTCACATCTATCTATTAGATAAAGGCATTAAATAATTATCTATTATATAGTGCCTTTCACATTATCTATTTATCCATCCCTTCAGTCATATAGCCCCTTCACATGGGTTACGTCACTTCACCAGGGTGCCAGCAGCACTCCCCCCCCCCCCCCCCCCCCCCACCTTGAGTCACCGTTAAAAGCCCGCTTCACAATTATGGCCAAGAGCCGCCACTTCATTTGCTTTATTGCTTTATTGGTCGTCGTTGAATTAGGTTAATGCAGCATATTTTACTGGTCACTGCTTCCTGCAATCTACGATTTTTCTAAGCCATTTCACTTGATGGCCCCCACAATCTCTATTTTCCATTTTAGTGCCCCGGGCTCATCCGTGCCCACTCTGCTCTGTGATCGGCCGTCCTGGACAGCTTTCTTCTCCCTTTGCCACATCGGCGAGTGGAGCCGCTCGTTTACTCGAACTCTCAAACTGCATGTTGATGAGGAATAAGAAGAAAATGCTGATGGGTGTTGAGTGGCTAAGGAGATGAAGGCGGCGGACCCTGATGCCCCCTGAGGAGTGCCAAGTGAGTACCCAGCTGATGGGCGGCGAGTTATTCAGGCGTAGTGAGGCGAGGGGTCCACATTAATTTCAGCTTTGCGAGTAAAGCGCACTCCAAAAATGTAATTAAATACCAAACTGGTGATGAACTTTAAAACACCATCTTCACAAGCATATTATGGGATGGCTTTCAAATGGTTGCACTCAATGTTGCTGTTGTTTGGTTTGACTTGAGCACAGAAGTCCACAGGCCATCACAACAAACCTTCTTTAAATAGAAGGGAATATGGAGACTAAAACAAATGAGTTTTTATTCCATTATATTGTAGTCTGGAGTGGGGCACTACAGGAAAGACACTGTGAATGGAAAGTATTCATGCATTTATTCATCAGACCCACTTAGTCCAAAGAGGAAGAAGCCAGCCTCAGTAAGATTAGGGGAAAGGCAGGACGCCAAGCAAATGTAAGGCACCCCGACATCCAGTCACATTAACGTCATTCATCAACACACAGCAGACGTGAGGGGCAGGAGACACACACACAGGAGGTGTGAGCACCAGGGTGGGAATCTCTTAGCACTAACTGCTGCCCCACCAGGCCCTTAAACGACTCACTTGGGGTCACACGGTGGGTCAGTCGCAGGTACAGAACTGGAAATCTCATGCCAACCAGGCCAGCGGCAGTGCTGCCATCACACACTGTTTACTTGGGCTCATATAGTGGATGTTAATAAAAAAAAGTATCAGGCATAAAGAAAGCAAACAAACAGCACACCTGAGTTACTGTGGCAAACGAATACTGGACATGCTAGTCAACCGGACGCACGCGGGTATACATCTGGGGGGCTGGAATACTGCAGAAGAACCCTATAAAGACACCGGGGGAACACACAGACCCCACACAGAAATGCTGGTAAAGAGAGACAGCAGTGCTAATCACTGCACCACCATGCCGCCTGCAAATTCAAAATCTACTTGGATAAACAATCCAAAAAAAAAGAAAGGAGACCCGCGGGGGGCTTTGGCTTCTTCTTCCCCCACTGCCTGCTGACGGTCACCTCACAGGTTTTCTGAGAGTTTAGGTTGTGTTTTCTCAAATAGATCTAAAGATATAAAGGTGTCATAGATAGATGTGAAAGGTGCTATAAAATAAACACAAAGATATGAAAGGTACTCTATAATAAATAGGTAGATAGATATGAAAGGCACTATATTATAAATAAATAAATATGAAAGGCACTATAAAATATACAGATACAGTAGATTTGAAAAGCACTATATAATAAACACAGATAGATATGAAAGGTACTCTATAATAAGTAATATAATAAATAGGTAGATATGAAAGGCACTATATTATAAATAAGTAGATAAATATGAAAAGCACTATAAAATAAACACAGATATAAAAGGTACTCTATAATAATATAATAAATAGGTAGATAGATATGAAAGGCACTATATTATAAATAAATAAGTAGATAAATATGAAAGGCACTATAAAATATACAGATACAGTAGATGTGAAAAGCACTATAAAATAAACACATAGATATGAAAGGTACTCTATAACAATATAATAAATAGGTAGATAAATATGAAAGGCACTAGATGATAGATCAATGTGAATGGCGCTACATTATAAAAATAGATGTGAAAGGCACTATATAACAAAGTTAATTTCATACCTCTCTACCTATCATAGAGATAGATGTGAAAGGCACTATAAAATAAACAAGTAGATATAAAAGACACTACATAATAAATAAATAAATAAATAGGTAGGAAAGGCACTATATAATAGATGTGAAAAGCACTACATGATAGAGAGAGGTGAATGGAACTATATAATAAATAGGTACTGTATATAAATGTGAAAGGACTGTATGATATATAGATATGAAAGGCACTATACTATATTAGACGTACACCCAATAAAGAAATAAAGCAAACCCCGTGGCCATGTCCTGCAGTAATTGTGAAGGGAGCCTTAAATGGAGACTCAAGACAAAGAGCTTTGGCGTGATCCTGTTTTAAGTTACGTAATGTGATAAAGAAAGGTGTAAAAGGCGCTATATAAGAGCTATGACTACAGGTATAATAGAAAGATAGGAAGAATGCTGTACAAAAGTAGTAGGTGGACTGATGTGAAAAGTATTACATGAGATATACAACTGCAAAAATAGACAAATATATTGCATGAAAGGTGCTATATAACAAGGAAATAAGCAGACAGGTAGATGTGCAAGGTGCTATATAATAAAAAGGCAGCTACATAAACAGAAGGACATAAAGAATGTTACTGTATATAATAGACAGGTGGGTGTGAAAGGTACAATACAGCAAATAGACTGAGAAATGTGAAAGGTGCTACATAATAAATAAAGTAAATGTACATTAAGGTGCTACAGACAGACAGACAGACAGGAGAGGTGCTACACAACAGATCGACAGATCAAGAGCAGCTACTCACGTCCAGATGTGCAGGGAGCACAAGGCAGGAACAAACCCTGGATGGGATGCCGGTCTGCACACCAAAGCACGGGTTCGAGGCCCAGTACACATTTCATTGCATTGCCCCTACAGAAGGGTGTGTTGTAACTGGTAAGGATGAAGACAAGGGCACTATAAAGTCTCAGCAGCGCCTCCTAGTACACCGCGGTGGAATAAGCCAGTCTAGTCTCTAAAGGTGCTCCAGGGCACATCATGGAATGGATGGGCAGAATGACATCTTATGTTGCCATTGCCCTCTTTTCCTCCAATGTCTCCATCATCAAGTTCACGTCGGTCCTGTGACACAGATGGCTTTCCTGATCAGTTCATGCAGCTGCAGACCACAGTGTAGGACCCCCATCTCCGTCTGCTATAGGATGTTGTCCCCCATACAGAGATCACCTCAGAACCAGCAGGTGAGGCGACTTACCAAGGACCAGACACAACAATCAGCCGGTGTGGTGGCCGTCTGGCTTGCATGACCCTGTGGTTTTATACAGCTCCTTCTCTTCAAGAGCTCCCAAGTTCATTTAGACTTCCGTTATTCCTAGCATGGGAAGGTCCGTCTCAGTGGTGAGGAGTGACCAGACAAATGCCGTCTTTACAGTCCACCACCTTAACCGCTAAGCCCCTTCACTTTTGTCCATGTCACTTTTATTCTCGTGCTCGCCCCCCCTTACAGTTTCTTTTCACAGTTCACTCAAGACCTCCAACCGAGATCGGGCTGGTGGGCTTTCAGAGCCCCTCTTGAGCCGATTACAAACTACTCCTCACTACTCTGACGACAGACCTCATCTTGTATAGTGCCTTTACCACTTTACGGGACTCTGCTTTATGGAGCAGTGAACACTCGGCTCGTTGCCCGGGCGGCGTTGTAAAGTCGAGCTGCGCCACGCCAAGTGCCTAGCTGAGTGTTTATTGCGGTCAGAATGAGAAACGTCGGTAAGCGTGGCCATAAAAGCAGCTGCCGCTGGGCGCGCGTTTTCCATCAAAGCACTAAAACAAACAAACCTCTCAACCCTCTCTTTGCCTTTTCCAGTGCCGTCTCGTCTTTGCACGAACGCAGTGGGTGACGCCTCGTGAAGCTGTGCCTGGAGATGGCTCACTGGGATTCCTGTGACAAGAACTGCCTGGACCATCTGTCGCTGACCACCTACGCCATCACCTTCATCCTGGGCTTGCCTTTCAACCTGCTGGCCCTCTGGGCCTTCTTCAGGCAGGCCAGACATAAAAGCCTCACCCCTAATGTGGTCTACATGACTAACCTGTGCCTTGCCAACCTGGTGTTTATTATCTGGTTGCCCATCAAGATAATGGAGACCCTTAACTCACGGTGGACCCTGCCTGCCATCTTGTGTCCCTTGTACAACTTCTGCCACTTCAGCACCCTCTACGCCAGTGCTTTGTTCCTCACCGCCATCAGCGTCGGCCGCTACCTGTCCATCGCTTTTCCCATCCAGTACAAAATCTATAAGAAGGCCAAGAACTCGTGCATGGTGTGCGTGGTCCTCTGGGCTCTGGTGCTGATCCATGTGGCTCTGGTGTCCATCACAGAAGGCAACGGCAGCAGGTATTTTGTTTTTTCTTCCTCCAACAACACCTCCACCTGCTTCGAAAACTTCACCCAAGCCCAGCTGGACTTCCTTGTCCCGTTACGCCTGGAGATGTCCATTGTCCTCTTCCTTGCCCCTCTGCTGGTGACCACCTTCTGCTACCTGAGCTGCATTACGCTTGTACTCCACACCCAGATGTGTGCCAGGAGGAAAAAACGGGTGATCCTAGTGGCGGTGACCACCCTGCTGGTTTTTGTGGCCTGCTTTGCCCCCTACAATATCTCCCACGTGGTGGGCTTCATCAAGAAACAGAGCGTTTGGTGGAGACGGGAAGCTCTACTGACCAGCACGTGCAATGCCTTTCTGGAGCCCATCATTTTCTTCTTTCTGTCCACCTCCATGGAGCAGAGCATCTGCCATTGCTGGCTCACGGTTCGGGAGAAGAGCATAGCACTGGATAAAACAATGGCCTTGTCCTGCCACAGAGCCACGGGGTGACCAGACAGTGGAGCAAATCTGGAAGACCCCCCTACTGATTCCAGATCTACAAATATATTTTTTGATGACTGGAATATCAAGGGAATCTGATTGGCACGTTTGTCCATCCAGGTGAAGGGAAAGTCGCTTTAGTCAGTTGACGTCCATCAAGCTTCTTCTGATAGATAGAGACCCTCATCCCCATCCCGGGAGATGGCTTTGACTCCAAAGGTTGGAAAAATTAAAATGGGAATAAAAAAGGTGATGACTGGCAGAGGGGGTGGCACAGATTGATTTCTTTCAATGGACCTGTGGAGCCTTGCTAGAACTTCTCAACGTCCTTTTCCATTCATGAGCAGCTCTCTGTGCGTTAAAATGTCAAACCGTCAGCAAGGACAGTGTTGGATATCTCAAGACGAACTGCCCGCTGTACCCACTGGTGGCTACTTATCCTGGTGTGCCAATGAAGTCTTCATTTTTGCAAATGTATTAAAAATAAAACACTGAAATATCACATTGACACAGACCCTTTACTCATTATTTCGTTAAAGCCAGTGTGGAGTCTTCTTGGCTTTGCACACCTGGATTTCTGCCATTCTTCTCTGCAGGTCTTCTCAAGCTCTGTCATGCTGGATGGAGACCCTCGGTGGTCAGGTCTCTCCAGATTGGTTTCAAGTCTAGGATCTGGCTGGGCCACTCAAGACCTTTCACAGAGTTGTCCCTAAGCGATTCCAGTGGTGTCTTTGCTTGTCACCATTCGGCCCAGTCTGAGGTCCAGAGTGTTCTGAGCAGGGTCTCTCTCTGTACTTGGCTCCATTCAGCGTCTCCCTTAACCCTGTCTAACCCTCCCCAGTACCCGAGGCTGCCACCACCGTGCTTCACAGCTGAAATGGTATTGTACTGGTGATGAGTCGCGCCTGGTTTCCTCCAGTTGTGATGCTAATCATTGTTTCAGTAGACCAGAGAATGTTGTTCTTTAACCGCCTTTCACACTCCAAATGGGCTTTCATTGAGGAGAGGCTTTGGTCCGGCCACTTGGGCATAAAGCCCAGGTAAGTGGAATGTTGCAGTGATGGTTGTTCTTCTGGAAGTTTCTCCAAACTCCACAAAGGTTCTCTGGAGCTCAATCAGGATGACCATTGGGTTCTTGGTCATCTCTCTTATCGTGACCCTTCTCCCTTGATTGATCAGTTTGGTTGGGTGGCCAGCTCCAGGAAGAGCTCTAGATGTTCCAAACATCTTCCATTTAAGGATTAATTTTGTTATTTATTCACCTTATACAATTTCCCGTATTAGGAATTTGTTGTTTTCTGCATAGCCCTTGTGGTCAGAGTGCAGGGTCAGCCATTGTACAACACCCCTGGAGCAACTGCAGGTTAAGGGCCTCGCTCAAGCAGTAGGATCCCTTTTGGCAGTAACGGTACTTGAACTGGTAACCTTCTGGATGCCAGCGGTGATCTTTAGCCTCAGGGTCACCACTCTGCCCACTGTGCTCTTGGGAACCCTTCAGGGCGGTGCAGCCGCCTTCCCCGATCTCACGGCTTGGCCTGCGCTCACCTGTGGGACTTTCTACAGACAACTAACTGAATGGACACAGGTGGTCTCCAAACAAGGTGTAGGAATATCTCCGTGATGAGTAAGAAAATGGGGTGCCAAACCTCAGGGATCACAGTGAAGGGTCTGAGCTCATGTGTCAGTGTGACATTTCAGCTTTGTCATTTTTAACACATTTTCAAAAAATTTCTAATGTCCAGTTTTTGATTTCTCACTCTGGGATGTTGTTTGAGGAGGGGAAAAAATTAAAATTAAAGGACTTTGGAACATACAGACAGACCTCAGTATGTGCGTCTCAGGGACTGCAGGTCTGACTTTGTGGTCAGCAGCACAGGAGCGCTGCAGGGGACTGGACTTTTCTCCAGTCCTGATCAGCCAACATACATCAGACGTCCAATACAACTCTGAGTCCTGCCACGTGCAAAAGTTCACTGATGACACTGCTATAGTGGGCTGCATCAGGAGTGGGCAGGAGGAGGAGTACAGGAACCTAATCAAGGACTTTGTTAAATGGTGCGACTCAAACCACCTACACCTGAACACCAGCAAAACCAAGGAGCTGGTGGTGGATTTTAGGAGACCCAGACCCCTCATGGACCCCGTGATCATCAGAGGTGACTGTGTGCAGAGGGTGCAGACCTATAAATACCTGGGAGTGCAGCTGGATGATAAATTAGACAGGACTGCCAATACTGATGCTCTGTGCAAGAAAGGACAGAGCTGACTATACTTCATTAGAAGGCTGGCGTCCTTCAACATCTGCAATAAGATGCTGCAGATGTTCTATCAGACGGTTGTGGTGAGCGCCCTCTTCTACATGGTGGTGTGCTGGGGAGGCAGCATAAAGCAGAGGGACGCCTCACGCCTGGACAAACTGGTGAGGAAGGCAGGCTCTATTGTAGGCATGGAGCTGGACAGTTTGACATCTGTGGCAGAGCGACGGGCGCTGAGCAGACTCCTATCAATCATGGAGAATCCACTGCATCCACTGAACAGGATCATCTCCAGACAGAGGAGCAGCTTCAGAGACAGACTGCTGTCACCGTCCTGCTCCACTGACAGACTGAGGAGATCGTTCCTCCGCCACACTATGTGACTCTTCAATTCCACCCAGGGGGGTAAACGTTAACATTATACAAAGTTATTGTCTGTTTTTACCTGCATTGTTATCACTCTTTAATTTAATAATGTTTTTTTGCATCAGTATGCTGCTGCTGGAGTATGTGAATTTCCCCTTGGGATTAATAAAGTATCTATCTAATATAGTGCCTTTCATATCTATCTATCTATCACAGCTGCAACAAAACAAAATGATATAAAGTGGAGGGTCTGAACACTCCCTGAAGGCACTATATATGCAGCATGATTTCAGGGTGGCACAACACTTTGTGCTACCGCCTCACACTTCCAGGTGACTGGGACTCGATTCATGAACCGGTCATCGTGCATGTGGAGCCTGCATGTTCTCTCCGTGTCCCTGTGTCAGTTACTTTTTGGTATTTCCATTCTCCCCCATATATAAACATTCGGGTCAACTAGAGACTCTAAAAATCGTCCTGGCACGACTGATGTGCTGCTACAGTAAGTCTGCTATGTACCTGATGGTAGACTGCCATCTGCTCCAGGTTGGGTCCTGCCTTACATCTAAAGGTTCGTTCCTGGTGCCTGCTGGCATTCTGTCCAAGGCTGGTTCTTGCCTGACACCTGATGGCCGGTCATCTGCTTCTTCACAAACCTGTGGTGGAGTAAGCAGGTACAGAAAACGGATGAATGAATGACTGCATCTGCATGCACCGTCCACACGGGCAGTTTCTGGGCACAGGATTTGAACCCAGGACTCTAGACCCATGAAGCCACTCGGCCGCACTAAAGATTACTTTCATAAAAATGATTTTCTGAATGGCGGTAAGTGTAGGATTTGAAGAGGAAATCTGTTGGAGATGCTGGCGACCAAAGCTGTTGTACTGAACTGTATGAGATGGCAGTCGAGTTAAGGAATTAGAAATGAAAGAGGGAAAAAAAAAAAAGCCAACATTGTAACCAGGAGAAGAAATGCTTAATTGTGGTCATGACATGTAGAGAGATTGTATGTTATGATTGGTAGTCTTTATTTTTTTACAGTTCTTCCTGGATGTACAAGTCCAATTTGAAATTTAGAACATGAAAGAATCCAAGTATAACGTTAGTGTTTCTTGTTATGGCAAACTGAAAGAGTAGACAATAATTAGTTCTGTTGTGATGCCACAATTGTTTTGTCATGGGTGCCGCCATTTATGACGTGATCACGTCAGTCTTTGTCATTACGTTCTTTTCCAGAACCAAACCCAAATACACAACACACGGCGTCACCGGAGCAGCCACATAAAGAACGTTACGCACATTCCCAGGCAGGTAATAAAAACAGTTTGGTACACAAATCAAAATCTTGTTAAAAGACCTCCTGTGTTTGTATTTGTTGTGTCGCTTTTGACTTTTGATTCTGATTTGTGGTTTTGAATTTGACAGTCGATTGGATTGCGGCACAAACTCTGAACAACAGTGTGATCTCCCGATCCAATTCATTACAAATTTTGCAGTCTCATTCCGAGTCAATAAACCCAAATGTAACCAGAGACGAGACATAAGACAAAAATCGAATAATCCAAGAAGCAAAACATAATTTTATTAAACTAACGATAATAAGGGGAGGAGTTTTAGCCTGAATCCACAAACTTGGACAAACCAGGAGGTCCGAATGGCTGACCTTTACACTGTGTTCACATGTCCTCTGATTATTCAGAGTTATGGAGTTTCACCTTCTCACTTTTTGGTAGGACTATTTGGAACAACAAAAAGTCGCTGCTGCTAAGTTACTTGGTCTGCAAAAAAAAACCAATTCAAGATAAAACGGCACTGAGTGTGGAGATAAACAGCACCATAAGCGTATTAAATGGAATCGCGACTCTGCAAATGCAATTGAAGCTAACAAATGGCATTTCTGGCTGACCACGTTATTTGGTTTATTTTATGCAATTGACTGAGGTGAAAGGTCAATGTTACGTCACAATTTGGACAATTCGGTTTTGTTTTTGTCCAAATTTCCCAACTTGTGGCTCTAATTTTTTTCGGACTTCACGTTGAATTTCTGACTCTGAGGTTGGATTTACCTTAAATATGATAGCACGTGAACGCAGAATTGCACTTTGACCTATGATGTCATGCTGTCCGTGACCTCTGGTGTCTCCCGTAATAACCACATAGCAACCGTCAACATTAATCTCCCAAAATGGTGGTGCCCATAACAAAAACAAGATGGCACTGTGGGATAACAAAAAAAAAAAAATATGCATTGAAACACAAATGAAATGTGACCTTTGGATTTCTGGGACTCCAAAACCCCTAAAGCAAGATATTATATATATTATAATATATATATATATATATATATATATATATATATATATATATATATATATATATATATATATATATATATATATATTGTGGAACACAGCCCGGACACAGACAGGCAGACATCTTTTAAGCACCACAACACGTTTATTTACAAGACTAATATTTACAAGGTGAAGCACACAACCCAAAACTCCCCCAAAGTCCAGGCCTCGCGCACACTGCCTTCCTCTCAGGTCCGCCTCCACTCCTCTCCTCCGAGCTCTTGTCTTCTTCCTCCCAACTCCACCCATTGAATGCTGGGAGGCGGCCCCTTTTATCCCTACCCAGACATGGTCCAGGTGCCTACTGATGAGCTACCACCGGCACTCCCAAGTGTGGCGGAAGTACCAGCTGCGCACCCGGAAGCACTCCGGGTGTCCCTGGTCTTCTTCCCCCCACCACTTCTGGCTGTGGCGGAAGTGCTGAGGGCCAGGGCTCCTCAGGCATTGGGGCACTCCCTGGCGGTGACCATGGGCCCCTAAAGGGTTGAGCTTCTAAGCTCTGTTCCCGTGGTCGCCCCCTTGTGGTCTGGAGGAGGTATAAGCCCTCCTCCGGTCCTCCTGGGCGTCAGGCTGGGTACCACCCCCAGCCACTCGCTACAATATATACATACACTGTTTTTTGAGACCCAGGAGGTGTTTAGAAATTTTAAATTGAGAGTCAAATCCTGATAGTTGTGTGGAAAATGAAAGCTTGTGACAGAATTGACTTTCCAAACAATGTAATTCATTGTGGACGACAGAAGCCATTGGGGCTACGTGCTGATTAATCATCGAGATGAGACACCAACCACAGGTGAGGACAGGGCTGTAGATCGACTAGTAAACTGACAGCTTTGTCTTTAGACTTGGCTCCTGCTTCACCACCACATGGGTGAGGACCAAAAGAACATGTTCACAAGTATAAGCAACAGAAATGTGGTTTCTCTGGGGGGCCGCTGGACTGACACTCCCTCTTAGGGTCAGAAGTGCAGAGCAGAGTCACCACTACCCCAGATCAAAAGGAGGCAGACGAGGTGGTTTGGGTATGCCGTCTCAGTGGATGGAGACCCTATTCCAGATCTGGATGTGCTGGAGGGATTAAATCTGTCTTGTCTTGCTTGGGAACACCTGGGAGTGACCCAGGAAGGTCTGGAATGTGTAGCTGGTGACAGAGAAACCTGGGTGGATCTGCATGACCTGCTGCCACCATGACCCTCAGCAGGACAAGTGTTTTCTGATGTTGAGAAAAGAGGAGATGAAACAGAGTGAAGATCACTGGGGTTCTGACCTTGGGCTCTGAGGAATATCAGTGCAGCTCACACATTAACTTGTCTCCTATCTTCTTATACATAAATGTCTACACATGGAAGTGTGTGTGTCTGTCTGGCCCGGAAGTGAGAGGTGGAGTTGGGGTGATGGCTCCACCTCCGAGGAAACCGAAAACTCGCTTAGCCACTCATAATATAAGAGAGGTGAGCACATTGGGGAAAAAAGACAAAGTCACTTAGCCATTAACATCGGCAATCCGGTATCCCTTTAACTTTTCCTCCTGCCGCTAATGCACAAGTAATGACAGCATGCTGACAAAACAAATCCTCCTAGGAGAGAGACGCCCAGAGGAGTTAATTTCAATTCAATTTTTTTTCCCCGACGATTTCAATAGTTTCTAGGACCCCGGGCTTACACAGCTAGTGTTATATAATAGTCAACATTTAATAGAGACACCAACCCTGGATGGACAGCAAATACTGCGGATGCAGAGAAAAGTCCCGGAGAAGCCACAAACCTGGATGAACGTTTGGAAAACAGAGTAACAAGTACAGCAAAAGGAAGATTACATATAAATCCAAGATCAGCAACGCTGACCTACTGAACGAGACATTCTCATCGTCCAGATGATGAGAAAAGCAATGAAATGGCTAATTAAAAGTTCAAGTATATTGTGAAAACTGCTGAATATAAATCAAGGAGCGTTATTGTCAGAAGTTAGGTGGAGATGCTGAGAAGGCAAGTGGAGAGTCGATCACCACATATGGGCCAGCTGGTCAGACAGTTCTAAACTGGCAATAAGGACATGGCCGCTCTAATTGTTAGAGACACCCAGATGCACAAATGCGACATGTCCGGCTGTGGCAGAACCAGACTGAGAAGTCCAGCCCTCCAAGAAGTAAGAACTTCCCTCTCCTCTGTAAACACGACCATCAGGACCCCATAAAGCTGATCCCACTCAGTTCTTTCAGGTAATTCACCACTGAATGTCTGAGGACACCTTGTGGACACTATGAGGAAGTGCATTCAAGAAGAACATCTGCACATGAAGCATGGAGACAAAGCAGCTGGGGCAGCCCCTCTCTGAGCCTCATACCCTCAGTTGGTTCATACTTCACTTCTCCCACAGCCCAAATCTGTGCAGGTTATCTTAACTGGCCAGGTACACATCTGGGTGCCCTTTGATGAAGTGGTACCCCATCCAAAGATAGCTTATACCTTGCACCTCATGCTGCTGGGATAGCATCTCTCCTAACTTCATATCCCCAAAAATGTGCAGGTTAGATTGGCTGACAATTCTGGTGTGTGCCAGTGTGCCCGCTGATGAACTGGCATTTCATCTTCAGTTGGTTTATAAATCGCTTCTCACACACCCCAAATCTGTTCAGGTTACCTTAACTGCCAACTCTAAATTGGCCTGGGGTTACCCCTCTCCCACACTGGCATCCCCTAAAATGTGCAGATTAGGCTGACTGACAGTTCCGGTGTGTGCCAGTGTGCTCACTGAACAGCTGGCATCCCGTCCTCAGTTGATTCATGCAGCGCTTCTCCCAAAACACCAAAATTTGTGCAGATTATGTTAACTGACCCCCCTAAATTGACCCAGTGTGCCCTGCCATTCACTGTATCTCTGTCAGGGATTGGCACCCACCTTGTATGGATAGTCTGGATAGACTCTGCCCACCTGTCAGCCTCTGTTAGAATAAGAAGATTCAAAATAACAAACGAATGGGTGGATGACTACGGGACTCCTGATGGCAGGCTGCACTCGTCCTAATGGCCTGAGATAGCTGCTAAATGTCAGTGCTGAATTAAAAATCAAACACAGCCTGCCTCCTTTAAATTTTTGGAAATGAGATGTTTGCTTCACCAGGCCCTCTACAGACTCCAAGTTTAATAAGCTGCGTCTTTGTGAATTTATGATCGCCTCAGCTAACGGCTCTTGTTAGCGTGCCAGTGCCTCTGTCAAATTGGGCCTTGGAGGCCTAGGCTTGTGTGTGGCCCCACAGAAACCAGTGGATGTGAACTGCTTAAACCAAAGTAACTGGGACTGTGCGGCACTAACCTCAATGCAGTGGCATGTGTTCACCACAAGGTGGGGACCTTTACACATACATCTCATGCTCTCCTTAATTCACTGGCTCGCCATTTCCTATTCTTCGGGGGGGGGGATACAATGGCAACATGCTCAGCTGGACACAAAAATGACCCAAGAAGAATCTCCAGCTGCTTCAGAAGATCTGGCAACATTTTTAAATGTAGGCCACTTAGTATTGTGAGCTGGAAAACTCGTTAAAGCTTTGATTCCCTTACAGGTATCCTTAAGCCCCCACTATGCACAGTCACGTCACTGCAGTAGACGTGGCCATTCGCTCTGTGCCTGGCACCAGGGACCTTTCAGAGAGGATTTGTAGGCAGGTGAGGAGCATCTCGGCCGGCTCTCAGTCCAAAGCTGCCTGCCTCTGTGGAGGGAGTCATTTGCATAGCATCATAAACTTATCAGTTTACTCGTCCAACGAAAGGAGCTCAGGGTCCAATTGGGAGGGGATCTGAGCAGCACATGGGACTCCCAAACATCATCAGTGAAGAAACACACTTGTATGCATAGGAAACACGGGCATTCAATAAACATTCTGATTATAATAATAATACTATTTATAATCTTTACATTTATATAGCGCCTTTCTCGTTAAAGCACTAAGTGCTTTACATAGTGCATGTGGAGCTACTTCAACCACCACTAACGTGCGGCATCCACCTTGATGATGAGGCGGCAGCCATTTTTGCGCCACATACATGAACTATTAGGTGATGAAGTGGTGAGAGAGAAAGACAATCAGAGACAGGAGATGATTAGGGGGCCAGAATGACCAGGCTGTGGTGGGCAACTTAGCCAGGACATCAGGATACACCCTACTGTTTATGAAGGATGCCCAGAGGTCTTTAATGACCACATACAGTCAGGACTTCAGTTTTATGTCTCATCCAAAGGATGGCACCATTTTAACAGCACAGTGTCCCCATCACTGCACTGGGACATTGGGATCCAAGCACGGACCACAGGCTAAGCGCCCCCTGCTGGCCTCACCAACACCTCTTCCAGCAGCAACACAAGCTTTTCCTGGTTGGTTTTCCACCCAAGTACTGGCCGGGTCTGAATGTGCTTAATTTCAGGTGGATGACCTCTTGCTATGGCTGCTGTCTCGCCTGCCATTTTTTTTAGTTAATCACAGTGAGTTGTTAAGGCCATGTCACATGACCCTTGCAGCGATATTCCGTCACAGACTATATTTACTTAATCTTAGTGTTTCGGGGTCAGCCGCTGCATACCCCGTGACATTTAAGTCACATCTCCAGTGACTCTGTCTGCAACCTTTCTGTCACCATTAAGAGACCACCGCCAGTCCTAGACCACCGCCAGTCCTATAAAAAGAAGTGAAGCTCCTTGTATCGTGTTTCAGCCGGGGTTCCTCACCTGGCTGGAGCCTACAGTCTTGGTTCTTGTGTCATTTACTTCTGTTAATGTTATGTTTATTACATGACTTGCATTGTATGTTATGCTTTGGTTATATTCCATGTGTTTTGTGGATGGTTCCCCTGTCACTCACCAAGACCCACCCTCTGCTCTCTAAATCCAGAAGATCTCCCACAATTCCTGGCGGTTCATTTTGAATGCGCTTGGGAGGTTTGGTGAGTTCTGTGGTTTTGATTTGCTTTGTGCTTTTTGTGATCTTCTGGATTTTTTGACCTTCTGCTCTGCATTTCATCCATGCTTGATAAATTTATGTTGGGTCTTGTTCTCTTAGATTATTTTGTGCTTCAGGCAAATCATTTACAGTATCTCACAAAAGTGAGTCCACCCCTCACATTTTTGTAAATATTTGATTCTATCTTTTCATGGGACATCACTGAAGATCTGACACTTTGCTCCAATGTCAAGTAGTCCGTGTACAGCTTGTATCACGGTGTGAATTTGCTTTCCCCTCAAAAAAACTCAACACACAGCCATTAATATCTAAGCCGCTGGCAACAAAAGTGAGTCCACCCCTAAGTGAAAAATGTCCAAATTGTGCACAAAGTGTCAATATTATGTGTGGCCACCATTAACTCTCTTGGGCATGGAGTTCACACGAGCTTCACAGGTCGCCACTGGAATCCTCTTCCACTCCTCCATGACGACATCACGGAGCTGGTGATGTTAGAGACCTTGTGCTCCTCCACCTTCCCCACAGATGCTCAATAGGGTTTAGGTCTGGAGACACACTTGGCCAGTCCAGCACCTTTACCCTCAGTTTCTTTAGCAAGGCAGTGGTGGTCTTGGAGGTGTGTTTGGGGTTGTTATCATGCTCTGCTTCAGTATATCACAGTACATGTTGGCATTCATGGTTCCCTCAATGAACTGTAGCTCCCCAGTGCCAGCAGCACTCATGCAGCCCCAAACCATGACACTCCCACCACCATACTTGACTGTAGGCAAGACACACTCGTCTTTGTACTCCTCACCTGGTTGCCACCTCACATGCTTGACACCATCTGAACGAAATAAGTTGATCTTGGTCTCATCAGACCACAGGACATGGTTCCAGTAATTCATGTCCTTAGTCTGCTTGTCTTCAGCAAACTGTGCATCATCTTTAGGAGAGGCTTCCTTCTGGGACAACAGCCATGCAGACCAATTTGATGCCATGTGCGGCGGGCATATGGTCTGAGCACTGACAGGTGGACCTCTGCAGCAATGCTGGCAGCACTCATACGTCGATTTTCAAAAGACCACCTCTGGATATGACACTGAGCACGTGCACTCAACTTCTTTGGTTGACCATGGCGAGGCCTGTTCTGAGTGAAAGCTGTCCTGTTAAACCGCTGGATGGTCTTGGCCACCGTGCTGCAGCTCAGTTTCAGGGTGTTGCCAATCTTCTTACAGCCGAGACCATCTTTATGCAACAATTCTTGTTTTCAGATCCTCAGAGAGTTCTTTGCCATGAGGTGCCATGTTGAACGTCCAGTCACCAGTATTAGAGAGTGTGAGAGCGAGAACACCAAATTTAACACACCTGAGACCTGGTAACACTAACGAGTCACATGACACCCGGGAGGGAAAATGGCTAATTGGGCACAATTTGGGCATGTTTCACTTAGGGGGGTACTCCCTTTTGTTGCCAGTGGTTTAGACATTAATGGCTGTGTGTCGAGTTATTTTGAGGGGACAGCAAATTTACACAATGATACAAGCTGGACACGGACTACTTTACATTGTGTCAAAGTGTCATATCTTCAGTGTTGTCCCATGAAAAGATAGAATATTTACAAAAATGTCCGGGGTGGATTCACTTTTGTGAGATACTGTATGTCTTTTATTTCTTTTAAATGATTATAAATCTGAATGGGTATCAGCAGAGTCAGGCCATATTGAGATATTTCTTCCAAAACTGGAGTTATTATTTTCATTTTATTTTTGTTTGTTTCTGCTGTGGGTCATTCTGTTATGAACTACAAGTCACACGGTGCAAAAATCCCAGAAAGCACTTCCAAAAATGTTCACTAGAGGGGGATATACTGGCAAACCTCAGCTAGATAAAAGGACAAACACAAAGGTTTATTGTTTTTCACAAAATGTTCTGTCACACAGTGAAGCTCCGCAGCACACAAAAGACATAAAGGATCTGCCTGAAACATGAAGCAATCCAAGCAAACAAAACCCAAAATGAAATACCAAGAAAAGTCGAATAATCCAGTAGACCACAGAGCTCACCAGAACTCTCAAACACAAACAAAAATGAACTGCCAGGTACTGTGAGGGACCCTCCAGATACAAAGGGCGGTGACTGGCAGGTGGTCCCGCCTCTTGGGGAACCACCAACAAAATATAAGGAACATAACCAAGGCGTAGTACACAAAGCTGGTAATAAACAAAAATATAGGACACAAAAATGAACACAAAAGACTTGAAACAAGACTTTAACACTAGAACTCCTGAAGCCTACAAAAAGACTCATACTCCTGGCCCACCTCAAATTCCTTCACACCCCTCCTCAGCAGCGTCTTTTGATTTTGTAAACGCGTTGATCGGCACAAGCAGCCTGCTGTCTTATCACTCGCCTTGACAGAGCTCAAGCCAAGGCTCCATATCTGCGTGTGATGTGCCTGGAGTTGTAAAGGGTAAATAATACAGGATATCGTTATTTGGAATCCATGCATTTCAGGGGTGTCCCGTGTCTACAAAGATCTGGGTTAGTGTAAGATGAAAGGAAATAAATGTGAGGCAAGAGATGCTGAACACATACCTGAAGCAGAAGCTTTTTCCATGCTATACTAATAATGATGTGAAGTGTGAAGACTTTAGTCCAAATATCAAATAAACATGCATGCTTTTATTCAAAAATATAACCAAAGAAAACAAAAAATCATTCAGTTTCCATGTGGTTGTCAGTGAGTTACAAACCCAAGCTGAAATGTCAATTGACGGGGAGTTTACACGTATTCTTGAATGAACTGCTGCTTTATAACCCGAAGGTCCCGGGTTTGAGACCGGGCGCTCTGCGTTTTGAGTAGTGAGCTGCTATTATTATTATTTCTAGATAGATAGATAGATAGATAGAAAGGCACTATATAATAAATAGATAGATAGATAGGATAGATAGATAGATAGATGTGAAAGGCACTATATAATAGAGAAATAGAATTTGGTATAGTAAGCCGGATGGATGGATGGATGGATGGATGGATGGATGGATGGATGGATGGATGGATGGATGGATGGATGGATGGATGGATGGATGGATGGATAGATAGATAGATAGATAGATAGATAGATAGATAGATAGATAGATAGATACTTTATTAATCCCAAGGGGAAATTCACAACATTTGATTCGAGTCTGTAACACCCAGTGTACTAACTTTTACGTTGGTCAGTTTTATTCTTTCAGTGACGTTCACGTTGTACCACAAACTCGCCTCTCCCTCTTTGAGTTGATGGCGTTTATCTCCATTCTTTTCACGAGAGCAGCGCTGTGGCTGATGCCTGCTCAGAACTGTTTCTTGTACCGGTAATTAAAGATACGATGCCCCGTGACCACCATCAGACTGGACAAAGTCAGGACTGTTACAGACAGCATCTTCACGTCGCTTTCGCTGGCTAATAGACAGCTCTGCACTCTGCCTGGCACGGTAAAGTAAAATGGGACTTCCACCTGCAGCTAAAGTCACTTCAGTACGTGAGCAGTTCACCACGCTAGTGTTTAGATCTGGCAGTGCCATGCTGATGGTGCAGGCACCCAAAAATATGAAGCCTTTGATTTCAGTCTGTAACAGCCGGTGTGATTTTTGGCTGAAACATGACCCAAGGCCATGTAACATTACATGACGTTTCCAGCGATATTCAGTTGGCTTCATTTACATTGTGGAATGAGCCCCGGACACAGACAGACGGACATTGTGTTTACACCCAACACACGTTTATTTACAACTAGCCAACCTGCGGCGTAGCATACGCCGCATAATTATGTATTGATGGGTGAACACTTCCTGAAATACACAGTTGTCCAAATGTGGGTGGGTTTGAGGATACGACTGTAGGTGAATGAAAAGATGGAACTCTGGAGAGTGCAACATACAATTGTCCGTGGCTGACAATTGGAGGACCGCCGTCGCACGCTCATTCAGTGATTCACATCCATGACAAACGGTTTTACATGCTCATTCAGCGATTCACATCCGCGACAAACATGCCTCCTCTTAGATGGTCCTGCCGTGTCCACGCTCGTTCTCAAAGCATACACACCACCTGGTCATGTGCCCGCTCGCAAGAGCAACTCACGGAGACCCACCCACCAACTCTAAGACCTTGGCGTGTAAAACAGTTTGCGATGGTGGACGCGGTTGTGCGTCATAACCGAAAAGAATAATGAAAAGTCAACATGCCTCAGAGGTGCATGTGGAGTGTAGCAGAGATGAATGACGCCCTGTTTTGTGAGTTGCTGCGTCCGAGTTGGTGGGCGTGGCTCTGTGAGTTGTCGTCGTATCCAATGGTCTTAGAGTTGGTGGGCGTGGCTCCATCCTGCGTGCTCCATGGGTGTCTTGCTTGCTGGCGGCTTAGTGAATTATATATATAGATTATTTAAGTTGCCCAAACCCCAGTGCCACAGCACCCATCACCCCAGTCCAGGCCAACACCACAGTATGCCTTTCTTCTTCAGACCACCTCCTTCTCTCTCTCTCTCCTCAGACCTTGTCCTCTTCCACCTGACTCTAGCCACTCCATGAAGGGAGGCGGCGGCCCCTTTTATATGTACCCGGATGGGCTCCAGGTGCTGCCCGGCAATCTTCCACTGGCACTCCAGGTGTCCCCACTTCTCTTCCCCCCAGCACTTCCAGGTGTGACTGAAGTGCTGAGGTTCAGGGCTCTCCAGGCACGGGGGGGGCGCCCTCTGGTGGCGACCATGGGCCCCTACAGGGTTGAGCTTCCCAGCTCCATACCCGTGGCCCCCAAAGAAACCAGGGTGGTCGCCCCCTTGTGGTCTGGAGGAGTCACAAGCCCTCCCGGCTGGGGTGCCACAACATAATCTTAGGGAGTTGCATGACAATCATGTACTTAGACATCCCCAGTGACTCAGTCTGTGACCCCCTTCCATCACCATTCAGGGTCCGCCCCCCAGCCCTATAAAGGCATGCTGGGAAGTGAACTCCCTTGATTGGTCCACCTAAATGCACCCTGGTGGAGTTTTAAAGCCTTGAATTATTGAAATTTCAAAGCTTATTTTTATAGGGTTACTGTATTCCTGCAGGCCTCGTACCACTTCACGGGAGTATTGACACCCTCGACTTAGCGGGTCTAAAGATGTTATGTTGGCTTCAGTGCCAACTCATCATAAATATTAAGGGGGGTGTTCAGTAGGCTACAACAGAAAAAACAAATCCATGAAAACTTCAAGTGTAGACTTTGATAGCATCGTAAAGGTTGACCAACTCAAAAGTATGTATCTCTCAAATGGCCTTACGTTCAGATTCCACAGATGTCATTGTGGGTCACCTACGACTTGACCGATTACATTATAATGAGAAGAGCGGAAAATGAAGTCTCTCTGGCTACTCACTGTAAGGATGAAGCTGTTCTGCCAGATCCTCAATAATCACCTGGTAGGGTGCAATGCTCCAAACTGCCAGCAGAGGTCACAAGTGCTCTGTAGAGGAAAGTAAAAGAGAAGAATCAGGAGCTGAGTGAAGAGCTCCATTAGTTAGACACACACAGGCCTGGCTACTCCTTAGCAAAGACGCTAAACTTTTTATTTTTTTATTAAAGGCACGTCTGAGTAAAGCGGAGTGGACTCAGAGCTTTAGCCACCTTAGCTGGTTGATCAGCAGACGTGCTGCTGCATTTGCATCATCTTGCCAGCTTCTTCGTGATCAGTGCAGGTTCTGCCATCAGCGGAGACTTGTGGTAGTCCAGATGTGACAAGACCAAAGCTCGCACCAGGTGTTGTGCTGCATACTTTCTTAGGCAGGTCTGATCTTGTGTAGATATTCAGACAGTCATCCTCTAACCTGCTTGTCCTACAGGGTCACGGGGGTCTGCTGGAGACTATCCCAGCTAGCATAAGGCGAACGCAGGAACAAACCCTGGCCAGGGCACCAGTTCATTGCAGGGCGTATTGTAGGCATTGTATACGGTAAATCTGCAAGGTCAAGCAACCATAGCAATACGGTCCATGAAGGACACCTGGTCCTCAGTCTTCACCCCAATGCTGTGTACGAACAGAGACTGTTAGCGATAAAGAGCCGAGCAGAACACTGATGAGGTGCTGAACTGATGGACTAGCTGGCATAAAAAGATGATCCATCTTTGGAGATGTTGAGCTGGAGATGGTGCTCCTTTATCTGGACTACAATATCACTGAGACCTGCAGAAATTCCAGCACATATATTGAGTGGTCCTCTGGAGGGAAGAACAGGCACAGCACCAATATGAGAAACCAGGAGGCTGGATGATAGAGTCAAGTGAGGAGGTGGTAGAAAGTGAAGAGGAGAGAACCCAGCACTGATCCTTGTAGTGCCTTGACATCTCTCTACTCCAGGATCTGCTCAAAAGGTAGGACTCCAACCACCTGAGGACACTCCCAGTGATGCCAAGATCAAGATGGCCGTTGACCGTGTCGAAGGCAGAAGAGAGATCTACCATTATCAGTATTGCATTTTTCACTTTGTTGATGTGCTTGTGTTCCCTTAACATTGAATGATCACAGCAGGTTGATGCAATACCCGAGAATGCGTTGAAGTGGGTGTCATAAGTGGTCCGATTCTAAATAAATAACTGACGTCCCGAGAGCGTGCAGGCTCAGAGTGGGTGCAGATGTGTGCATGGCGGTGCCAGGTTGATCGCATGCAAATGCAAGTGGATCAGTCAGGTGCCTCATTCAAACCTCAGAGTGGGCAGAGGGTCACATCTGCACCCAATCAAGCTATTATAAGAAGAGCCTGCACAGCAGGGGGGGGGCACAGAAACAGAAAAGAAAAAAGACAGCAAGGAGAGACTGAAGGTTGTAATGAAAGAAAAGAAAGAAAGAGTGAAAGACAGGAGTGGGAGAACGAAAGGCAGGCGGTCGGGGACAGGCCTCGGGGCGAGGAGCGCTGCCATCGATCAATGCAGGGGAGTAGGATCGGCCCGTCATGTGGCGTCTACCGAGGTCGCCGATTTACTGGTGGTGGGAAGGTCTGGCGATGGTGACCTGAGCTGGGAATCGATGATGGACGGCACCTGTTGGTAGCACGTATCCTCGTGCTGCGGGATCCATAGACGGCAAATCTGTTGGCTTTTGAAAGGAAGCATTGGGGTTCACGTTTTTAAAATGGAACTGCATGTGGTTTATAGTTATTGATTTACATTTTAAACCTCCATAATCACCTAATTATACTGACTATTTACTTACCAGTAACGGCGCACTGTTATAAAGAGAACGTGCAGCGAATCCACTTGACTTCTAGTTTTCCTCCTCTTTCTCTGTAAGTTTATCATTCGTTTGCTCAGAGGTTGATGCACTTGCCGCTTCCTGAGCATCTCTTCTGTTCTCCACCCTAGCGGCCCACTTCTTCTTTTCTTTCGTCACCATCTCTTCTCGCTAAAACTGATTTAAGTCAGTGTTTGTGTTGCAATTACTTAGTAAGTTTTCTTTAATTTTTCACATAAGTCTTCAATCTGCCTCAAGAATGATAAGGTAGGGGAAGTGACGGTGAAGGTGGCAGTGATGAGAACGGTGCCCATGCATTCGTGCCACATGGCTGCCCTGCTGAGTGTTGAACGACTTCCGGCCTGTCACTCTGACATCGCATGTGATGAAGACTATGGAGCGGCTGCTGCTTCACCACCTGAGACCACAGGTTCAACACGCCCTCGACCCTCTGCAGTTCACATACCAGGTGGGAGCAGAGAATGCCATCATCTACATGCTACACCGATCCCTCTCTCACTTGGACAGAGGCAGTGGTGCTGTAAGAATTATGTTTCTAGACTTCTCTAGCGCCTTCAACACCATCGAACCTCTGCTCCTTAGGGACAAGCTGACAGAGACGGAAGCAGATTCATACCTGGTGGCATGGATCGTGGACTATCTTACAGACAGACCTCAGTATGTGCGTCTTGGGAACTGCAGGTCTGACATTGTGGTCAGCAGCACAGGAGCGCCGCAGGGGACTGTACTTTCTCCAGTCCTGTTCAGCCAACATACATTGGACTTCCAATACAACTCTGAGTCCTGCCACGTGCACAAGTTCACTTTTGACACTGCAATGGTGGGCTGCATCAGGAGTGGGCAGGAGGAGGAGTATAGAAACCTCATCAAGGACTTTGTTAAATGGTGCGACTCAAACCACCTACAACTCAAACACCAGCAAAACGAAGGAGCTGGTGGTGGATTTTAGGAGGCCCAGGCCCCTCATGGACCCCGTGATCATCAGAGGTGACTGTGTGCAGAGGGTGCAGACCTATAAATACCTGGGAGTGCAGCTGGATGATAAACTGGACTGGACTGCCAATACTGATGATCTGTGTAAGAGAGGACAGAGCCGGTTATACTTCCTTAGAAGACTGGCGTCCTTCAACATCTGCAATAAGATGCTGCAGATGTTCTATCAGATGGTTGTGGCGAGCGCCCTCTTCTACACGGTGGTGTGCTGGGAAGGCAGCATAAAGAAGAGGGACGCCTCATGCCTGGACAGACTGGTGAGGAAGGCAGGCTCTATTGTAGGCACGGAGCTGGACAGTTTGACATCTGTGGCAGAGCGACGGGCGTTGAGCAGACTGCTGTCAATCATGGAGAATCCACTGCATCCACTGAACAGGATCATCTCCAGACAGAGGAGCAGCTTCAGAGACAGACTGCTGTCACCATCCTGCTCCACTGACAGACTGAGGAGATCGTTCCTCCACCACACTATGCGACTCTTTAATGCCACCCGGATATACAGATCTCGAGTCAGGAAACGGGCAGAAAACATCATTGCAGACCCATCACACCCTGGTTACAACCTTTTTCAACTTCTTCCCTCTGGTAGGCGCTACAGAGCACTGTACGCCAAAACTACCAGACATGTGAACAGTTTCTTTCCTCAGGCCATCACTCTCATGAACACTTAAGTCAATCTCACAGCATCAGGGACAATACTAGGTAAAACCGGAGTCCAATTCCTTGTATGTGTACATATACTTGGCCAATAAAGCTGATTCTGATTCTGATTCTGATTCTGATTCTGATTATACAAAGTTACTGTCTGTTATACCTGCATTATTATCACTCTAATTTAATATTGTTTTTTATCATTATGCTGCTGCTGGAGTATGGGAATTTCCCCTTGGGATTATATCTTGCCTGAAGAAGGGGCCTGAGTTGCCTCGAAAGCTTGCATATTGTAATCTTTCTAGTTAGCCAATAAAAGGGGTCATTTTGCTTGGCTTTTCTCTCCCTTGGGATTAATAAAGTATCTACTGATTCTACAATAAAATAAAATAAAAATAAAAAGAGGGATAACCTTGGAGGTCAAGCATCACCCCAAAAGCGGACAGTAGACGTCACGTAGTATATGAGTACCAAATTTCAGGTCAATCAGTCAAACGAGCTACAGGTGATTTAAAATCCTGGACAGACAAATGAACACCACGGTAGCGTATTAGATATAAAGATTAAAGACCGCAGTATTTCCACTTTGCTTTTGAATTCCTTTTAAATTAAGCACTTATCACTTTTTTTTTTGCACCTACCCCTTGCTGCACGTGTGTGTCCTCATTTGCTCCGCTCATCTCAGTTCATGACTAGCGATGGTTCGGTTTCAAGAGGCTCCCGGAAGCAAGAAGGAAGCATGGAGCCGACCCCGAGCGTCACAGTGGGAAGGTCTGAAAACTCCAGAAGGACGTGAACACAGCATTAGAATTGCTGTCCTTTATGTGGGGACAGCTGGTTGAATTCACTCCATGGTGACACGATGACCAGAGCCCCCAGTCTCACAGCTCCAGGGCACTTAGCTAAAGTCTCGGACCGGACCAGACCTGTCTGGCTGCAGTTTGCATGCTCTCCTTACGTCTTGTTTCTTTCCACATTCCAGGTAGACTGTTCCGGAGTGAGTTGGCATGTGTGTGTGTGTGTGTGTGTGTGTGAGAGAGAGCGATGGCAGGACACGCTAATCTCCCTCCATAACCCTGAAGTCAGACTGAGCAGCTTTCATCTTTCTCTATTTCTGACTGTACAGGTGCGCCTGGTGTGCCCGTCCCGTCCCGGGTTGTTTCCTGTTAAGTGTCTTTTTGCCGTCTTCGGCCACATCTCAGTCTGGGCTGCAATAAGCTGGCAAAAAGAAGGAGAAGATAAAAGGAGCCCCCCCGAGGTCTGTCAGTCAGTTGTGCTTTATACCACAGACCACCTTTCACTGCAAAGTAATTCACAAAATGATGAACGTGATTGAAAGGAGCCATACAATGTTTTGACATGCATAGAAGAAAAGAGGAGGCAGCAGAGGAGGGGACCAGAATACTGGCATACTAGGCGAGGAAGGACGGAGGGTAACGTCTTTCACGCAGCTGTCTGATGGGGCCCAGACACGTGTTTGCCAAAGGGATTTGTTGGTTTCCCTCCATGTTAATGATGATGTGCGCTAAACGTGCTTCAGTAATTTTTATTAGCTGTCCCAGTCTGCATTATCAGCTGAGCACGAAGGAAATTGTACCCTGCAGGCACGGCGGCACACCTGGGCTTTATGCACTTGGGGGCAAAGATATAATTGCCTTATTGTTATTCAGCAGCAATGCAAGAAATCGTTTCTGCCAATCCACGCACACGTCTGCGGATTTATTCTTGTGTAATTACAGTTGGAGGTTTAAAGGCATTGCAGATTGCAACTTTGGGTTATTTTATTTCTATTTTCTATTAGGCGCATAATGTAAGACATGGAGGTGATGAACCGTTCTCCTGTTGAGCATGGCCAGGTGGCAAAGCAGGATCTGAGGCTGCTCGATCAGAAAGGCCTTTTATTTGTGGCTCCCGTCGTGCAACAAACTGCACCATTACTGGACAACACGTCCACTCGGGGAGACAAATGAGTTCCAACGGGCGAGGCGCACACATTATAACTGCGTTTAAAAAGACCATCGCCATACGTCAAAGGGCCAGTGAAGTTAGGAATGAGCGTCATATACAACAAAAAACATCCACTAAGATGAGAGGAGGCCATTCGTTTTCTGCGTATTCAAAGAGTGTTGTCCCAAGCTGTTACTCCATCGAAATGACAAAGAAAAACTGAGCTCTAGAAAATGAGCCTCCAAATAACAAACAGACATCCGGTAAATAGCAAAGGGAAACCTCTGATAAATAAGAAACACGTCCGATAAATCACAGGAACAAACATCCAATACATCGTGAAACGTCTGATAAATAAAGAACACTAATGTTATAAATTAGCAAACAAACATCTGAGAAATTACAAAAGATGAATGTCCAATAAATACAGAATACACAAGTCTGACTAATAACGAATACGAATGTCTGATAAATAACAAGAACAAATAAAAAACAAACATGAACGTCCAATAAATACATAAATACTCACGCTTGAAAATTAACAAAAATGAAAATCCGATAAATATTGAACACAAACGTCTGAAAAATAACAAACATAGAGTCTGATAAATAGCAAAGGGAAACCTCTGATAAATAAGAAACACGTCCGATAAATCACAAGCACAAACATCCAATACATCGAGAAACGTCTGATAAATAAAGAACACTAATGTTATAAATTAGCAAACACAAACATCTGACAAATAACAAAAGATGAATGTCCAATAAATACAGAATACACATGTCCGACTGATAACAAATACGAACGTCCGACTAATACGGAACACAAACATCCGAAAAATAAAGAATACTCACATCTGAAAAATAACAAACATCTGATAAATGAAAAACAAACACAAACAATTTATAAATAACAAAAATAAATGTGTATATTTATTGGAAAAGTCCAACTAATATCAAATACAAACATCCAATAAATAAAGAACACTCACGTCTGATAAATAAGAAAATCAAATAAAAAACAAACACGAACGTCCAATAAATAAAGAATATTCACACCTGAAAAATAAGAAACATGAAAGTTTGATAAATAATGAACACAAATGTCTGATAAATAATCAGAAATGTCTAATAAATACAGAACACTCACGATCAGTAAACAGTGATCCCAAGCATTGAATAAATGACAAACACTCACGTAGATCAATAATGAACACAAACATCTAATAAACAACAAAAAGAAACATATGATAAATAAATAACACTCAGGTTCAACAAACAGCGAACACTCACGTTCAATAAATAACAAACACAAACATCTGATAAACAAGAAACACGTCTGATGAATAACAAGAACATCAAATAAAAAACAAACACGAACGTCCAATAAATAAAGACTACTCACCCTTGAAAATTAACAAAAATGAAAATCCGATAAACAATGAACACAAACGTCTGAAAAATAACAAACAGAAACGTCTGATAAATAAGAAACACATCCGATAAATCACAAGCACAAACATCCAATACATAACATCAAGAACCGTGTGATAAATACAGAATACACAAGTCCGACTAATAATGAATACGAACGTTCAATAAAGAACACTCATGTCTGATAAATAACAAATAAACACACACGAACGTTCAATAAATAAAGAATACTCATATTTGAAAAACAACAAACATGAAAGTTCGATAAATAATGAACACAAATATCTGATAAATAACAATCAGAAATGTCTTAATAAATAAAGGACATTCATGATCAGTAAACAGTGATCCCGAGCACTGAATAAATGACAAAACTCATGTACGATCAATAATGAACACAAACATCTAATAAACAACAAAATAAATAAATAACACTCAGGTTCAACAAAAAGCAAGAACAAACATTTGATAACAAACACGTCTGATTATTTACAAATATGAATGTCCAATAAATAAAGAACATGAATGCCGGATAAATAACAAGCAAGAACGTCCAATAAGGAAAGAACAGTCAAGTTCAACAAACAGCGAACACTCACGTCCGATAAATAATGAACAGAAACATCTGATAAATAAATAAAACTCACATTTGATAAATAACAAACGTGAATGCCCCTTTAGGACTAGAAAACCAGAACAATCGTGACACGAACAGGCCATTCTGAACAAACAAGTGTGTCAATACCACTCATCTTATTTCTTTAAAATGCCACCAAGTCGAGTCCCCAAGGCTGCGGTCTACCAGACTCCTGGCCACATGTCGGCTGTTTTTGATTCTTCACATGAGTGGAAATTCCTTTCATTTGTGCAAAATTGACCCTTCACGAGTCCCCATTTGTGTTCCAGTAAGTCCACCTTTGACTCCATTACCTGATATTTTCCCTCAAGTTGGTGTTTCCTCAAACTATCTAGAAGTCTCCAACACTGACTCCACTCCTCCATGCAGAATTCTTTCAGCTGTGGGACGTTTCAGGGGTGTGTGGCTTCGAGACTTTTTGGAAGATTTTTTCAAGTCCCGCCCTCCTCTCAACCATATTTAGCCACGCCCACAGTCCTCTCACCTCTCATTGGTCTGAATGCTTTTGTCACACGCAGTTCCTGCACTTGTCAGTTCTTATAAATTTTGACGTTTTCCTCACTTTAAGTTCCCAATTAAAGAAGACGTATTATGTCCAAATCTTATAGAAGAATTTCATCCCAAAGGGTTATCAACAGAAGAAATGAGTACACAGGCAATCCTAGCACCGAGAAACGTGGAAGTCAAACAAATTAACGTTAAAAATTGTCGATCGGTTACAGGGCAAATTGGTTAAATGCATATCAATAGACTGAGATGAAAGAGTCGGTGGTGATGGCGCGGAAAATAAAAACATCCAACTTACAATATCATGAAGAATATCTACAACTGTTAACACCGTCTGGTCTTCCACAGGCCGAATTACTGTAGAAAGGAGGACGTACCGTAATGTTATCACATAATTTATGTCTGAGTGATGGGCTATTCAACAGGACAAGGTTAGTTGTATTCAAAATAGGTCGAACAATTCTGACATGTAAAATTATAACAGGCAACAAGAAAGTTAATGTAGTCCATCTAACATGACACCAAAGGAGATCTGGATATGCCAATCATATTAAAACGTTTACAGGTTCCCATTAGAAGAGCTTTTGTAAAGACAATTAACAAATCACAGGGACAAAACATTCGAAAAAGTCGTTTTATTTATTAGAGAGAAATTCACTCACAGGCCGTTATACGTTGTCACAGTCCAAACACAGAATCACAGTTTAATGCGATATCGATGAAAAACTAATTCAAAAAATTGTTTTTACTGAAGTTTTACAGTAAAAGTTTAAAAAGTATCTGCGTGTTGATTTCAAATCAAAACAGATTGAAAATGTATAACGCAACGAATACCTCTAACGCAACATGAAGCACAATTTATTACGTTTTACTGTTTTCTACTCTGGTTAATTCCTCGCTGTAATGTAAAATAGTCAGCTCTATTATGCATATGTAACAATAACAATCTGTTTAAATTGTACAACCGCATTCCCATATGCGAGCGACTGAACCGCAAAAGGGGCTAGCGTGTAGTGCCCACACAGGGGTTGGCGAGCGAAGAGGGCAGGGGGCAGAGCTGCCTAGTTAATAATAAGACTGCATTCTTCTGTCTGATGAACACTGCAAGGGTGTGATCTCCTAAAACAATTAAAGATGCTGAAAAATGAAGACCTGCATTTGTATTTAGCCAACTGGACGACTGCAATGCTCTCCCATCAGGACTACAGCCTGTCCAGAATGCAGTAGCAAGAATTTCAAGTACAAAGAAAAAATTTCAGCATGTATCCCCAATATTACTATCTTTAGAATGGCTACCAGAATCGATTTTAAAATATTTCTACATGTGGTTAACATTCTTGCCTCTCCCTACATTTCAGACTGCCCGTTTCCTTGTGTACTGAATCACAATCTGCAAATACGGCTTTGTTCGTTATTCCAAGAACTGAGGATAAAAGAACTGGTGTGGCAGCTTTCTGTTCTTATGTACCTAAAATTTGGAGTAATTTACCAATACATATATTCATCCATCCATTATCCAACCCGCTATATCCTAACAACAGGGTCACGGGGGTCAGCTGGAGCCAATCCCAGCCAACACAGGGCGCAAGGCAGGAAACAAACCTCGGGCAGGGTGCCAGCCCACCGCAGGACACACACACTCACACACTAGGGACACTTTAGGATCACCAATGTACCTAACACCCATGTCTTTGGACTGTGGGAGGAAACCCACGCAGACATGGGGAGAACATGCAAACTCCACGCAGGGAGGACACGGGAAGCAAACCTGGGTCTCTACTCACTGCGCCACCATGCCACCCACGAGAGAACTACTTATCGGATTTAGATCGGGTTTTTTTCTATACTTTGCTTGAACATTCCGGTTGATTTTGCGACTTTCTCATCACACTAAGTATCAGAGTTCGCTTGCCGTATCGATTTATTAGCGCGATTCCGAGAGAGATTAATCAGGCCACAGGGCCCTCCTCACTCACACGTCTGCCTCGGTGTGTAACCTTAACTCCACTTAGCTAGCGAACGAGAGAACTACTTAACGGATTTAGATCTTTTATTTTTCTATAATTTGCTTGAACATTCCGGTTGATTTTGTGACTTCTCTCATCGCGTTAACAATCGCAGTTTGCTTGCAGGACCGATATATTTGTGCTAATCCGAGAGAGACGCAGTGGGCCAAGTGGAGGGGTAAGAGTGACGTCAGGCGTAGAGAGCTGGGCAGGACCCTCCTCACTGTCCTGTTTCACTACTACGCGGGCGAAGTTGCGGGGGATAGCCAGTATTCTTATATATCTCCAGGCTACACGTCGACACTAATAATACATTTTATTTATTTGTAGGCGCCTTTCTAAACACTCACGGAGACCGAACAATCGATAAAACACACATTATTAACAAAACTAAAATCTAAAAATTAAAATCAGACAAAACAATTGTAATCAAATCCACACTGTGGTGGAAGCCAGAGGTACGGTTAGTGGCAGCGCCCCCAACAGCTCGGCAGTGGTATTGTTCGACTTGTTTTGGAAGGTGCCTAAGCCTGCATGCATGACAGGGGGGGCACGGCTTTGGTGAAAAGGCTCGCTGCCATCATGGGTCCCCTGGGTCTTCACCTAGAAAGCCTTGATGGTAGATCTGTCCATGGTGTGTCGACACAAAGTGGTCCTAGTGGTTCACAGCACAAAGCCTTAGTCACCAAGCACAGGAGTGCTGCTGTGTTGCAAGATGGCAGACAACATAAAATGTCTCAATATGCCAAGTCTACAAGGCCAATAAAATATTTAGTGAAGAGTGGAACTTAGTAGGATTTGTCTAATACTCTATACAGTCAAACGTTTGTGGACACCCCTCCAAATGTCTGACTTCAGGGGTTTCATCGTTAACAGGTGCGCATAGCCGGGCAATCTCCATTGACAGACATTGGGTGTACTGAAGAGCTCAGTAGCGCAGTCATAGGATGCCACACATGAATTTTCTGCTCTGCTAGATCTGGCCCAGCCAACTAGAAGTGCTGATATTGTGAAGTGAAAGTGTCAAGAAGCAACAATGGCTCAGCCACAAAGTGGTGGACCACACAAACTCACAGAGTGCTTTTAAAGCACACACAAACGGCCAAATCTGTGTGGCATCACACAATGCAGGAAACAAACCCCGGGCAGGGCGCCAGCCCAACGCAGACCAATACATACATGCCAGGCTAAATTTGTGGAACATTTCAAAAAATGTCTAAAAGCCAGTTTTTCAAATCTGGCTTTCCAGTAATTAAAGCATAACCTGGAGATCTGATGACAAGTTTAGCTCTTTGAAGTAGAAGTAAGTGCCCAGCATGAATCCATTGTCGTCTTCGTTTTTATTTGATTTTTCGGTCTCCCGTCCTGGCGGTGGTGCTATGCGTCACCCACACCTGCTCAAAGCGCTCCATTCTGCAGTCTCCTGAGGTACTGGGGTGGGGGAATGAAGAGGCCTTGGAAACCTTCATAGACGACTGTGTCAGCTGTCCCCAGTGCAGGGTGGGCGACCGGCCGGCCAACTCCTATGACGCAGATCACCTTCAGACTTAGCGATTTGATTGTTCGCTCCAGAGGTTTATTTTCTCCTTTTGCCCGAATCTTAGGAGTTTTTTGCTTTCCTGTCCTCCGTGCCAGCTGATCAACTAATCACTTCAGGAATCCAGACGTCCATCTACTGTACATCCTTAACCAGCCACGTCTGCTATGGACTGTTGGGTTTGTTTTTGGACGTGTTCTCTGAAGTTGATTAACACCTAGCGGTCTCCACATACACTGCCCAAGTCAAATGTAGATGAACGCTGTGTGTATTTCTATATATATATATAAAAAATCCTTGTGTGCGTCCAGGTGTCCGTGTGTGGGTGTCTTCTGGTGAAGTGCGCATGCGCAGGGCACGGTGCGACACGCGATATTACTGTCAGAGAAAGTTAGAGGTGTTTTACGGAAATACAAACCAGTATTACTGTGAGAGGAAATTAAAGGTACACAATACAGTGACGCATATTACAGCCACATACAAGCCAGTATTACTGTCAGAGGAGATTAAAGGCATATTACCAACGCGCACGCCTGTATTACCGCCAGAGAAAATTAAAGGTATATTACGGACATACAAGCCAGCGGACATACAAGACGGTATCCTTCAATAAGAGCGCGCACAAAAAGGCGAACTTCAAAAGGGCGACCTCAATTGGGCGCAGCGAATAAAGGCGCGCGTAAATAAAGATCTGCATCTTTGTTGCTCTTCACATATTCCAGAGCCATTTGAACTAAATTATCTACGAACGCCTTTATTCGCCGTGCTCAATTGAGGTCGCCCTTTTGAAGCTCGCCTTTTTGTGCACGCCCTTATTGAATAGAGCCGTACAAGACAGTATTACTGTCACAGAAAATTAAAGACACACAATACACGGCGGCAGCCCACGAAGAACGGTCAGCTCAGCAAGTAAACACCAACAAAAGAAAGGCTGAAAGAAAGAAAAATACGACCAACAAAAAGAATGAGGTCAAAGTCCCTTGCCATTTAATAGACTGTGCCTACTAATGTTTATGCACTACTGTTCTAGCGCCCGTTATTGTGACGGGCTAAATGACTAGTTTCTATATATTTGTGTAAACTCCTTCTGGTTGTTCTGTTGCCATCTTTATGTATAAGGCTTTTAATCTGAAAACAATATGAACCTGTTTCTCCTAAGAGTGAAGGTTTGTTTAGCTCTTTAGTGTTTACATTTTGTTTAACAATAGCCAGGTCGATATTCTGTTCAGTATATTTAACATTTTAATATTAATCAATGATAGTATCCAAGTAACTATGGTATCTCTTTGTTTTTGTTGATTACTCTTTGGAAAGAACCTGGAATTGCCTGTAAATGTATGATAAGGTGCCTAATAAATAAAGTTGTTATTATTAGTATTAAAACACAAAGGGCAAAATGAGGTCACTTGTCGTGGGATGGGCAGAAGATTAGAAACAATAAGTAAACTGCAGAATATTAACAGCTCAAGCTGCTAGCCGTCAGTCTCAGCAAGTCCCTTCTTTAATTAACACAAAGTGCAGATGGTGACTGTCCACCATGACGTCAATGAATAACCACAAAGGTGTTGAAGCTTTGAAACGAGGAGCGTCATGGCACTGGAACTCTGAAAAGGCACAGATGACGGTCACCATTCTGGCGCCACAAAACAACAAAATGGATGGAGCCTCCAAAAAAAAAAAAAAAAAAAAACGACTCACAAAATGGGACAGAGCCAATATAGGCCTGTGACGATGCGGGTTTCACTCCAAGCTCCCATCTTGCTTTTGGGAGCCCTTAAACCCAACACCGTCGGTAATGTCACCGCTGAGCTAGGCAGTGAGGCACAACAAAGCAAGGGGAGGGTGCAAAAAGTGCCAAAGTGCTTTTATTTAAAACCAACAAAACAAAACAAGGTGTTCAAAATAAAGTGCAGTGCTTCACAATCCTTAAATAAATCATCCATTAAAACAGGTGAAATCGTGGAGGTTAAAATCCATTAGAAAAAAAACACAACGAGGTTAAAACAATGGCTGGAAGCTGTCCCTTTAAACAAATCAGCCCGGTGCCTTTTATTCTACTGGTGCCTCCCCTGCTTCTCCCGTCCAGGCTGTGCACCAGGGGAGCCACCCTACCTGCAGCTGACCTTCATTCTACCGTCTTCAATAAGCCGCGACTTGGGCTCCCCAGTGACCAGGGCGCTCACGCTGGGGCTTTCACATCCTAAGTCCCGACTCTCGCGGCCTTCTTGGCCTTACGTGGCGAGCCATCCTTCTTCCGGTCACTCCTGCTCTTCATAAAATGCTCAGTGGGAGCGACCAAAATCCACTGCTCCTCGGGTGCCGGCCAAACACCCAGACTCACTGCTCAGCTGCCCTCGAGCCTGCACTTGCTTGTTCTCACTCTCTTGCACCGGCTTTCCTCTCCCTGCTTCCTGCATTCTTCTCCTGCAACCTCCGTTCATCTTTTCCTTTACTTTTTTCATTTCCCCTAACCGCCTCACGCTTCTATTCATCACAAGGACGTGCATCAGGTGTACCAATCATCAGCTCCTGGGAACAATTACAGATGCGGACAACTCCTCACCTGCGCACTTAAGCGAGGATCGCCCGCATCACAAACTTCCCCCGGGAGCCGATCCACCACACTACCTCTCTATAAGCCATGAAGTCGGCGATTATTTATTTAAAAAGTGGTCTTTTTGACATGAGCTGTGGACCCGCTACACCACAAGGCCTCACCTCAGGCAGCCAGCAGGCCTCGGCCTACCCAAGCCTAAAACAAAACTCAGAACACACAAAAGATAGCAGGACTGCTTTGCACTGTAAAAACCTCTGGCCTAAGATAAACGAGGCCACCAAAAGATTATTAAATTAAAAAAAAAAAAAAAAATAATGTAGAAAAAAAGGATTTGCCTAAAATAAATACCCCAGAGTGAAAATAAATAAATAAATAAAAATAATAGTAGCAAAATTCAGTAACCAGTAAAGCAGTTGTTAAAAATCAATAAGAAAGTCAATGAACCTCCTCAGGACTCACTCACCTCTCTGCACCCCCTAAGCACCTCCACTCTTCTTTCCTGAAGATCTTTGAGTGCGTCTGTGAAAATTTCTGCCCATTCAGCCAAAGGAGCGTTTGTGAGGTCAGGTACTGATATTGAATGAGAAGACCTGCTCACAATCAGCGGTCCAATTCATCCCGGAGGTGTTCACTAGGGTTGAGATCGAACGTCATAATGGATCTGATGGAACATAAAAAGGACCTTTGACAGACTGAAGAGCACAATTGTCTGAAATGTCTTTCTCTGCTGTTGCATTAACAGGACCCTTCACTGGAGTCAAAGGACCAAGCCCAACCCCTACCATTAATCCTCCACCCCCAGAATTTACAGGTAGCGTTCTCCTGGGGTCTGCCCAAACCAGATTGGCTCATCAGACTGCCGGAGAGTGAAGCGCGGTTCGTCACTCCAGAGATCATGTCTGCGTTGCTCCAGGGTCCAATGGCTGTGTGCTTCACATCACTCCACCCAACAAATGGTATTATGCACCGTTATCTTAGGCTCGGCCAAAGAAACCCATTGCATGAAGTTCTGATGTTGCTTCCAGAGGCAGTTTGGAACTCTGGTGTGAGTGATGCCACACAGATTTGGCCATCTGTATGTGCTTTAAAAGCACTCTGTGAGTTTGTGTGGTCCACCACTTTGTGGCTTGGCCATTGTTGCTCCTCAACACTTTCACTTCACAATATGAGCACTTCTAGTTGGCCAGGCCAGATCTAGCTGAGCAGAAAATTCATGTGTGACGTGTGGCATCCTATGACTGCGCTACTGAGCTCTTCAGTACACCCAATGTCTGTCAACGGAGATTGCCCAGCTATGCGCACCTGTTAACGATGAAACCCCTGAAGTCAGACATTTGGAGGGGTGTCCACAAACGTTTGACTGTATAGAGTATTAGACAAATCCTACTAATTTCCACTTCTTATACCTTACTAAATATTTTATTGGCCTTTTAGACTTGGCATATTGAGACATTTTATGTTGTCTGCCATCTCGCAACACAGCAGCACTCCTGTGCTTGGTGACTAAGGCTTTGTGCTGTGAACCACTAGGACCACTTTGTGTCGACACACCATGGACAGATCTACCATCAAGGCTTTCTAGGTGAAGACCCAGGGGACCCATGATGGCAACGAGCCTTTTCATCAAAGCCGTGCCCCCCCCGTCACTCATGCAGGCTTAGGAACCTTCCAAAACAAGTCGAACAATACCACTGCTGAGCTGTTGGGGGCGCTGCCACTAACCGTACCTCTGGCTTCCACCACAGTGTGGATTTGATTACAATTGTTTTGTCTGATTTTAATTTTTAGATTTTAGTTTTGTTTATAATGTGTGTTTTATCGAATTGTTCGGTGTCCGTGAGTGTTTAGAAAGGCGCCTACAAATAAATAAAATGTAGTATTAGTGTCGACGTGTAGCCTGGAGATATATTAGAATACCAGCTATCACCCGTGGTTTCGCCTGCGTAGTAGTGAAACAGGACAGTGAGGAGGGTCCCACCCAGCTCTCTACGCCTGACGTCACTCTTCCCCCTCCACTTGGCCCGCTGAGTCTCTCTTGGATTAGCGCAAATATATCGGTCCTGCAAGCAAACTGCGATTGTTAATGCGATGAGAGAAGTCGCAAAATCAACCGGAATGTTCAAGTAAATTATAGAAAAAAAATCTGTTAAGTAATTCTGTCGTTCACTAGCTAAACGGAGTTAAGGTTACACACCGAGGCAGACGTGTGAGTGAGGAGGGCACTGCAGTCTGATGAGTCTCTCTCGGAATCGCACTAATAAATCGTACGGCAAGCGAACTCTGATACTTAGTGTGATGAGAAAATCGCAAAATCAACTGGAATGTTCAAGCAAAGTATAGAAAAAAACAGATCTAAATCCGTTAAGTAGTTCTCTCGTGGGCGGCACGGTGGCGCAGTGGGTAGAGCTGCTGCCTCGCAGTTAGGAGACCCGGGTTTGCTTTCCGGGTCCTCCCTGCGTGGAGTTTGCATGTTCTCTCCGTGTCTGCGTGGGTTTCCTCCCACAGTCCAAAGTCATGCAGGTTAGGTACATTGGTGATCCTAAAGTGTCCCTAGTGTGTGTTTGGTGTGTGAGTGTGTCCTGTGGTGGGCTGGTGCCCTGCCCGGGGTTTGTTTCCTGCCTTGCGCCCTGTGTTGGCTGGGATTGGCTTCAGCAGACCCCCCGTGACCCTGTAGTTAGGATATAGCGGGTTGGATAATGGATTGATGAATGGATAGTTCTCTCGTGAAAAGCGGACAGACATACAAATGGGTCTAAATAACGTTAAGAAATTTCACACTTGGACCATAAAATTTTTAAAACCGTTTGTTAGTGGCACCCTTGGGCCAAAGGTAACCTACATTCCAAATTTCAAGTCCTCATGGTTTGGGAGAATTCGTGATGAGTGAGTCAGTGGGATTTGGCCTTTATACCGTACATATAGATAAGCAGGGTGGTGAGCCAAGGAGGGCGTCTGCTGCCCCTCTAAACCCCAGAGATGGAGGTCTCACTGCGAGTTTCTAATGCAAAGAGCACAGACCTTTGTTATACTTGCTTCTGAGGGCCCTGAGGGATGCTGTTCCTTCAACTGTGCTTTTTGTTATTAAGCAGGCATGGCTGGGTTGGCACCCCAAAGATTTCCAAAGCCTCCAGTAGTCTTTGCTTCACACCCCCCAATGCCCGATGAAAGATCGAGACTCCGCACAGTGAAAGCAAGAGTGGGAAATACTGCGTGTGTGAGCAACTCACTGTTAAGGAGCCAAGTCACCCAGTGGGCTGGGGTGGGGGGTCTTACACTGAGCTTGTCCCACACCTTTGGCCATGTATGGTTTTAATATGAAATATCTGAGATATCACAGTCACGCAGAAATAGTGAAAGGAGACGCCTGATTAAGGAAGCAGTTCAGCCTGACGTCTGGAAGAGGCCGTCATTAAAAGTGCGGCTGCAGACCTGAGGAGCTCCGTATTCTAAAACGTCTGAAAGTAGCGCTGGACTACCACCCTGACGTGTAACCAAGACCACCTGCCAATTAGCCAGATCTGACAGTTGGCACCGTGCAGCACACGCGAGACCTCCGACCGCCGAATGCTAGTTTGCCTTTATAAAGGAAGGTCGTCTTTTTAATTCTCTCTTGTGTTGATGTCTTACGGTAAATATCAATGCTGGCAATTATTACAGAAAAAGTAAGTGGAGGTTTGGTCAGAAGCCACATCAGTTAGTGAATACGGTAAAGAAGATGGCACAAAAGATCAAAGATCAATTAGAGGTTTAAAAAAAAAAAAAAAGGAGCGAGATTAGAGACAGTTTTAGAATTCAAGGCGAAGACGAGAAACTCAAATACTGAGCAGCCCGTTCACACAGGAAGTGTGTCTCGTCACTCGTCGGTTTATAAGAAATCTAAAATAAACAACGGAGACAAAGGGGAGGTTAGAGTTAACCGTGTGTGTGCCAGCAGCGGGCTCTGCATGTTTCAGCTGCATGTAGTTTCTTTATATTTAAGCATCTCCTTGTGCTTTGTGCCATGTGTTCTGTGGGTGGCACCCCAAGAGGCGGGGCCACCTGCCCATCACGGGTAAGGGACCGCCCTCAGCCCTATAAAGGCAGAGGTAATCCACAGCCTGTCATGGTTGGAGTTTGCCGTTGGCTCATTTGGACAGTAAACGCTTCCATCTTGTGCTTGAATTTGGGGGTTTTGAGGTCGAGGATTCCGTTCTTGTCATTATTTGCTCAAACTTTCTACTGGTTTAGGTGCTGTGTTTTACTTTTTTAAAATATTTTGTAACACCATGGGCACCATTTTAGGTCCTCGATTACCGCCATTTTGAGTACCTGCTGCCATTTGGTTTCTGCCCTGCATTTTCATGATTATTTGTTTAAAAAGTGGCCTTTTTGACGTGAGCTGTGGACTTGCTACACCACAAGGCCTCACCTCAGGCAGCCAGCAGGCCTCGGCCTACCCAAGCCTAAAACCTCAGATCCTCAACTGAGTGTCTCCTTAGAATTCCAAGAGCAAAACTTAAAAGAAGTGGTGAGGCGGGCGGCCTTCTGCTGTTATGCACCTAAAATCTGGAATAGCCTGCCAGTAGGAATTCGCCAGGCTAATACAGTGGAGCACTTTAAAAAACTACTGAAAACACATTACTTTAACATGGCCTTCTCATAACTTCACTGTAATTTAATCCTGATACTCTGTATATCCAATTCATTATAATAACTATTCATTCAAAATCTGTACTAACCCCTACTCTCTCTTCTGTTTCCTTTTCCGGTGTCCTATTGGTGGTGGCTTGTGCCACCACCATCTACCCAAAGCACCATGATGTTCCAACAATGATGGATGGATTAAAAGCCAGAAGTCTGTATGACCATCAGCATCAAGTGACTCCGTGAGAACCCTAACTACAAAGAGGACTATTTCATTTATGTTAGGTAGAATGCCCACAGGGGACTGGGTGGTCTCGTGGCCTGGAACCCCTGCAGATTTTATTTTTTTTTCTCCAGCCTTCTGGAGTTTTTTTTTTTGTTTTTTCTGTCCACCCTGGCCATCGGACCTTACTCCTTTTCTATGTTAACTAATGTTGTCTTATTTTAATTTCTTACTTGTCTTTTATTTTTCTTTTCTTCATTATGTAAAGCACTTTGAGCTACTTTTTGTATGAAAATGTGCTATAGAAATAAATAAAAATAAATAAAAAATAAAACAAAACTTGGGACACACAAAAGATAGCAGGAGTGCTTTGCACTGTAAAAACCATCTGGCCTAAGTTAAAATGAGATTATTAAATTTAAAAAAAAGAACATAAATAATGTAAAGGTAGAAAAAAAGGATTTGCCTAAAATAAGCAACCCACAGTGAAAAAAAATTAAATAAATAAAAATAATAGTAGCAAAATTCAGGAAGTCAATGAACCTCCTCAGGACTCGCTCACCTCTCCGCGCCCCCTAACCACCTCCACTCTTCTTTCCTGAAGATCTTTGAGAGCGTCGGTGAAAATTTCTGCCCATTCAGCCAAAGGAGTGTTTGTGAGGTCAGGTACTGATGTTGAATGAGAAGCCCTGCTCACAATCAGCAGTCCAATTCATCCCAAAGGTGTTCACTAGGGTTGAGATCGAACGCCTTGTGGAAAGCATACCCCCGGACACAGACAGACAGACACCAGAATGTCCAAAACACTCCTTTATTTTCCTTTAAGCACCACAATGCCTTTCTCCAACACTCTTTCTTCCTTCTCTTTCTCTTCTTCTTTTCCTTTGACCTCCACTCCACTCCTCACAAGCTTCCTCACAGCCAGGCAGCGGGCCCATTCCTGCTGGCCAAATAGGTTGCCCCTGCGCAGCCACTGCCACTGCCACCAGAGTTGCCGTACAGGCGCCAACAGCAGCCACAGACGTGATAGATAGATAGATAAGATACTTTACTAATTCACATACTCCTCCAGCAGCATACTGATAAAGACAATATTAAAGAGTGATAACAATGCAGGTATACAGACAGACAATAACTTTATATAATGTTAACGTTTACCCTCCCGGTGGAACTGAAGAGTCACATAGTGTGGGTGAGGAACGATCTCCTCAGTCTGTCAATGGAGCAGGACGGTGACAGTAGTCTGTCGCTGAAGCTGCTCCTCTGTCTGGAGATGATCCTGTTTAGTGGATGCAGTAGATTCTCCATGATTGACAGGAGTCTGCTCAGCGCCCTTCGCTCTGCCACAGATGTCACTGTCCAGCTCCGTGCCTACAATAGAGCCTGCCTTCCTCACCAGTTTGTCCAGGCGTGAGGCGTCCCTCTTCTTTATACTGCCTCTCCAGCACACCACCGCGTAGAAGAGGGCGCTCACCACAACCATCTGATAGAACATCTGCAGCATCTTGAAGGACGTCAGCCTTCAAAGGAAGTATAGTCGGCTCTGTCCTCTCTTGCACAGAGAATCAGTATTGGCAGTCCAGTCCAGTTTATCATCCAGCTGCACCCTCAGGTATTTATAGCTCTGTACCCTCAGCACACAGTCACCTCTGATGATCACGGGGTCCATGAGGGGCCTGGTCCTCCTAAAATCCACCACAAGCTCCTTGGTTTTGCTGGTGTTCAGTTGTAGGTGGTTTGAGTCGCACCATTAAACAAAGTTCTTGATTAGGTTCCTATACTCCTCCTCCTGCCCACTCCTGATGTAGCCCACGATAGCAGTATTGTCAGCGAACTTTTGCAGGTGGCAGGACTCTGAGTTGTATTGGAAGTCCGATGGCTGAACAGGACCGGAGAAAGTACAGTCCTCTGTGGCACTCCTGTGCTGCTGACCACAATGTCAGACCTGCAGTTCCCAAGACGCACATACTGATGTCTGTCTCTAAGATAGTCCACTGTCCATGCCACCAGGTATGAATCTACTCCCATCTCTGCCAGCTTGACCCTAAGGAGCAGAGGTTGGATGGTGTTGATGGCGCTAGAGAAGTTTAATGTTGAAATCATGGATTTGTGTTTTTTGGAAAAAATATTCAGCCCTCAAAGAGTCAATAATGCTGATGGGGTCAAAGTTTCAACTTGGAGTTTTCGCCATCCCTGCGTCGCGTCTCTCTGTCCTGTTTGTGTGTCAGGATGCCAGTCTGTGGACGTGGCGACTCCAAAACAAATGATTCGATCGCAATGAAGCCTGGCACCGTTATTATCACGGTAAAGAGCCTATTGATTTGGAGTTAAATTGCTCCAAGTGGGTTTTGCTCTACAGCGGTAATGACGCTCAAGTTTTTCTGTGCGATATTTCACTGCTAAAATCTCAGCTTTATGTGGGGAAACGCATGTGCCGCGCTCATCATATTTTGTCTCTAATCGAGATTGGGTGAAATGAACAATAAAAAGTGCCTCTGCCGCCCTCCATCTTCTTCCCGTCTCTCATTACCGTTGTCAGCGTCGGACGAATTTCATTGCGGTGACCTGTCAGGCGGTGTGTGCACTTGTATGATATGTCAAGCACTCGTAATCTACAACAATAGCAGGCACTTGAACATTTTCATTCTAATTTAAACTAATCTCTGACTAAATTATTTTTTTTTTAAACTCCCATCTTGCATTATCCTGCTTGCAGATCATTTATTAAAAAAAAAAAACCAAAAAAACAAAAGAAGCCGAGAAGCAAATATAAATAGCTATCAATAAATATTTCAAATATGAGAATGTGTGCACAGAGATGAATCCATCTGTATGCTAAACTAAATCATCTTCCAAGCTATACGGGGCAAATTACGCGGAAGCTGCGAATAATGGAGGATAAAGCAGACTGAGGCAGCGCGCAACTCAGAACGAGAGGACAAAGGCCGAGATGGAGGACAGACAGATGGTTCTGGGACAGACAGGAGGAGGACAGAGTGGGACGCCGTGCCCGGCGCTGTGTTTGCAATGCTAATTTTACCTTTTGGGCGCCGCTCACGTCTGATCTCCTGTGGCTCCGTGTGTTTATCATAGAGATTATATTGCATGATATCTGTTTGCATACGCATCATGTGTTTACATTTAAAAACAGATAAGTTGGGAAGTTTGTTTTCCGGTTTACTTACGCCGTGTTTCCAGTTTCTACAATTTCCAGTATGCTGGCCACATTAAAATACACAAGATAAGAGCACTGTAATGGGAGAGCAGAGAGAAATGGAGTACGAGTGTGGGGGGCCATTGTGGTCCAGCACTGGCGGCTGGTGGCCTTGTCGGTCATCAAAGTCACATTAGGAGAACTCCATTTAATTTAGCGCTGTGTGACAGTAGATGGCGCTATAGCAGCACTTAACAGACACGAGAGGCGCACTCATACAAGTTCACGCTCTTTAGTTTCTTCTTCAGCACAACACACACAGCACACCAACCCACCATAGTCGCTCAGTCCTTCCCTTCTCTTTTCCCAAGTCTTCTGCCGCCTTCGCTCCTCCCCTCACAAGCTCCGCCCTCTTCCACCTGACTGGAGTGAGACGGCCCCTTTTAGAATGCACCCTGATGACCTTCCGGCCGCACTTCCTGGGGTGGTGGAAGTGCTGCAAACTTCTGAGCCATCCAGGTGCCCCTGGCGGTGGACACGGGTCCCCACAAGGTTGAGCTTCTAAGCTCTGTTCAGGGTGGCTGCCTTCTCGAGTTCCAGGGGAGGTACTGCCCCCCTCCCCCTCATGGTCCTTCCATCCTCCAGGCGTCCCGACTGGGCAGCTGGTACTTCTACTGACATGTCTTCCATTTCCATTTATGTGCTTAGCAGACCACTCTTATACCAGGTGACTTATGCCAGGTAAACACGGTATGAGTTTAACAAATCGAGGTCAAGCGACTACTCACACTGTATGACTGATTCGCCAGTCATACCTGTGCTTGAGCTTTATGGACAGGCCGAGATGTGGGTGCTCAGACTATACTGTACATGGCCGTGGTCCCCGGCCAGAAAGTTATACCCACTGTGGACCACCCAGGATGGCCCTGCCAGCTTAACCAGACACAGACAAGCGTGGGACACAAGTTCAAGGCCCACTCTGATTTTTATTTTCTTTTACCTTGTGGGCAACGCCTTCCCCATTCCTACAAGCTCAACAAAGTCCCAGCACAAGCACGATAATCTCTTCCTTCTCTTTATCTTCTCCTTTCGACTACTCTGGTAAAACTTCATTGTTGTCGTCCTCCTCCTCCTGACTCTGGCCCCCGAGTAGTGGCTGCTGGCTCCTTTTATAGCCCACCCAGAAGTGCTCCAGGTGCTTGATGACTTATTTCTGGCATCACTTCCGGGTGTGGTGGATGAACTGCCCTTAAGGGCTCCTGCCACAGGGTGGTGCCCGCGGATCCCAACAGGGCTGCACCAAACTCCAACTCCCATGAAGCCCTGCGGGACTCCGAGGCACCACTGCAACCCGGGATAACGCACTGGCCACACTCGATCCCCCGGTCACAATGGCCACAGGCTTCTCAAAATGTCAAAGACATGAGCAATAGAAGTACAAGGAAAAGGCGCAACTGGACACGCGGACAGTGAAGGCGCACACAGCATGGCCCGTCTGTCTTACAGTGAGAACTGAAAGTGCGTAGTCAATGTCATCTACCATTGTGTGGGTTTCTTTTGCGGTTCTTCCACTAAACATTTCTTAAGGTGTTTTTGTCACTGACCATTTAGCTGTATGTGTGTTGCTCTATGATATTTTAATTTATGAAATCAAAAGTGTGAAAACGCGCCATATACTGTGATTGACGTGCAGTAAAATGTTTACAGCGGCATCAGAAAATCGAGACTGTCACACTACAAGAGTACCAACGCGTCAGCAACTGGGCATCGCATCCCCTCTCAAATCGCATGTGAACCACAACAACATTTATTTATACAGCACATCGTCGTACAAACAATGAGCTCAGTGCTTTACAAGACGACATGATGGCCAATGAAGCCAAAACGCCTGCCGACTCAGAAAATCAGTTGGCGACTGCAGATTGGGATTAAAATCGTGTCAAAAATCAGTTTGGGTATGTGCGACATTACAAAAGAGGTCAGCACAATCGAGTATTTCTGAAACAAGTGTGACAGGACAAGGTGACAAAATGACAAGTGACGAGCTTTAAACCGAACACAGAACTGGTTAACCCTTTATAACTTACAAGAGCACTTTTGTAATGCCCGGGTTGCCCACAGCTGGCATTTACTCCTCTTAAATCCCGGACATCGATACTCAGGTCCGAGGATGTACTGGGCAGTAAGGACACAACACAACAGAGATCGGTGACAAAAGCATTAAGTGCTTTGATTCTCCCAAAAAAAAAAAAGCGCTCAACAACCGATAAAGAGCTGCGAAGCTCATAAATAAATCGAGAAATAATCTCTAAAAACCGCGTTCTTGTGAAGGTTACTCAATCAACAGGTCCACTGAAATCCACAACTAAAATAATTCAAACTGGGTTCCTTTTACAATCAGAAACTGTGAGCCCCACACCTCGGTCATCCACTTCACCCATCTCACCATTTAGGTCTCTTCAGCTGATGAAGACTGGTGGCTCTTGTACCCACCACCATCCTTCAGCTTCCGCTGGGACCCATGGAACTGGACATCCCGTCTTCCTTACATCCTCGTTGGCGTCTGCAGGATCGTCTGGAGCATACTCGACCGCATGGAGTTTTGATGCCACGCTGCATGGGCATCACCAGATGCTGTTCACTAGCAGACCTGAGTGGGTGAGAAGGAACAGATGAGCTCATGAAAGTCTCCACATACTGTACATACAGGGGAGGACAAACGTTTCCATCCAGTGCTTGTGTGACGTTTAGCGTTCACGAGTAACAAACCATTAATTAACTTGTCGAGTTCCACTCATCCCATGATAATACTGTGGGGCCAGCCAGCTGATATCCATTATTGATCCCACCCAATCCAGCCATGGCAGAGCCTATCAGGCACAAGGCAAAGAGAACCCACGATGGGCCCACTGGACTGTGTAGGGACCACTAGTGATAACTGACTCAGATACACTGAAACCATAATGGCGTGCAGAGAGCTCAAGATCCTTTTAGGTGATCGTTAAGGGAATTGTGATTTAAAACACAGAGGACACGAAGCTCTGTGTGGGGTCTCAGGGGACCCCTAATGCTGCTTGTGAAACAGTCCTACAGACACTGTGAGGGTGTCCATAAATATCCTGGGTTACAGCTTGGCTCTTTCTCTGACAGCATACAAGGTGGTCCAAATGAAGCGCACAGGTAGTCCACTTTGTATCATCTGCTCCAAACTAAACAAGACTGCAGATCTGATCGGACCACTGGTGTCAAAATGGAAAGAGTGCCAAGCTGCAATTAGAGTGGATGCTGGGGAATTTTTCAAATATTTGTAACTTGGTTTTGTACGTTCAATTATCAGTCCTCACTTCAAGCTACAATAATGGGGATGGTGAGGTTCTGAAATACTAAGGGGGGCATGATGTGATAAAACCCCAAAATCCAAAAAGTAATAGGATACCTGAGCAGGTAAATGACCTCCTGGATCCCGGTTTGCAGTTGGTGTCGCGTTCGCATGTTCTCCACATGTCCCAGTCGGTTTTCCTCCCACATCCCAAGAACATGCAGGACCGCAGACTACCTGGTTTGATTAAAGGGGGACATTCGAGCCTCTCTGTCTTTTAATCTCAAAAAGTGTTTTTTCACGTTAGCACTTTGGGATGGAAAAGAAAATCATCACAGTGTGAAACAACGTTGTTGTTTTCATGAAAACTGGCAGAAAAGCAGAGGACTGGAGACGTGAATGTCTGGTGTGGAGCGGAGGGAAGAACTCAAAACCCCACAAGTCAATGTGGCACATGGGCAGCACTTGCCCTAACCGCCGCCGTGATTTCTGGGATTTTGAGGAGTTCTACCGCTCAACATCAGACAAGTCAGGTAAACTTTTTGAGTGGTTAATTCTCAAATGGCTGAGTTGCAATTAAAGGTCGTGATTTTTTTCGAAGAGGACTTTTTGTATTCGTAAGAATTTCTTATATGAAAGCTTTCAAATCACTATACAGTGGAACCTCGGTTTGCGAGTAACTTGGGTTACGAGTCTTTTGCAAGACGAGCAAAAATTTTTAATAAATTTTTACTTGATAAACGAGCGAGGTCTTGCAGTACGAGTAGTACGTATACGCGTTGTCTGCTGAGCGTCATGTGATCACAACTGAGCTGATGGTTCTTCTCTCTCTCGCTGCGGGATTGTGGGCAACCGACTCCTATTCTCTGTCTGAGTCGGTGTGCCACACTCATATAGTCAACATCCGTATGAGCGTATACTGTTTACTACAGAATTAGCATTGTGACTGTGTGTGTGCTGTGACGTGCGAGTCCCCGTCTTGCACCCTAAAACATGAAGCTGAGTCTCAGTACTTTAGTAACACCAGCTTTATTCAGCTTGAAACAGCAACAGCACGGTTATTTATTGTAGCGGGATCTGCCGCTCTCCTACACACAGACACAGCAGTCAGGCAGGGTCACGGCCAAGTACTACTGTGCCCTGCACATTTATAACGTTCCTTGTATCACCTCTCGACGGCAGGCGCTTATAGCATGTCTGCGATCTTTTCGGATTCACTTTTACGGCGAACTGCTACTGTGCTGGGAGCCTGCGATTGCTTTGGGACGCTCTTCCGCGTGTCATCCATTGGGTGGAATCCCATAAGAGTTTAGAAACTCATTCACACCAGCTATGATTCTTTTCAAAGGTAAAGTGCAGGTTAATTTGTTTTATGAATTTTTACTTTATATTTTGTATTAATCATTTTTATATGAACAGTTTTGGGTTGTGGAACAAATCATTGGAGCTTCCATTATTTCTTATGTGGAAACTCACTTTGATATACGAGTGCTTTGGACTACGAGCACGTTTCCGGAACGAATTATACTCGCAAACTGAGGTTCCACTGTAGTTTGTTTTTTTTCTTCTACCATCTTCTGACTCACTGGTATGAGTAAACCCCCAGATATGGCGCACAGTTCGACTCGCAGCTTTTTGGGGGTCCCCCTATTTTTAGGCCATTTTTGGAGCATATTTTGTGTAGAAGGACTTGAAGTTGTGCAGGTGAATTTCCCATCGGGATTAATAAAGTATCTATCTATCAAGTCACCCCAAGGGTTTACTCCTGTTGGGATATAAAGGGCAGGAGGCTGGGGGCTAGGCTGAGCCAGGACGCCTGGAAGGACTGGGAGGCAGTCTGTACGTCCCCCAGGCCGCAAAGGGGACCTGGATAAGGAGGTTCCAACCCATTGGGGCCAATGGGCATCCCGAGCATCGTGGAGCCCGGGAGATCTGTACTTCGGCCACACCTGGGCAGGTGGAGGAAGGACCTTCCAGGGATGCCCGGAGTGGTTCCGGGTGCTAGTGCCGCATTTCTGAAGGTCATCAACAAGCACCTGGAGCACATCTGGGTGAATATAAAAGGGGCCGCCTTCCTACAGTCGGGAGCTGCAGGTGGACGAAGCTCCAGCGACAGAAGGAAGAGAGGCAGCCCATGGACACTGAAGGAGCCCGTGTGTAGGGGTGTTTGGTGCGGGAGCACTGTGTGCGGTGTGGGACTTTTTGAGTTCCTTAAACGTGTGTTTTATAGTGTTGGTGTTTGTCTAACGGTGTTCGGGTGACCTCTCACAAGGGTCAAAATTATTCCTTTTCCCAAAACTTTAAAAAACCAGGAATCGATAATAATCGGCACGTGGAGTGTTGTCTTAGCTTATACCAATATGATATTTTGGATAGCTGATTCTAGCCCTCTAATTTCCTCTCCCTGAAGGTTAAAAATAACAAATTTCAAACATAAGCATGCGGGGTGTCAATTTAGTCTACTTGAAGGTCAGTGATTATGAAGGTGATCTGATTTTTGATCCTTTTCTAGCCCCTTCAGAGAGTGACAAATGACAAATTTCTAGGATAATTGAGAATATTTACGTTTTAAACATTTCACTTGAAGCTCACACATTAAAATTTTAAACATGGCACAACTCTTTTGATTCATTATCTATTCTAGTTATGAAGTAAATCACTGCATTTCTTATGAACGCCATGAATTAAGGTGGCCTGCCTGTGCGTATTCAGACAAACGTGAGTGCCCCCCTCTAAGCCTGTCCTCCCCACTTGAGACTCCATTCAAGTTTTAGTTTCTGCCTTGCACCTGACCTTTCTGAGGTTACCATTCTGCTCCCATAGAACTGAAGAATGGGTTCAATCACAGACGGGTCCACGTCCACGACAGTAACGACAGCAGCCGTGTGACCCAAAGCCACGGGAGACGTGCCAGGCAGTGACACTTGTTTGATAATCCTGGGACGCCGACTGCTAATCCTCAGCAATGAGCAGTGCGTTCAGATCAGGTTAGTGCCAGTAAGACGCCTCCTTACGGACTGACTGGCGAGCTCCGGTTAACAAATAATGGCATAAAAGCACTGAATAAAGTCACAGGGGACAAAGCGCTAGCTACAAGACATACAATTAAATACGTGCTGCCAGGGAAAAAAAAACAAAAAGGAGCCTCCAGAATTAATCTCATATTTTAAAAAGGGATTGGAGCCAGAAGTAGGCCAATGTGATCAACTCTTTAAGCGCCTGTGCAGAAGAAAAAGGTGATTTGCCTAAATGACTTCTATCAGTCCATTGGTAAAGGTGCTTATTCCAGCGTTTAGGGAAGCAGGACGGGTTTATAGGACAATATTAGAAATACTGAAATGTTGGACAGCATGGTGGTGAAGTGACAGGTGCTGCTAACTCACGGATGCAATGCCCCGGGTTCAAATGCCATCTCCAGTTGTGGTCTGCCTAGAAATTCCCCCAGGTGGTCTCTAAGGCTTTTCTTGCTAACCAGAAAAAGATCAGAAGCCAGAAATTCGAGAAGACAATACACGCTCGGTTTGTGTTTTTATCCAATTCACAGATACGGAACAAAGCTTTGTGCCGGACTTAAAGGGTCTTTCTGATGACATAAGGCGCAGTGACATCCAAAACATTTTAGGGCGCCGGTAATGGGAATCATAACATGCCAGTGCCCAATTGCGGAAAAAAGTAATATCGCTGTACTGTGGACTGACGCCTCATTCAATTCAGGAAACGTTAGAATGTAAGGAAACTACACAGAAACACAACAGTTTGTCCACGCCTGGACAAACTGGTAAGGAAGGCAGGCTCTATTGTGGGCACGGAGCTGGACAGCTTGACATCTGTGGCAGAGCGACGGGCGCTGAGCAGACTCCTGTCAATCATGGAGAATCCACTGCATCCACTGAACAGAATCATCTCCAGACAGAGGAGCAGCTTCAGCGACAGACTGCTGTCATTGTCCTGCTCCACTGACACACTGAGGAGATCGTTCCTCCACCACACTATGCGACTCTTCAATTCCACCCGTGGGGGGGGGGGTGGGGGTTTGAATGGTAAATCCTCAAAGTGAAGAAATCGTAACGTTAAGGGGACCTCCAACCTCCCCCAACTTCCTGTATTCACCACACTAGAAATGAATCAAACGGGTAGTTTGAAGGCATCAAAATCGTTAAAAGTGAATCGAAATGCCCATCGCTACTGCCTGTCAGACAAACTACAAACTTGAGAGATGTCACGGGGTGAGTGTGAAGGATCTCATGGCTACCTGCGTCTTTAATATCGGAGAATGTAAGACTCTGAGGAATGTAAAGTGGGATGTCATAAATTCATTCACATCATCATCACCTGGCAGCACTGCAGTCAGCGCCACCTAAGGTCCTCCGTTACACCCAATTGGAGGAGCAGCTCATCCAAAGATGGAAAGGGCGAAGATCCGCTGTGAGGGTGAAAGTAAGGTTTTAAGACCTGGCCTGACTCCATATAATGAGAAATGTTTTGATTGCCTTTGTATGAACTGCTGGCGAGTTCTGGTACTGTGGACATCTTGGGTACTGTGGAGAACCGGCTGGCACCACCTATTTCAGACACTGTTTTAATGTTGGACGGGTTTCATCAGACGGAGTGGAAAAAGCAGGAGTGGGGCTGGAGATTTGTGTGAATGAGCAATGGTGGAAAAGGGAGTACAAGTTCTCCAGACATTGCAATGCAGACTGAATTGGTCCAAGGAGATACCAGAAGTTACATCACCCTGACTGACTCGGCAAAAGCAATGACCCACACTGTCGTGGACTGAGGGTCCCAAAATACAAAAGCCCCAATAAGTTCAAAAAGCACTTTCAATAATGCCCACTGTCAAACTTCAACTAGTAATAAAGGCAAGCACCGAATCTTCATAATATAAGACAGCGGTTCTCAAACTGTGGGGTGTGCCCCCCTAGTAACAAAGAAGGAGGCGCGAATGTTGCCATATGTGGCGTAATTTCGCTATTCGTAGGGAAATTTTAAACTTGTAGCGGTGTATTGCCAGCAAAAAATATAGGAATACATTTTATTAGGGTTTCAAAAAAATGTTAGAGGGGTGCAATTAAAACTGTTATGAAAACTCGGGTGACAAATACTTAAAGGGTCAGAAACGCTGATATAAAAGGTAAAGGACCACTACCAGTTAACAGAAATAGCCCAAAAGTTGATATAAAATACACATTTTGTAAATAATACTTGTATGGAAAATTTGGTTGACCTAACAAAGCCTACTCAAGTTATTGTGTTTACACACACACACACACACACACACATGATTCCAAAAATGGTATTTTCAGACTCAGGGAGGTCTAAAATGTCAAGATTCATGAAATTTTTAAAATGGAATTTTTGGAGGGTTCCAATACGTTCACGATACTTCATATACAAGAAAGCCAAGGAGGTCTAAAACGTTGAGATTCATCAAAATCTCAACATCAACGCTTTGGACGATTACAATACTTTTCCTACACTTCGTATACACGAAAGTTTATTTCATGAAAAGCTCTGTAAATTCATGAAGCTCCACAGAGCACAAAAGGGAAAAGGGAGTTGCCAGCAAGGGAAGTCCATGGCCAACAAGTCCCAATACACAATCTCAAGAACAGACTAACTACAGAGAAATGGCTCAACAAATCCGGTAAATTAGTAAGCATCTGAAATTCACAAATGTAATTATATCTATAGAATTACTACACCATGCACTACACACCGGAGACTTCTAAAAAAACGTGCTTAGGTGACTCTGCACTCTTCGTTTGTCAAGTCAGTTTTCTTGCACTCGGTTTGTGGTGTTGGTTCTCTGAAAGGGATGTGAAAGTAACTTTGTTAGTTTGCCTTTCAAATGTAATAATAATAATAATTCTTTGCATTTATATAGCGCTTTTCTCACTACTCAAAGCGCTCAGCAATTGCAGGTTAAGGGCTTTGCTGAAGGGCCCAACAGAGCAGAGTCCCTTTTGGCATTTACGGGATTTGAACCGGCAACCTTCTGATTGCCAGTGCAAATTCCTAGCCTCAGAGCCACCACTCTGCCGTAGGACGTGAACGGTGGAGCTTCACTTATCTGTACTTCTAAACATGGTATCGTTAGTCACGTCACACTGCCAAAGCTTTTTTCCACTCTTGCACAACAAACAAGAACGTGCGCAGCGGATTGTTTCTACTTCTGGCCTTACTGTAGCCCGCTTTCCACACATTGTGGTAAATTACACTGAGTTTGGTGAAATGTAACATTCAGCTCACCTTTGGCAATAAACCTCTGCTTCCTCTTTTATTGCAATGGGAACGTCAAGTTATGTCATCATCAGCGTGAACTGCACTGTAAAGTGCCATGACTACGGCTGAAAACAGCACCAGAGACTGAGGTCTGATGAGCGCACACAGAACATTTAAGTACAGTCATATGAAAAAGTTTGGGAGCCCCTCTTAATTCTTTGGATTTTTGTTTCTCATTGGCTGAGCTTTCAAAGTAGCAACTTCCTATTAATATCTGACCTGCCTTATAGAGACAGTAGGATTTCAGCAGTGACATTAAGTTTATTGGATTAACAGAAAATATGCAATATGCATCCTAACAAAATTAGACAGGTGTATAAATATGGGCACCCCAACAGAGATATGACATCAATACTCAGTTGAGCCTCCTTTTGGCCTCTAGATGAGTGTCTGATTCTGGATGGAGGTATTGTTCACCATTCTTCATACAAAATCTCTCCAGTTCTGTTCAATTTGATGGACAGCCTGCTTCAAATCATCCCATAGATTTTCGATGATCTTCAAGTCAGGGGACTGTGACGGCCATTCCAGAACATTGTACTTCTCTCTCTACATGAATACCTTTGTTGATTTCCAACTGTGTTTTGGCTCATTGTCTTGTTGGAATATCCAACCCCTGCATAACTTTAACTTTGTGACTGATGCTTGAACATTATCCTGAAGAATTTGTTAATATTGGGTTGAATTCATCCGACGCTTGACTTTAACAAGGGCCCCAGTCCCTGAACTGGCCACATAGCCCCACAGCATGATGGAACCTCCACCATATTTGACAGTAGGTAGCAGGTGTTTTTCTTGGAATGTGGTGTTCTTCTGCCATGCAAAGCGCTTTTTGTTCTGACCAAATAACTCCATTTTTGTCTCATCAGTCCAAAGCACTTTGTTCCAAAATGAATCTGGCTTGTCTAAGTGAGCATTGGCATACAACAAGCAAATCTGTTTGTGGCGTGAGTGCAGAAAGGGCTTCTTTCTCATCACCCTGCCATACAGATGTTCTTTGTGCAAATTGCGCTGAATTGTAGAACGATGTACAGATACACAATCTGCAGTGAGATGTTCTTGCAGGTCTTTGGAGATGATCTGTGGTTATCTGTCACCATTCTCACAATCATGAGCATACACCGCTCCTGTATTTTTCTTGGTCTGCCAGACCTGCTGGTTTAACAGCAACTGTGCCTGTGGCCTTCCATTTCCTCATTCCATTCCTTACAGTTACAGAAACTGACAGTTTAAACCTCTGAGATGGCTTTTTGTAGCCTTCCCCTAAACGAGGAGACTCAACAATCTTTGTTTTCAGATCTTTGGAGAGTTGCTTTGAGGATCCCATGCTGTCACTCTTCAGAGGAGAGTCAAAGGGAAGGAAGCACAACTTGTAATTGACCACCTTAAATCCCTTTATATCTCATGATTGGACACACCTGTCTATGAAGTTCAAGGCTTAACGAGCTCATCCAACCAATCAGCATTGAGCAGTGACAGGCATTCAAATCAGCAAAATGACAAGGGGACCCACATTTTTACACAGCCAGTTTTTCACATTTGATTTAATTTCATACAACTAAATACTGCGTCACTAAAAATCTTTGTTCGGAAAACACCGCAGTACTCCTAAGAAATGAAAGACATACCACTGTTATCTTCTTTGTTGAAAGGAGAGTCAATTATTATGCAGGCTGAGAGGGGGTCCCAAACTTCTTCATATGACTGTAAATGTACCACATACAGTATGAAACAGGGTGGCACAGTGGCAGTGCTGCTGCTGCCTCACAAGGAGATCGGGGTTTGCATCCCGGGTGCACCCTGTGTAGAGTTTGCAAGTTCTCCCCGTGTCTGCGTGGGTTTCCTCCAGGGGCTCCCATTTCCTTCCATAGTTCAAAGACTGGAGATGCAGGTTAGGTGGAATCCCTCTGTCTCTCCAAGTGCCAAGTCCGATGCAGACGCTGCCCATCGTGGTCTTCCACCAGTCTCTTTGCCTTGCACGTCATGCTGTTCCTGGCTCGTCACACAGAATGTCCACTGATGGCGTTTCTCTGTCTTGCTTTTTCCCCCTACTTGATTTTACCCAGCAATACAACACTTCCAATTCCTTTTGTTCTGATGACGTGTCCCAAATATCGAATTCCCCGAGTGATCGGAGAGCACATTCACTTCTATGCGACACTGATGACTCAGGACTATGAGACATTTGAATACAGGAGGACCCCCTCAGTGGTCAGAGCACGTGCCCCTTATCTAAATGGTGCCCCATGGTGTCCAGAGAGACATCGTGATATCACATTGGTGTCTGGCCTTTGTCACCTAATGGGTTAGACCGGCTCTGCTTTCTCCTGTCTCCCACATTTAACATTTCCTGTAGGCCTTCTTCACTTTCAGCAATAAATACAGCGTCATTTGCAAACGCTCATTGGTAACATTCACACCATCCATCCATTTTCCAACCTGCTGAATCCGAACACAGGGTCACGGGGGTCTGCTGGAGCCAATCCCAGCCAACACAGGGCACAAGGCAGGGAACCAATCCCGGGCAGGGTGCCAACCCACCGCAGGACCCACACAAACACCCACACACCAAGCACACACTAGGGCCAATTTAGAATCGCCAATCCACCTAACCAGCATGTCTTTGGACTGTGGGAGGAAACCGGAGTGCCTGAAGGAAACCCACACAGACACGGGGAGAACCTGGAAACTCCACGCAGGGTGGACCCGGGAAACGAACCCGGGTCTCCTTACTGTGAGGCAGCAGCGCTACCACTGCGCCACCGTGCTGCCCACATTCACACCTCCTACCCTTATTCTTTCAGTTTCTTCAACATTTCTTAGAATGATTTCACCGTACAATGAGGAAACACCTGCTGGAAGAACACAGCCTTGTCACACTCCCCTACTTCTCGATCCTATTGGCTGCTGTTTGTTCTCCGTATTGATTCATTACTAATCAAAGGTCTTTCCCATCAAACAGTAGAGTTTTTAAAGTGTTAGATGGATTGGGGATGATAAATCGGCCCCTGATATATATGTATGTATGTGCGTGTGGGTGTGTGTGTTCAACTTATGGTGGGCTGACTCCCCTTTCAGGGATTGTTGCTGCCTTGCTTCTGATGCTTGCTGGGTGAAGCTCTAGCTTCCCTAGGACTCTGCCCTGAATAGGCGGATTAGGTAAACTGATGGATGGTTATAATAGTTATAAATGTTAAAGGGCAGAACAGACTCTTTTTCATACAAGAATATGCTCCTTTAATGTGGGTACTGACATCTATTACATGTTGTACAACTTTGTCATGGCCAGTGTAGTGATCTGGGCTGGTAACATCACTTCAAGAGAGGCCCACTGAATCATCAAGCTGATTAAGATGGCAAACTCAATTACGGGATGCTCCTCAGACCTGCTGGAGGAAGTAGAGAATCGAGTCCAAACTGATGGCACATCCTCTCTCCGATAACCAACAAATTATTCAGCAGAAGTGTGGGCTTCGTCAAACCCACAGCTATACGTCTTTATAGTGCCTCACTGGGACTGCTCTCCTACTGTTAGCAATGTTAATAATTCTTTGAGTGTATTTGAAGGAGCGGGGGGTTGTTGTTCTTTGTTCCAGTATTTCTTGGTTATCTAAATTAAGCTAAATTTATCCCTTGGAACAAATGCAGCCCTATCAGCTCTATTCAGTTCCAAGACCATATGTCTAATTTTACTGAATAAACGTTCCTGTGGGTGGCATGGTGGTGCAGAGCTAAGTGCTGCTGTCTCACAAGACAGATGTCCAGGGTTTGTGTCCTTGCTTGGAGTCTGCATGTTCTCCCCGTGTCTGCGTGGGTTTCGTATGGCCACGTGATTGGCTGATTTGATAACTGCATGGATAAGCAGGGGTCCAGGTGTTTGTAAGAGTTTACTCCGTGACTCTACGTTTCTCTTTGTACTTTGTCTGGAAAGCTCAGTCATGGTCTCATCTAATCTCAAAACCTTTTCCCACACTCTCATACGTTTTCTGCTTTCCCATGGCTCTTTGTGAGAAATGGCTTCTTTCCTATCACACTCCCACAAAGGCCTGCGTGTACTTTTACCCGTGTCTCACCTGCTGACCTCTGTAGCTCCTTCAGAATGGTTGCTTGCCTGTCTGTGGCTTCTTTCCACAGGTCTCTTTTTCGCTTTCTCACAGCGTTTTGAGAGACGAACTTTTGAGGCAGCGTCTGGGAGGTTTTTGAGGAAGTTTTCAAGATTCAGGAAGTAGATATGGAGGTGATACAACTGCTACAAATACTTGGGTGGGGGGGGGGGGGTGTCCTCATCAATGGCACGCTCAAATGGGTGAAAACTTTTAATAGGTCCTTTAAAAGGGCTTCTCCACTTTGATTGAGATGCTAGGCAATGCCAAGCTGGCGTTTTCAGAAGCACAGGCCCGGTGTTTTCAGGGGTAAAAAACACTAGTGGACTAAAGGCAAAAACGGAGAGTAATGTCAGCATTTTTAAGCAAAAATATAGTAGTGTGGACGTGGCGTTAAGTCTGAGTGTTCTCATTGAAAACAAGTCTTCATCTTGGGGTAAGGTAATAACAGTAACAACATTTTCAAACTTGTTTAATCCACTACAGGAGATCAAGGGCCTACACCACCAGTATGGAGTGAAAGGCAGGAACCAATCCTGGACACCACGCCAGTCCATCACGCGGCCCGCAGTGCCAATATGGAATTGACATGTGCCAACCTAGTCTGCATGTGTTTGGGTGTGTGGCAGGAAAATCCACACAGACATAAACACCATCTGGGCACTGGATCTGTGAGCTAACCACTGTGCCACCCGCTGTGCTGTCTACACAACATCGCTATTATCATCAGTGTAATACTTTGCCTGCAGCATTCACCTCTCACTTAAAAAGAAGGCCGTCTCCAGTCCGTCAGCGTGATGCCATCCTCTATTTGTTCCAGTCAAGCGTCAGATTTGGATTTTCAAGGCTCAAGAAGATTTTAAGAACTCCTCTGCTCCCAGTACTCGAAGCATTTTGAATTCTAGCGGCTTTACTGGCCCTGATGAACTCTGAGGTTATTTCAGCTGTTAAATAACAATATTCTTATCTGCAGGAATCATAGGTGTGTTTCCCATTTATAGCAGTGGAGATCATTCCTTGTCTCCAAGTTTACTTCCTTGTATCTGTTGAATGATGACATTTGTACATTCCTGCTGCAAACAAACTCCTCATCCTAGCCCAACCCACACTGGTACACTGCCTTCATCATCATTCAAAATCATAACCTTCCATGACTCTGAGTAGCCCAGTTTCCACTTCCATGGTCACTGAGTAATGGAATCTACCAAGGCAGTTGTGGGCATAAGATGGGATCTTAGTGCAGCACTTCCCACTCACACAGAATCAATTCCGGTTTCACCAGACTGGAGCTTCAGCAGTTTTTGGATGACATACTGAGACCACTTTGCTATATCATGAGAGACTGGATGGTTTCCCCTCGCTTATGTTCTACCCACTGTGCCACCATGCCAAAAAGAATCCCTTTACGGTTTAGTTAATTAAATAAGAGCATTACCTCCGGCGTTTTATCACTTCATTTGTTTTCCGTATTGATTGCCTCCTCAGAGGTAATACAAACACAACGGGCACGGCCATAAAACGTTATCTCAACCTGGCAAAGTCACGTGGGCAACCTTCCAAGAGCAGCAACCATGCATACCATCTGCAATAAAGCAGACTCTCGACCAAGATAAAGCTTATCACAAATCCATTCTAATTTGTATGATGGCAGCCGTACTCGTCTCCTTTTCAGAGCCTCGGATGCTTGCAGGTTGATAACATTGTTACCGAACAAGCACAACTCCTCTGTTAACATTAGTGTCAGCTTCTCGAAAAGGCGTCTTCTCTGACCTGGAATCCTGCTTTTCATCACAACATTGTTTTTGCTTCAGATGTAAACTTTATTTTGTACTAAGTGGAGATGTGACATTTGCTTCCACTGGGCAGCAGCAGCAGCACACGTACAGTAGGCAGATGTTCTGTTAACTTCAACAGTTTTCTCCTTTTCGTCTCAAATGCTTGGTGAGCAGGTGAACGATGAGCTCCCTCTCAAGCAAACCTACAAAGGGAGTTCCAAAAGAATAGAACTAAAGGAGATAACCCCAAAATGTGTTTTTCCTCAGAAATCTTATTCATTCTTTACCTCTCCACATTAATCAGCACCGATCTCCATACACTTTTGCAATCTGCGGATCCATTTGTCAAAACACCCCCAGAAATCCTCTTTTCTTTCAGTGTTGCCTTGTTCACAACTTCTCAATCGTAATAGCATTTTCCACACATGCTGGTCTTGAAATCACAAGGGCCCAGGTCAGGAGAGTAGAGTGGGGCATCCAGAAGACTTATTCCAGAGGCACTAATGAACAAAATGGTCTTGGTTGCTTGATGCGAAAGAGTTATGCCATGGGGAAGGAACCTGTCACTCAACTTGTATTTGGGATGACCTGTCTTGAGATCTTGAAGAACTTAGTTCAGATGTCTGAAACTCCCTCGACGTTTCTGACTCAGTGCTTGGTCTCTAGGATGAGCTGCCAGCTTCTTGAAGCTTTTGCCGTCGATAAACCGCAATGAAAATGTGGTAAAGCACGAGCACTCATGTTCTCGCCTTGTTCACTTCTACCTTTATCATCTCCAGGATTACCTACAAACCTGAAAATTTAAGGAAGCTTTTGAGAATCGTTGAATAAAATTCAAACACTGGGAAAAATTCAAAATATCCATATGAATGTGCTTCTGGAAGTCCCCTCTTACAGTTAAGTCACAGTCTGGACGGGGTGTTGGTCAGTTGCAGAGGTCACTCACACGTTAACATTCATATACAAAAATCGGGAGTGGTCTCCCCTCGACTTTCTCGTATACTCAGATATGGGGAAGGATTCTTGAGGAGTAAACCGCAAGACAATAATTATATTTATAAGTTTTTGTGCATTAAAGAACCATCAACAACAAATCAAATCAAATTAATAATATATTGAACAATTATTATAAAAGTTGAATAAATCTGACTCTACAGCTGCATTAACTAAAAAAAAAAAATTTAGTACGTGTTCAGGTAAAGTACCACTTCCAGTTAGCGGAAATAGCCCAACAGTTGATAGAAATCTACGTTTTGTACCTCATACTTGTATGCAAAATTTGCTTAACCGAAGTGAAAGCGTACTCAAGTTATCGTGTTTACACACAGACAGAGACATAATTCCAAAAATGGTATTTTTGGACTCAGGGAGGTCTAAAACATTGAGATTCATCAAAATCTTGACATCAAATTTTTGGACGATTACAATACTTTCCCTATACTTCATATATGAGAAAGTGAAAAAAATAAGATGAGATTTTTCAGGTAAGAAAGGAAGAAGTTTTGAGGGGAGGCAGTTCTACTCATTAATTATGGCCCTGGAGACTGGCAACGTTTTCCATGTGTGAGAGGTCACCTGAACACCATTAGACAAACACCAGCACCTTATAAAACGCACGTTTAACCAACTGAAAAGTCCCACACAGCACACAGTGATCCCACACCAAACACTCCTACACACGGGCTTCTCCAAGGTCTGTGGGCCGCCTTTCTTCCTCCTGTCACTGGAGCTTCATCCATCTCCAGCTCCCGACTAGCTCCTTGACTGTAGGAAGGCGGCCCCTTTTAGTCGTCACCTGGACGTGCTCCAGGTGCTCACTGACGTTCTTCCGGCAGCACTTCCTGGTGTGACGTAAGTGCCGCATGAGCACTCGGAAGCGCTCCGGGCATTGCTGGAAGGTCCTTCCTCCACCTTCCCAGGTGTGGCGGAAGTGTCAATCTCCCGGGCTTTATGAGGCTTGGGGTGCCCCCAGGCAGTAGCCACGGGCCACCATGTGTTTGAGCCTCCCTGCTACTTCCCCATTATCCCCTTGATATCCAGGGCGGTTGCGCCCTCGTGGCCCGGGGGACATATAGATCTCCTTCCAGGCGTCCTGGCTGGGTCTGCCCCCCAGCCTCCTGCCACACGTTAGAATAGGAAAAATTGTGACAAGAACAGGCCATCTAACCAAACAAGCTCATCCATCCTCTTCATTCTGATTGTGTAAAATAACATCAAGTCGAGTCTTTAAAGTCCTGTTCTCTACCACACCAGGTGTCTAAGGTTCTTTGTGTGAAATTAGCCCTTAAGTTTCAAACCGTGTTCCCGGAAACAAATGGGATCTACTCTCTACTAATGCTGCGGTCTATTTAAACTGGGAAGTCACAATTTCAAAATTCTCTTTAGAACGTTTTAACTGGAATACCCCTACAAGTAGGATTTACTGCTCGGAAAGTCAGAAAAGCCTCACCAACCACCACCATAAAATCCAAGATGGCTACACAGTGCATTAACAGATGTGAAAGCTGTTGTATTATACTGTTTATTAGCACTTCTCTCTATTTGTGTCTCATTAAATTCGTCGTACACACAGTGATGTCCAACTTCTATCTGTGGACACATTGCCACATTGCTTACGTGATTGGATGGCAAAATGCCACTGAATGCATGGTCATCAATATGGTATTTACTGTATTTCGAAAAACGTGGCACAACAAAGATTTTCCTGGAGGCGCCCGTACTGATTTTCCGACTGTTTAACTGGAATGAAGTCAACTCGGGATTGATGTCATTCCCAGCTCTGACATCTGACTTCCAAGGTAAATGGAACACAGCATAAATCCTTTCATAATTTTAAACACTTCACTCATGTTACCTCTTAATCTTCATCAGCTTAAACTGAAAATGTTCAACGACTTCTCTTTGCCCTCATAGCTCAGACCTTTTAGTCATGGAATCGGACTATTTGCTCTTCTCTGGACTTTCTCCTGCATGGCTTTGTCTTTTTTTGTAATATGGAGACCAAAAATGCACGCAGAACTCCAGCTGAGGCTGCACTAGTAAGTTATGAAGCTTAAACATGACCACGATTGACATGAGCGCTACATATCAGGGCACTATATAACCTAACATCCTATTACCTTTATCATCACTTCTATCCATTGTCTGGATGTAGATAGTGTGCAGTCCACTATGACTCCCAGGTTCTTTTCAAGTGTCAGACCTCCCACTATGTAAATCGCACATCTTTACTTCCTATGTGTAATACTTTCCATTTATTTACATTAAAACATATCTGCCAAATCTTTATGCTGTCCAAGTCTCTCTGTAACAATTGAGCTTATTCTCCATTATCTGTCCTATCTCGGAACTATCAAGCTGGAAGTTACCACAGTGCAAATCTGAAAAACTGAGAAGGCGGCTTGTGGTGCGAGTCCATGATAAAACACTTGGCGTAGTCGGCAGTCTTTGCACTGTGGAGACGTGAAGGCACAATGAACAATGGTAGGGGTGGGTGAGTGACATCAACAGGAAACCCTCCACTAACACAACCTGCTCGGTCAAAGTCAGGGGACTCTTTTAGCTCAGGCTGATATGAGACTGCTTCTGAACGCCATTGTAATTCAGATGCTGTACTGTATGTTCATGGCTGGCCACCAGCAGTTACCACAGTGCAAGTCTACAGTCTGAAATGACTCTAGGCGTGTGAGAGTTTACAATAAAATACTGCATTACGGTTTTGAACTCTTCTGGTCCTATCTCAAATTCCTACTTTTGCCTTTGTGTGTTGGTTAACCTGAAATTCTTTCATTCTTTCTGGTTCTGACCCATCCTGCCCTCTTACAATTTTTATCTCACATATTTCCTGTCTCCCGGCTGGCCTGGGAACACCTTGGGATTCGCCCTTTAAGAGCTAGAAGAAGTGGCCGAGGAGAGGGAAGTCTGGGCATCTCTGCTCAAGCTGCTGCCCTCGCAACCCGATCTCAGATAAGCGGAAAAGGATGCATGGATGGATATTATTTCCTGTTTGCATCTCTAACTCACAACACACTGCATTTTTGGTATTCTTCCATAGGATGGAAACATGGCTGGCCAAAAGGGTAGGAGATAAAACATCATCAAATACAAGAAGGTCAGAAGTGAGAGATCAAGTGACCAAAAAAAAAAGGTCAGAGCCAAAACAAAACACCAGACTAAATCGCTGCCAAAATCTCCTATTGCAAAGTTCTACACCAGAAGAATCAAATACCTCTATGAATTGACATATGAACGTTTTAAGAAGTATCTACAACCTTGGACGACCAGGAAGTGCATGACAGTGAGTGCAATACCATCTTGATGGGGATGACTTGTGTTGTACATTTCCCATATACCAAACAAACAGGAAAAGAAAACAAAAAACATCCACAAAACAGCAAAATGGCCTTGTGGGAAAGTATTCCGAAAGTAAAACTAAACAGCAGAATGGGATCCTCTGTAGTTCAAAACCCTCAAAGGGAAACAAAACACAGAATAAGCACGAAAAGACCTACATTTAACAAGATGAAAACCAAATATAATCATACCAGCTAGGGGCAGGTCTGTGTGAGCATCTGATGTCATGGCGGCCACCTTATTGAAGACTACAACACTGCCAACTTCACATAAGGGGACGACTTAGCAAATGAATGACAACTCCGTTTGTGGCTTAGCAGTCTAGTGGTTTGAGTTTGTTTTGCCTTTGCTGGTTACGACGTCTTTAAAGCTCCTCTAATGTAACAGACCTGCTTGGGTGGGTAGATAGATAGATAGATAGATAGATAGATAGATAGATAGATAGATAGATAGATAGATAGATAGATAGATAGATAGATAGATAGATAGATAGATAGATAGATAGATAGATAGATAGATAGATAGATAGATAGATAGATAGATAGATAGATAGATAGATAGATAGATAGATAGATAGATAGATAGATAGATAGATAGATAGATAGATAGATAGATAGATAGATAGATAGATAGATAGATAGATAGATAGATAGATAGATAGATAGATAGATAGATAGATAGATAGATAGATAGATAGATAGATAGATAGATAGATACTTTATTAATCCCAGGGGGAAATTCAGACTGGTACAGACTGGTCTCCATTTAATGTGTTTTAAGGTAATCTCCACCACTCAAACAACACAAAAGACATGCTGTTCAGATCGTACTTTGTTAAGGAAAGATCAAAGTAGAAATGCTCAGCTGGGGCGGCCACATCTCCTCAGTTTATCCATTCACTGCTTGCTCCTTGTTAGAAGCATGTGGTTCAGCGCACCTGGTGCTTTATTTGTTATTCTCATATTTCATATTAAACAGGGAAAGGGAGCAAGACTCTCATGTAACTCTCATGGCTCACGTATTCCAATGCTTTTTTTTTGTCATTTATCTATATTTCCATTTTAAAGCAAGTTTGAGGTCAAATTTATTGTCCTGTGTACACGACGCAATGAAATTCTTTCTTGCATGTCTTCTATAGACCAATGACAGCCATACAATATAACAGCAGACATTAGGAGCAACATCAGATGATATAAAGGCAGCAAAATATGTTATAGATGCTGTAGTTCCAAGTATTCTGTACTCCTCAAATGAGGCGGTTTGGGTGTCTGTCGTAGTAAGGAGGTCTAATGAGCCTCCTCTTATGGGAGGTACGGAAAACAGAGAGAACCCCCATGGATAGCATGAGGCCACACTGAAGGGACCGTGCCTTGGGAGAACCTGGGAAATCCCAGGTGGAGCTGGAGAAAACCGCTCAAGATAGGATGGCCTAATCTGTTGTGTTCGGCTCATTTCATAGTGGCTTAAAGTATACGATTTATTACTTCTCTGTACATGGAAGTTTGGTGATGGGGTCAAAGATTTGCTAGCAACTTAAGTTCACATTCTGATTCTGTGATGTTTAAAACACAGAGAAAAGGTGATTTTTAGCAAGGAGTCTGGGTGGGAGTGTGTGTGTGTTAAATCAAAATCGATTTTCATTTTTCAAAATGACAATTTTTGAAAGAAAAAAATATTTTTTACATTGTGATCACTGAGACCTACATACTGTATATGTTAACTTCCAAAAAAAAAAAAAAAAAACGGGCCGATCATCTGCAAACAAGTTGCATTGTGTTTGCCATGTTACAGACTCCAAGACTATAGTTTTTGGTCCTGTTTGGTCTAATATTTATCCCCATATTCTTCAAAAATGGTTTGACATATATCCAATGATAACAGCCAAACAAATTAGGTCTCCCAAATCCTGGTGACGTCAGGAGTAGTTGCTTAAATTGGAAAAACTGATAAAGTGCTTGAACTCCTAGTCTTACACGAGATTTCTGAGCCTGTTAGGATCGTTAACTTCTTCAACTTGTAGCACATCATGGTTAAGTGATGGAATTTAAAAAGATAGCAAAATCAAAATACAAAAGCCACATAAAAGAACAAAATCTTATCATTCATCATCCACTTCAGAGTCATAGGGAGCTGGCACCTACTGTGACAGGACTAGGCTTAGGGTAAGGTGCTGTTATGCTTCAGCAGCACTAAAATGGCGTGAGCCTTTAAAAGGAAGCTAAAATAGTCCCAAATAACCTCAAAAATGTCCACTTGGGGAGTCCGGTACGGGACATGGACATCTGAAGCAGAACTCCGTTAGCAGCAGTGTTATTTTTTTCTCATCCTGTGGTATCCTGTATTTACTTAACCCAAGGAGGCTCAATTATAGTATATCCAAGCATTGATGTGACCAGCAGAAATAGGGTTCAGAAAAATACGGAAAAGACAGCTAAAGTTACATCCAAGCCCAGACAGGCAATCAAGCCCAAGTTCAAGTTCAAGATACGACCTTTCAGAAGCTGACCTGGAATGGTTAGGCGAAAGCAAAACGTCCAAATTGTTTCCAACCTGCAAAACAAGCTCCAGCCTCACTGGGCCACATGTTTTGGGCCTGCACCAAATTAATATTCTGGACAAAAATTTTTTAAAAGCATCTTAGACAGCCTGGCCAGCCTCCTAATCCACTAACAGCTGTGACTGGTGGGCTCACAGGTGGGCTTAAAGTGGAGGAGGACAAACAAACTATCATTGCCTTGACTACACTAATGGCACGTAGACTTCTCTCGCTCAACTGGAAGAATCCTAACTCACCTATTCTAAGTCAGTGGGTAACTGATGGTATATATTACCTAAAATTGGAAAAAATCAATTTCGTACTTAGAGGATCTGTACAAAACTCTTTCAAAACCTGGCAGAATCTGATAAATAACATTTTAGAATAAGCATTTAAATTGAGGAAGTGGATTCTCTCCCTTCTTTTTCTGTTGCATCTATTTTGATTTATTTACATATTTTTACTATTATTAGAGTGCCACTCTGCTGACCTAGCTCTCTTTTCATGGGTGGGAGTCGATTTGTTTCAAACCAGTTTTATTAAACTTGACTGGCATGTATGAAATGCTTTTTGATTTTAATAAAATAAAAACATATAGAAATGCCCACTGGGGGTTAAAACAGTAAAAACATGGCCAATAAAAGAAAAAATACAGTATCTTTATAAATACAAGATTTATTATCCAAAATTGCTCTGCAACAAAAGGGCTCTGTGGAGCACCAACACAAAAAATGTAGTTGCACACAAAGCAATCCAAGGAAGACAAAGTCCAAATATGATATCCAAAGAGAGTGGTCAAAAAACATGAAGGTCAAAATCCAGGAAATTGTAATAGTAAATAAAGCACAGAAAACACAAAGGAAACTCACCACACCATGAGCACATTTCAATGAACTGCAAGGTACTGTGGGATACCTTCCACATTTATAGGGAGGAGGGCTGTACCTTGTGGTGATGGGCAGGTGGCCCCGCCTCTTGGGAAGCCACCCACAAAACACAATGAACATAAAGAAACTAAATAATCAACAATGGTAACAAAAAAAACAGCATTTGCACCTCAACTATGAGGGACCCCTGGCCGAAACAAAACAGGTGCCAACCCACTGCAGGGCGCACTTGCACGCACCCTCACTCTCACTCATGCAGGATCAACTCAGATTCGTCAGTCAACCTAAGCTGCACAATTTTGGGATGCAGAGGGAAAAACCACACAGATGTGACCAGCTGCCACAAATACACGGCTTCTACCTTAGCTTTCAAACACACACATCCATAATACTACTCTTTGATCTCAGTATAGCCCCAGCTGAAACATTCCTAAAGTGAAGGAGAAGAGTTCAGCCAACCAACATCCCCCATATCTCTGATGAAACCATGGTGTCCATACCTTCAAAGTCAGCTTCTGCATGCCATGATGGAATATAAGCTGAGCCTGAGTGCTTCAACTGAACACAAGGAAAGGATTCCAAGGCCACTGATGGTTGGATTTTGGGAAAGGGGACGTCACTTAGCAGAATCCAGTATAAAGCGCGTGCACACATTTACGACTGTAATACAGTAACAGGAAATTATAGAATCATAATATTTTTATACATATAAACACAGAAATTACATTAAACACACAGTTAAACGGAAGCAATATCAATGAGTAACAGACCATAATATATTATCCATTAACATTAAAGCTGAGATATGGCCAGTTGACAAACAGGAAAGGAAAACAAAAAATTCCACTCATCAGTATTCCTGGAAAAAAAATAAACCTCTTGTGGTCCATAGTCAGTTATAACTAAGCCAAAGTTCTGATAACTTCGGCCAACTAGTGGTTCCCAAAAAAACCTACAATGGAATTAGGCAGAAATTAACCAAATGAAAAGGACCAGGAAATGGGCAAGTCAAAAAGGGGAAGCAAAGGAGACACAGTGGGGGATATTAAAAGGCAAACACAGACAAATAGATAAAAACCTCCCACTGTTCTATTCCATCAAAATAGTGTGGTGCTGAGGTGTCACCCACTGCTCAGCTGCACTCAGGTCTTAATTTGGGATCCTGAGGTGGTTTGTCATGTGGTGGGTGCGGCAATGCAGCATATCAGTGCAGGCTCCCAACCTCTCTCTCAAACATTGGGTTTTGTTTGGTTTATATCCACAATCTTGGACAACTAGCAAGTGTGCAGTGCTGACCTTTATAATTGTGATCCAATGACATCAATAACACAACTTCCGTTGTCACAAGTAACAAACTCCATTACCAGTGATGAACAAAACGTCAACTTGATCCATCAGTTCTCTCGATACTTCATTTTTTCTGATTTTATAAATCATATTACAATGAATAAAATGTAGATCAAGGGTATAACCAAAAATAAATCCCATACATACAGTATAAGATTCGTAATAGTGTGAGCATTTCTGCCCTAACAAGGAATCACTGGCTGCTTGCAGAGATGAGGAGCTAGGGGCTGAATAACATAGCAAACAACAGGGAGATAAAGGGTAACCCTGTCTGCCTCCTTACTCTAAAATTAAATATTCAGAATATATATCTTACTTATACTTGTACCGACTGTAAAAATAGCACTCAGTCCAAATAATTAAAGAGTCAGGATCAGGAGAAATAATGGGGTCAAAGGGCACAGCAAGGGTCAAAACTGAAAGTCAAAATGAGAGAATCATCAAAGCCAAATCGTAAACCAAAAACGGAAGTCAAAAGAGTTTTGTTTCAAATTACAAGTCATCAAAGCTTAAAGTAAGTCATACGTTTCGTCCTATTTTGGATATTCATGACTATTAGAGAGTGATTTTTATAAAGGCACGTTGATGATGTCACAAGCAGTGAGGCCCCAGCACTTTAAAGGAAATCCCCAAGAACACCAGCTATGCAAAACCCACAAAACAGCAGCACCACTCCCAAAACATAATGGTCTTGGAAAAGACAGTATAAAATGTTAAAACTTCTAAACTAATACTCTAAACTAAATTCTAATTGCAGGATTGGATTCCTTGGGCGTTAAAACCCCAAAATTGACACTAGGATAAGTACTCCACCTTCAGAGAAGCAAACAAGAAAAACAATCAAAGGAAGCAAACATCATAACAGAGACAATATGATTATGAACTGAACTTCACAGTTTTTGCAGTGCGATTATATTTGCTATTCCCAGAAACTAGATCCTTCATACGAGAATAATGACATTAACTTCTGATTTGCATATTGCTCTGATTGTAAGATTCTTTTGGTTTTCCCCTCTGCCTGTTTGACTTTGATGTTCTCTCTCTCGCATCACCCAGTGCTTAAACCTTATCTTTATGTTTCTGTTACCTTCACTCAGTGTCAGAACATAAAACAAAAGAGGCTTTTTTGGATGGAATGTAATAGTTCAATCTATGCTCATTTGTTGGATCTGAACCCATATATACATATTACAGTGAATGCGCATAAACAGTCAACACTCAGAGAAAATGTTTGTGAATCCAGTGATAACAGGAAGTCTGGAAACTCAGATGCTGCAAGTGTACAGTAGTGTTGTGTAATAAACTGGAACTAAAAAAGTATCAAACTAGCAAATTCTTAAAATGATACAATACCAGTGTTATGCTAAATTTGGTACCGAGAACCTCTTGTTTCTCCAACCCACCCAAGTTTTTCGAAACAACATTTGTATATTATGGTTCCTGAAAACTCCAAGGGAGACCCTCCCACTTCCTGCACTGTGTTGCATACACCAGTGTGCTTCAAACTCAGAGGGAAACCAACCTACAGCTGCATGTTACAATATGCGTACATTCAGGGAGCTCCAAACTTCAAGGGCAAAAAGCTCGATTAAGAAATTATAGCCTTGGACAGACCCCCATGGAAACGGGTGTGTCATTTCTATTTTATTGAAGAAATGTTTAACGTGAGCATTACCCTCCGATGTGTGTACGGTTATGCCACAGATGGGAAATGGTTAAGTCACACGTTACTTTTAGGATCAGGAGATGGTGAAATTAAACTCAGTCAGGAATGAAGAAACGTTCATAATAACAAGGGAACACTAATGACACATAAGACACGTTTCAGTTCTGTCAAAAGTAAATTATCAACAAGGCAAGAAGTTTGAAACTAGGTGGACATTAAACTGTGTCATAAAACCAGTAATCCGAAATTTGTAGCAGTAAGTCGTCACTCTAATCTTTAAGTTCAAATCACACACACACACTCGGAATTTTGTTGCAAATCCACAATCTTGGACAACTTGGAAAATCCATGATGCTTACTGTTACACTGTTGAAATGACACGTCTGCTGAAATACCTGACTGGGTCTTATGAGGATTCCTAGACACCTGCTATTTTGGAGCTGTTGTGTGTCATTTCTTTTCGACTGCCACATGATAACGAAGAGACTTGATACTCCAAGTCTGAAAATGGTGCCCATAAAAAACAAAATGGTGGGACAGGAACAACCAAACATAACATGAAAAAAATATTAACACCTTCAAAAATGAAACTAAAAGTAAAAAGAACATAATTAAATTTGTTACAATCCCAAATGCCTAGAAACCTAAAGGAAGAGCAGAAAAATGGCAAACTCCCAAAAATCATATTACGTAAATATGCTACTTACTTCTTTTTTATTTCCAAGTGCATTATTCATTTCTGCATTTACATTTGGAATTGCATTGTTCTGACTATTCTGTTAAAGTCGTATTCATGTTTATTTCCACATTCATACTCGGCGTCACTAGAGAATTAGTTGCTCGGTTTCCCTTGTGGTCAAAATTAGCATTTATATTAACAATCAGCCCAACAATATCAATTATTAATTCTAACGGCCTTCTAGTTTGGCACTCAGATTTATAAGAAATGTTGGGAATTTGTCCCCTCAGATGTACTTTTCAGTGTTTCCCAGTGTGTTTCCATGGACATCTTGTGATAGAGTAATGTGTTGTAAAATACCAGTTTGTGTAAAAATGAGTAAAATCTTAGTCTGTTCCCATTAATTAATTGTATTGTCAACAGATGCTACACATTTTAGCAGGGGATTTCATGCTATAGAATTTACCAGAATCTCATGAGAACTTCAGCTTGGAGCTCCATGTGGTCACCACTCACAAGCTTCTCTTGAACCCACACATCTGTTGAAATGCCTGTTGAATGTGTCCTAACCCCTGCTATGTAGAGGCCAGCGGTCAGTGCACTTCAGGCTCAGTTCCTTGTTTGCTTTAACACGGCTAACTTGACCAAAATATTTGTTGTGTTTTACACTGACATGCAGGTTATGGTGTGCAGGACTAGAAGGAAGTCGGGTACAGCTGATTGAGGAGGTCTTCAGACCCTGTCACTATCTGCACAGTTTATTGTGTTACAGATTTTGTTTAAAATGGACACAGTTGCTATTTCTATCCATCAGTCTACACTCAATAATCCAGAATGACAAAGTGAAAACAGATTTAAAGGTTTGCAATTTTATTACAAACCAAAAAGTAAAATCTCTCATTCCTAGAAGTATTTAGACCCTTAATTCCGCACTTTGCACAAGCAAGATACATTTATTGCACAATACGATGAAATATCATTTGGAACATGCCTACTGATGCCTTAGATAAAGTATATTAAGAGTAGATAATAAACTAAGTAAACATTAAACTATGAGAAGTGCAGTTACTATTAACACTTCCAAATATACACAGAGTAACAGTAAAGATAAACATGTAAGGATAAACAGAGAAACAATAATTGAAGTCACAGTGAAGATTACAGTCGATGTAAGGGTCACGAGTATCCACATGGGTTGTGTGTTAAGTGTGTGACTATGTGTGGTTGATACAGAAGTTCAGGTCAATCAATGGTGGTCGCCGAGTTTAATATGCTGATTGCTTTGCGGTAAAAGCTGTTCTTCAGCCTGTAGCAAAGTCCCTCGCTTATAACTTGTGCGGAGGGTGTTACCAGATTTATGTAGCAAGGAAGCTGCTACGCTTTTAAAATGAGGGACGGATAAAATCAGGCCAACACCTAAGCCCTACCGAATTTCCACCCTGCCACCCAAATATTAACAACACCCAGGAAAAAGGCCCTTAAGATTAAACACACCAAACACACAAATATATAAAAAGATCCTTATTTGCTAGAATAACTATTTACAAACACAAAAAATACTAAACACACCCCACACGATGATGATTACAGTCCTGGAAAAAAAAAGTCCTTCCTGTAAATGATGGAAGTGATTCTGGAAATGGAAACTAGGGTTAAATGATGGAAAAAAGTGCGGGACGCTCCCAATTCAATAAACTGCTTCCTGGAATATGGATAGTGAAATTCTGTCCTATCACCGGAGTCCAGAAGAACAGTCTTCGGAGGCGCGCCTCTTATCCAAGAGCATCGAAGGACTAGACTGGGAGGAAAAGAACCCACCGCCATCCTTACATCTGGTGGCCAAGCACCATCCTTCTCTGCTACGAATGTCCAGTAACTGAAAATGTTTAGGAGCTGCTGCTGATGATGTTGATTAGAAAATGGTGCACTCGAAAAGTCACGCCATATCCTTATTGGTACAATACATACAAACCACAAACTACAAAACCCACAAGCCCCTCCACATCGGTGCAAACCTGTTTAAAGACACCTGACCCCAATTTACAAACAGAAATTGGTGCCCCCAGGGTTGTCATTCACATTTAACAAACACTCAACAGGACATACTTACATAGAAACAAAAACCCCCTGTGTGGCCCCGCTACAAACCTGATGGTGTGGGCATGCAGGGCCCTGAAGTGCCTGAAAGAGGGCAGAGGAGTGAAAATGCTATGGCCGGTGTGGGTTGGATCTTTACAAATGTACTTTCCTTTTCAGCTGCAGCGCACAGTGAAGATATCTTCCACTGATGGCAGCCGAGCACCAGTAATTCCCTGAGCCGTTTTGATGATACACGGGAGGGTCTTCCTGTTCTCAGAGTGCAGCCAGAGTACCACCTTGTAATGTAGAATGTGATGACAGACTCCATGGTGCAGCTGTTGTGGGAGTTCTTCAGGCTCCTCAGAATCTGACACCTCTGAAGACCTTTCTTGGCCACTGCAGTCGTGTTTGTTGTCCATGACCGGTCCTGGCTGATGTGGACTCCCAAGAATCTGAAACTCTGGACTGTCTCCACCCTCTTGCCATTGATGCTGATGGAATGGTAACTGCGGTCTTTCAGTCTCCAGCATCAGTTTCCAATGTTTTCTTGGAAACAAGTACAAGGTTGTTTTTCTGGCTCCAACTCTGTAGATTCTCAGTCTCTTCTCAATAGGCTACTTAGTCATTATTGGAGATCAGCCTTATCGCTGTGGTGTTGTCTGCACAATTTATTGTGACATTAGTATCCTGGGTAGAATTGCAGTAGTTTACGAAGAGGGAGTAAAGGAGAGGGCTCAGCACACAGCCCTGTGGTACCACAGTGTTCAGTATTATGGATGAAGAGAAGTGCTTATCCATGCGCACAGTTTGTGGCCTGTTGGGGAGAAAAACTAAAATCTAGCTGCACAGGTGTGAGATGAGAGCCAAGTAGTTTAGTTTGATAGACAACTTGTTAGTAGAATGGTGTTGAAGGCGGAGCTGTAGTTGATGAACAGCATCAGCACATAGCTGTCCCTCTGCTCTGGGTGTGACAGCATCCTCAGTTGACTGATTTGACTTGTAAGTGAACTGGTGTTGGTCCAGAGAGATTGGGATGTTGTTCTTAATGTGTCTGAGGACAAGTCACTCAAAGAACTTCATAACAACAGGGGTCAGGGCCACCAGGCGATAATCACTCAGGGACCTCATCACTGCCTGTTTTGGAATAGGGATGACTGTAGCGGACTTAAGGCAAGTGGGGACAGTGGCCTGCTCTAGAGAGATATTAAACAGGCTGGTGAACACTGCTGTCAGCTGTTTCGCACAATGCCCCTGTGGCAGCAATTCCAACATCAGATCTTCTAGGGTAATTCCTATCTATCAGTCTCATATAGCCTCTGAAGACGTTTCTTGGACATCGCTGTCGTGTTTGTTGTCCATGACAGGTCCTGGCTGATGTGGACTCTCCAGTGTCTTTCGTAGTTCTTTGTTGAATATTGACATTCCTATCTAGCAGTTTCACAGAGTGCCTTTCAAGGCTCTCTGTTGCATATCAGCATCCCTATCTATCAGTGTAATAGAGTGTCTTTCATGGCTCTGGACTAGATAGGAATGTAAAACAGAGAACTATGAAAGGCACTATATGAGAAAGAGTTTAAGAATCTCAATATAAATCTATCAATCTCGCATACCGCCTTTTACAAGCTGTGTGTTGTATACTGATATTCCTACTTAAGCATCTCATATAGCACCTTTCATAACTCACAGGTAGATAGGAATGTACAACAAAGGGCTATGAAAGGCACTGTATGAGAAAGACAGATAGACAGACAGATACTGTACATAGAAGATCAATATATATTTAGATTCGTAATCTATTAATCTCATCTAGTGCCTTTCACTGCCCTTTGTTGTGTATTGCCATTCCTGTTTATTGGTCTCATATAGTGCCTGTCATAGCCCTTTGTTGTATACGGACACTCATATCTATCCATTATATAGTTTTCATATTTATCCATCAGTTCTATGCTGCCTTCCACATATATAAAAACATTCTAGATTAGTGCTCTACTGTACATCTTTAACAATCTTTCCAATCTATCAATGTCATATAGTGCCATTCATAGCCCGCTCTCTTGTATACTGACACTCTGTCTATTATATAGTTTTTCACATTTATCACTCAAGTTATATGATATGTATTTGTTTCTCTATAACACAGCACCTTTCCTTTCTGTCTTTTTTAAAAGTGTTCTTTATTTTTCAGTTCTCTCGATTGTTGCTCATAAAGCTTCACCTTCCCAGTGCCCATTTCTGGCTTAAAGTCACCAGGATTCCGCCCCCCAGTTCCTCCTCTTCTCACATGCAAGCCCAGACCCCTGCCTTTTAAATCCTCCTCCTTGACATCATCTCTTATTACCGAGACAGATGATGGGACGCCTGAGCAGACCCCTTCTTAAGGTCCCCACCACTGTGCTCTGTAGCCTCTGTGGAGGCTCTTTGTGTTTTGCTCTTCGTGTTTGGATTTTTTGCCCTCCTATGTTACTGTCACTGATGAGCGGTGATCATCCCTCTCACTGACGTCACTATTTGCCCTGCAAACAATAAAGACTAATTCTTAATTGTGATTTCCTGGCTCCAGGCCCTGTTTCACCATGGCTACTGTTTTGTTGCTGCTCAGATCATCTCCCACCGTGTACACATTACATGGGTGACCTAAAGCGGGAGGGTGAAGTGTCTTTATGGGCATCTTAAGCGCTCAGCAGGCCAGGTGTCCTATATAGTGCCTGACAACATTTGCTTTGAACAAGCACTTGAAATATAGTGCTGTGTAAGAAAGGGTGGATATTTCAGGTGATCTGCTGGCAACCCATCCAGAGTTGGCTTCTGCATTTTGCCAGGGACGCATGATGGGCTTTACATGATTGTGTACTAGAAAAAGTATAATCAGAAAATGGAAGGAGGGATGACATGAGGTAACATTCTAAAACTCATGTGTAGAAGCTTAACACAGCCATAAATCAGCAGAATCCAGCGACACTCTTGTATGCCCAACCAACATGCACCTGTTACGAAAGGTGGACCCTCATACCCACTAGAGTTCCATCCAAGGTTGGCTCAGGTCCTGCACTCACTGCCTCTGTGACAGACCTATCCAAATTGGATCATGCCACTCCGAGAATGTCAAAAAGTGCCTTGCACCAGATGTCTACATGGTGTCAGCATCCTTCTCTGAGACATCAACTATGCTCTGCTCCAGGACCTTCACGTATACAAAGTTTAGCTGGATGTGTCAGGGTATGTGTATTAGCACGCCATTATGTTTAGGCATTTGTATAGCCAGCCACAGGTGACTGACCCTTAAGTGTAGCCTCACACTTTGCCAGTTATGAATATATAGTGCTGATGGGACGTATACCAGGTGCAGCCCACCTGGAGGGGTCAGACTTCCACTGGTTTGGGAACCACACCCTGGCAGCAGTGCCAGTTACATAGAAGGATGAGATAAAGAACACTGAACGAGAGACGGATGTGTGGTAGCCATGCGGACACGATACTCAGAAAGTCTGGACTTGATTTAGAGACCTCAATCTGACTTTATGGAACAGTCATGTCATCCTGATATGTGCGCTGGATTGCTCTATAAATATAAATACATTGGCCTGCCATTGAGTATGTTGGTCCATGGGTGGTCAGGCATCCCATCTAGGATTGGTTTCCACCTGGTTGAATATGCCTACTGTGAGTTTGCCCAATAGATGCTCATCTCTTACACAGGTTGTACAAACGTGAGTGATGAAAGGCACTACGTAAGGTCAATAGGTAGGAATATCAGTAAGGAAGCAAGAGCTATGAAAGGCACTATACGAGATTGGTAGATGTGAATGTCAGTGTGTGAGAGAGAGAGCCGTGAAAGGCACTAGAGAGACCAACAAATAGATGGGAATATCAAACGAGATCAACTATAGGAGATCAACAAATAGATAGCAATGTCAATGTATGAGAGAGACATGAAAGGAAATATAAGAGACAGATATGTCAAAATACAAGAGAGGGAGAGAGCTGTGAAAGGCACTATATGAGATCAACGGATAGTTTGTAATGTCAATAAACAAGAGAGACAGAAATGTCATACAAGAGGGCTATGAAATGAACAATATGAAACGGATAAATAGGATTGTCGGGATACAACAGAAAGCTATGAAAGGCACTATATACGATAGTATCTATTTCTATATATCAGTTTAACAAAAGAAAGCAAAGAAGGGCACTAATGAGACTGACAAATAGGAACGTCAATGTGGATGGCTGTCATTAATGTTGCTGGGTTATACTTTAGTTTCTCAAGGAATTGACAGGTGTGGTGAACTGATATACTGTACAAATGACAATAAACCTGAATTTAAAGGGACCTTGATTTAGTTTTCAGCTTGGGTGGTCTTTGGGCACTCCAATTTTCTGTTATAAAAAAAAAACAAACAAACTGGCGCTTCATGGGTGAGTGTGCCCCCCCCCCCAGTGGAAGGTTTAATGTACCATCCAGGGTTGATTGCCCTGATTTTTGATACAAACATCCATCCAGTATCCTAACCTGCTTACCCTGAACATGGTCATGGGGCAGCAGGTGCCTATCCCCGAAGTCATTGGGTGCAAGGCAGGAACAATACCCGGACAGGCTGCCAGTCTATCAGAAGGTGAACACGCACACGGGCCAACTGAGCAATTGAAATTCATGTAACCTGCATGTGTTTGGATTGTGCTAGGTAAGTGAAAGAAACCCATGAAGATATGGTGAGAACATGCGAAGTCCACAATGGGAGCACCCAGGTCTCCTTACTATTAGGTAGCAGCACTATAACTGTGCCACTGTGCAGCCCATATTACAAACATTTACTTTAAAATCTCACATCTGACTTTATGGTTGTGGTTTATGACAGACAGGCCTCCCTCACAATGGTTGTCTTTGTTACTTTGTGAGCTCAGAGTCTTAAACTGTCCCCACCAAATGACACACAAATTGGGCCAATCTGTGAAAGTCCCCAGCCGGAGGAGCATAAGGACGCCCTGATGACGCGCGTCATTTTAAATGTAGGCAGCCCGCTCCTCAGACCTCCACTGCACTTCCTCCTCTGAGTTGGGTGACAAATCACAAGGCTCCTTCCTCGGGAGGGACGCCGTCTCTCAGCTTCTCTTTACTCAAGCCGAGTCAGCACAGTGGCAGGAAAATCCATTTATCAACAGGTAGTGGGGTTACCTGGAGACTTTGTTTGATAGGAGCCTGAGCCAAACTGAGCCAAGCGCGCGTCCTCTTTTGCATTTTTTTATTTTCCTTTTTCTATTCCGGGTGGATTGTTTAGTTTGATGTGGAGTGCAGCTCAGGAGCAGCACACATCTGTCTCATTTATAGCATCAGCCACACACGCATGCCAGCCGTTACGACCTTCTCCAAAGCAGACTGAGTCCTCAGCTTCTCGGTAAGTCAAGTGTTCTTTATTTGTCAATGTTTTAAAGTGTTCACAACCCTTAAAGTGTTTGGACAAGCGGTTTGGTCTTAAAATTAATTCAAAGCATCTTTACTCACAGCGGTGAGCACAATAAATCCACACGGAGAAGTAAAGCAGAAAAGAAGTCAGCAGTGCAAAGTCCTCAAGTGATATCCTGGGTGGTCACATCCATAAAAAAGTGAACACCTGACGGTCCTGGAAGAGAGAGCCTCGACTATTAAGGGGTGATGCGGTTTAATATTTGCGAACCTTGCAGCTCTACGGTAATTACCTATGGTCACCGTGACTGCATGTGGGTAGGTAGGCATCTCTGTGATGGGCATACGCCCAGTTCAGGATGGGTTTCTGCTTTGTGCGCAGTACTGTCAGAATGGTCTCTTGCATCCTCTCACTCCGAAATCCAAGAAGCAGGTTTGGAAATTGGATGGACGGACGTGTGGTGCTGCTTTTCCTTTTGTGGTTGAGAGTTGGTTTAGTGTTGTCCAAATTGTTTGTAACACCCTGTGATACCATAACGTAATAAGTAGGCCCGACAAACGGAAGAGCAGTTACATGTAAAGAGCAACACGATAGAAAACAAAGAACAGCACAGCAGTGACGTGGTGCCATCTTACAGCTTCAGGGAACTCCATTCAATGCCACACTGGGTAGATGTGTTTATATGTGCCATCCTGTGACTGAAAGGCATTCAGTCCACAATGTGTTCCTACCTTGTGTTCAGTGTTCTCAGTATAAGCTCCAACATGGCTGGACTTGTAATGATATGTGAAGTGGTGAAGGCCTACAGCTCCATGGACCTGGGTTCAATTTCCAGCGTCAGTTAAGTGTGCATTCCTTTTGTGGCCTGGCATCCTGCCAAGGGTTGCCTTGTATTTAGTGTTAAACTGTCTGGTTGCACCCTGTGATCCCGGAAACAAGTAGGTCTGGTACAGAAGGGTGGGTACATGGTAAAGAGCAACATGGTAGAGAGCTGAAAATGGACAGGCATCCAGTCCAGGAGGGGCTACTGCCGTGTGCTCAGTGCTGTCAGATTTGTCTTTTGCATCTTTGGATTCCAGAATCCAATAAGCGGGTCTGGAAATCGGATGAATGGGCATGAAATAAAGAACAGTATGGCAGTGAAGTGGTGCCGCCTTACATTTCTGAGGTTCTGGGTTCATTACCTATCATACCACATTGAGCATATGTGAGTATGAGTGCCATCCTATGATGGACTGGCATTCAGCCCTGGGTGGGTTCCTGCTTTGTGTTCAGTGTTGTCAGTATAAGCTCTGGCACCGTGCAATCCCATAAACCAATAAACAGGTTTGGGAAACATGTAATAAGGAACAACATGAAAGTGAAGTGGTGCAGGCTTACAGTTACAATTACAGCACAGCCACACTGTGCTTATGTGGGTACGTGTGCCATTCAGTCCATGGTTGGTTCCTGCTTTGTATTCAATGCTGTCAGTAAAATCCCAAGAAAATGGATGGGCAGACAAGTACTAAAGAAAAGCAAGGCGGTGAAGTGGTGTAGCCTTACAGCTCCAAGTATCTGGGTTCTGTTTCCAGCCTGGCCAGTCTTCCTTGGATGAAAAGGCATCCAGTCCAGGGTGGGCTGCTGTTAGTATTTGCTCTGACACTGCGTGATCCCACAATACAATCAGCAGTGTGCAAAATAGAAAGCTGGATGGGCAAACTGCAAAAAACAGAAAGTCAGTAAAATGGTGCAGCCTTACAGCACTAAGGTCTTGGGTTCAATGCCCAGCATGGCCACATTGAGCATATTGTGTGCCTTTACTATGATGGACTGACATCTTCTCCAGTGTTGGTTCCTGCCTTGTTTTCAGTGTTGACAGAACTGTTTGTTGCACCTTGTGATTCCATAATCCAATAGGAAGGTCTGGAAAATGGAAGAATGGACACATGGTAAACACTGAGTATGGCTGTGACATGGTGCAGCCTTATGGGTCCTGGGGCGAGGGATCAATTCCCACTGTGGTCACTTTGAGCATGAGTGTGTTATGTGTGCCATTCTTGTGATGGAGAAGTATCTAGGCCGGGGTTGGTACCATGCCTTGTGCTCTGTGCGGTCAGTATGCACTCTTGCTGGTACCACTTGATCCGATAACGTAATAAGCAGTTTTGAAAAAGGATGGATGCATAGGCAGATAGTAAAGAAGAGCCTGGCAATAAAGTGGTGCACCTTTACGGCTCAAAAGGGTCCTGGGCTCAATTTCTAAGATGTGAATATATGCATTTAATAGCCTGGTATCCTGTCCAGTGTTGCTTCCTGTCTTGTGGTAAGAGCCGTCAAAACTCTCTGTTGCATCCTGTCTCATAACCCAAATGACAGGTTTGGTAAATGGAAGGATAGATACATGGTAAAAAGTGGCATGTTAGAGATGATGTGCGGCCTTAAAGCTCCTGGGACCCGAGTTTCAATGCCAACATGGCCACACTGAGTGTATCTGGGTATGTGTCTTTCTGTGATGGACAGGCATCCAGTCCAGGGTGGTTTCCCTGAACTCTGTGCTGCTTGTATACTCCTTGGCATGTTGTGATCCCTAATTCAATAAGCAGTTTGGAAAATGGATGGATGGATAGCCTGGCATATAGTAAAGGACACAAAAGTAGTGAGCAGGGTCCTGGCTTCAGTTTACAGGATGAGTTACGCATGCATTCCCCCGACTCAAAACTCTAGGGACCTGCTGTCTTGCCCAAAAGTAGTAATGCGGTGTTTGCATGTGCTCCCAGTGCTCATATGGTACTTGAGTTTGCTTCAAACTACAGTTGTTTGTTAGACAATTTGTATTAATATTTAAATATCAAATGTAAGGATGTTATACTCACTGTGGTGTTTGCTCTCCCAGTGCTCACGTGGTGTGCTCGTCTCCTTCCTACCGCATGTCCATGTGATGGCGTGTCACTTCCTCCAGAGTCACTTATTGTCTTGGGCCAGTTGTTGTTGGTATGGATGATGGCTCCTCAAAACCCTGTAAAGCTAGAAATGGATTCAGAAAATGGATGGGTAAATTACACCTCAATTTTATTTTCAGAGCAGCACCTGTTTGCAACAAGAACAAAAAATGCAATCAATTACTCTGTCTTTGTTTAAAAGCTGTGATCTGTAGGGGGCACCAGAGTCCCAAATACCAGACACAACCTCACAGACATGAGTCCCAGGTTCAAATGAAAGGTTTATTATAATACACCACCTCCAACACTTCTTGTCAACTGCGAATACAATCACAATTCACTGTCACTCTTTGCCCTCCTCTTCCACTCCTCCCAGGTGAGCTTTGTCCTTCCACTCGACTCCAAATCTCAGGGCTTCCTTTATACCATACCTAGGATTACTTACGATGCCAACGCAGTGCAACCTGGAACCACTTCCGGGTCAGATGGAACCTCTCTACAAAGGAGGAACACTCTGTCCCGCAGCTCCCCCTGGTGGCTCCCAAGCAGGGTTGCCCATTTCGAATACAACTCCCATGCAGCCCTGCAGGTGTGCCCATGGGAGATCCACCAGAAGGATGCTGCCACCAATCCCACTGGGGGAGCACATGGCCCCGGGGGGCTGCTCCCTTCCATCCAGCCATTAAAAAGGCCTTCCAGCCGGTTATGCACCCATCCATCCCAGCCAATCCTCTCTGACACAGCACACTCCAATTAAGAAGATATTTCATCCATCCATCCATTTTCCAACCCGCTGAATCCGAACACAGGGTCACGGGGGTCTGTTGGAGCCAATCCCAGCCAACACAGGGCACAAGGCAGGAACCAATCCCGGGCAGGGTGCCAACCCACCACAGAAGATATTTCAACACATGAGAAATTACAAAGAAGCCGAACTAAAAGAGTCGACGCAAACAATTTAACCTGCACAGCACCTTTACAGATGTGGGGCTGATGTACATGAATTTAACAATTGGGGTATGGGCAGGCTAAGTGAGGGGGTCCTGGGCCTTGTGCTTTCAGAGCATAGGCAGTTTTAAGTGAGGGGTCCTGGATCTTGTGCTGTAACAGACCACCCTGGACTAAGACACGGCTTGAAGGGAGGAGAAATTTAATGTGTACAGCCGGGACGGGCGCACCTCGTGGAGAATAAGGCTCCCGGTATAGTCGATTACAATTCAAAGGAAGACATTACAAGTTAAACAGTCCATGAATCAGTTTGTGAAATCCACGTCAGGTTTGCTGGGAAATGGACAAGCCCTGCGTCATCTGTTACTAGTGAACCAAATAAGGTGCCAGCAAGACACACACTCAGGTAATAAAAACTGAGACCCACGTGCTTTTGAAATAAAGCGTCTCAGACCTCCTCCACATTCCACCCATCACATTTCTCGATGGGTTAACCCAATTCAGAGCAGCGGAACTCCCTTAAATAAATCTGTAGGTTTTGTTCTGCCAGCTCCAGGCCGCCAAGTTATTATAGATCCCCCCCCTCACCCAAGTCCGTCAGTTCTGATCCATTTGAGTGTGAAACAGTGGTACCAGTCGAACGAAGAAGGCGTATTTCTAGAAAAGTGGAGAAAAGCAACGCGCTGCCGCCTGTGTGTGCTTTGAGTGAGCAGCAATTAATGACAGGGATGACATGAACACAAAGGTGGTGTTGTAAGAAACAAAGCGAGGGGGGGGGGGGTGGTGGGGTGGGGGTTTAAGAAGAAAAAAAAAAAAAAAAAAAATCACATGGCCGTGATTGCTTATGTCATGCTTGTTTATTGATTTTGTGCTCAAGTTTGTCAAGGGCGGAGGCACGGCAGCCTGGCGTAGGATACCGGGAAGTTAGGCACATTGTGCTTCACAGTTCTGAGGAATAAAGAAAACAGAAGCAAAGAATCACCAGTTTAACTGCAGGCTACAAAATGCAAATACCAACAACAACAACATTTATTTATATAGCACATTTTCATACAAAAAGTAGCTCAAAGTGCTTTACATAATGAAGAGAAGAAAAATAAAAGACAAAATAAGAAATTAAAATAAGACAACATTCATTAACATAGAAAGGAGTAAGGTCCGATGGCCAGGGTGGACAGAAAAAACAAAAAAAAACTCCAGAAGGCTGGAGAAAAAAATAAAATCTGTAGGGGTTCCAGGCCACGAGACCGCCCAGTCCCCTTTGGGCATTCTACCTAACATAAATGAAATAGTCCTCTTGGTAGTTCGGGTTTTTCACGGAGTCACTTGATGCTGATGGTCATACAGACTTCTGGCTTTTAATCCATCCATCATTGTTGGAACATCATGGTGCTTTGGGTAGATGGTGGTGGCTTTACTTTAGTATTAAATCTTTCCACCTTACTATTTACATTCTCCTCGCTATTATAGTTGGCACTATAAACGGACTGATTGGTTAGAATGTTTGAAAGTTTTAAAGCTGCTGATGAGTCAAAGAACCGTTTTTTAACAATATGCTTCTCATGAGTGTTTTCTATCATTATTTCTATATTAAAGAGTAGAAGAAAATGGTCTGATAGACCCGTATCAATGACCTGCTTTATATCAACTTTTAGTCCTTCAGTAATCACTAAGTCTAACGTATGACCTGCTTTATGTGTAGGCTGATTAACGAGCTGTCTCAAATCAAAAGAGTCCAGGAGGTTCATAAATTCTTTTACTTTCTGGTCACATTGATTATCTATATGAAAATTAAAGTCGCCGACTATTAAGAGTGTGTCATAGTTCGTAATTAAGATTGACATCAAGTCAGAGAATTCCTCAAAGAAAGACGCGTTGAATTTAGGAGGTCTATACACGGATAATACTAGAACGTGAGAATCTCCCTGAATAATAATGGCGAGATATTCGAAAGACTTGAATTTACCAAAACTTATATTTTTACATTTTAACCTGCTCGAGTAAATGTTTGCTAGCCCTCCACCTCTCTTTCCTTGGCGATCAGCACGAGTAAAACTGTAATCCGGAGGCGCAGATTCGATTAAAACAGCTGCGCCATCTGAGCTAAGCCACGTTTCACTTAGTGCAATAAAATCTATTTTTTTATCATTAATAAGATCGTTGATAAAAAACGTCTTGTTAGTTAAAGCTCTAACATTTAATAGAGCCATATTCAATGTTTCGGAGGAGCAGAGATGAATACTATGTGCGTTATTGATATATGGAACAGGAATTAAGTTATTTTTATTAGCGCCGCTCTGCGTGTATTTTTTGTTTAATCTATGATATGTTTTTATAGTTTTAATACATTGTTCATCTAAAGTAGTAACTTTAATTAAATTATTGGTGTTTATGCCGTATTGCCTAGATTTTCTATGTGCATTAAGATTGGTTATTACAGTATTATTAAATAACCAGCCACCCATTATATGATGCACCTAATAGGCCCCGGGCGTATCACAGCAGCATCATAACAAGCTTGGATCGAGTTTAATTCAAAACAGCACTTTCAGATAAAATGACATCATCTTCAGAAATACAATGCAAAAAATCCTGAGGCTACGACAACAACTCCATCATCAACTTGTCATTGCCACTCCATCCACTACAACAGTTACAGTGCATTCACGAAAGCATTCAGACCCCTGCACTTTATTGTATCGTAGATGTCATTTTAAATGAACACACTTGCCGGCTACACTCAATAAACCACAATGACCAGGTGAACACTCGTTTTCAGACAGGTTTGTAAATGATTAAAACTCTCTCCTCCCGAGACGTACACAGACCCTTTGCTGTGCCACTCCAAATTGAGCTCAGGTGTCTGCCATTTGCTTTAATCCTCCTCCAGATGTTTCGAGAACTTGACGGGAGTCCAACTGAAGTGATTGGACTTCCACTGCGTGGAAGGGCCCACGTGGGCCTGTTGTGTTCGGGTGCAGGAACAACAGAACACCTCAAGGTAATTTGGGGCACCCGTTTATTGAAAATGCGACTATAGGGATGACACCTGTTGTGGCGCCACTTTGCCTCATTTTTGGGGCTAAAAAAAAAAACTTTGAACCGAAAATCCAAGTGTCTTTTATTCGGTCAGTCACACGGAGTTCTGACTGGCAGCACATTCCTATCATGAGTGACGTCTCCTTCCAGGATTCCAGTGGCTTTGTTCTCGTGGGCCCGAAAAAGGGGTCCTCACTGGGCAGATTCTGGGTGCTGGAGGGGGAAGAGAACTGGGTGAGTGGCAGCACCCTCTCATGGCACACGGGGTCATTACACTCCTTGTAAGCGCCCCTTGAGGAGACCTGCAGACGCACATACGTCACTCTGTGTAAAGAAGTCACACTGCAAGTGTAAACTGGACTGAGTAAAGCTGGATGGATGACACAGTAATGTTCTCAAACCCATTTTCGAGTTTCGGGGAGCTACAGCCTAACCCAACAGCACTGAGCGCAAGCCAGGAATCAACCCTGGACAGGGGGCCAAGCCATTAGAAGGCCTAGACGGACGATTCATCAACTACCTGACCCATCTCCCTGCTCGGTCCTGCTTTGTGTCTCATGCTGTTGGGATTGGCGTCTAATGGAAAACTGGCTTCAGAACCTGGAAGAAGGAGAAAGTGTGGAATGGACTGACAACGGTGACAGGTTAGGGCTGGCATAGGAGGAACGCAAACAATTTGCAATGTGCAATTTCTACATAAAAACAATAGGAACAGTCTGAATGCCACTCAATACAAATTGAGCCTACATCAGCAGCACAAGGCAGGACTCGACCTTGGACTGGTGTGCCAGGCCATCGCAATTAAGCAATATTAGACACTTCAAAAAATAAAAGTGTTAGGTGATGAAATCTTGAAACTACCACATTAACCAACCGATTCTGGAAGTGAAGAAATGAAAACTGGTGGGGTAAAAATGCCAGCAAATGACGTCACACAGCAGGAACGATCAAATCCCGGAAGACAACTTTAAAGGCAACCGAATTACACGACACGTTTGATGCGAGTTACGGTAACCAGAGGACTAAAAGGTCACAGAGCTCTGACTGTTTGCTCTCCACAGGTGAACACTTGGGACTTTTTCTTTCTTTAAAGTGTTCCTTCCGTGGCCAGCCTAAGTGAGCCTCCATAAAGCACATACAGGACACTTTTCTTGTGCTTCCCCAATATTTGTCAAGATGAGGCCGAAGATCGTTTCCTCTTCCCTTTTTACTAACAGCTGAACTGATTGGCTGGTCGGCCCTCAGCCATCTCTTTTTTTGAGCCGAGCTGGTGATGGTTGACCAGAAGAAGGTCCCAATGCTGAAGTGCATTTTGTTTTTTTATTTGGCAGAGCTTTGTCAGCTCCCACTGTAATTGTAGTCTCCGGACTTGTGATGACGTGACCAGTTAGATTCTCTCTTCCATGTGACACCTTGCACTGTATTTCTATTGTGTCTTTTCTTGCTCTCCTCTGAAAATGTGAAACCTAATTGCCAAATGCCACAACTACACAGAAATGACTTCATAAACACGCCTGCTGACTTTCAACATCCACAGATCCTTGTGTTCACCACACATTGAGAATAAACTTCCATCAGTAGTGTTATATCTATAGGCAATAATATTGTACTACTAAAAAGGAAGACGACGGAGACAGGCTCAAAGTGATAAACTTTAACAGGTCCTTTTACCAAGATCGTTTCAGAGTACACGTTACACCACCTTACTATTATTGACTTCCTAACAGCTCCCCAATACCCATAATTCCTTACTACTACGGAATCCCTAAAAGTTCAGACTTACAACATACTACATGTAGCTTCACGCCACACCATTAAAAAGGTCCAATCACATGACATAATGTTTCTAGTGCGGTCTTATCCAGTGATGTAGTTTGACACCGCTAGTGACTCCGTCAGACTGGTCTGTGACTCGCCCAGTTTGATCCTCTCTTAAAGTTGTAGTGGTGAACTTGGGGTGTTTGTGTGTGTGTGAGAGCTGACAACCAATGACTGCTCATCCTGACATACAGTGCGGGTAATGCAGCAGTCAGTAAACAGGGAAAACGTGTGGACCTTGAAAACAGAAGAGCAGCTCATCTGTCTGACGTCTCGTGTAATACGACAAAACTACGACAGAATGGAAAAAAGAAAAAGAACAAAGGGCTGAGACTGCGGCTCAACTTCTCTTACTTACCCAGAAAGCATTCTTACAGAACCAGCTTTGTCAGGCTGTCAGAAAAAGGGGCGAGCACGTGTCACTTTGGAAACGTGCAACTGTGTTGGAAAGTCGTCACCGAGTCACGTACTTTTGTCACCCTCTGCAATTTCGAGTCATGAAATTTGACATGATTTGGGCAACCAGATCGCCAACTGCAGTCGTCAAACTTGATATCCCCTAAAATGAATGCTTGTTTCCCATTGCAGCCCCTCCTTCTCGGACCCGTCTTTAAACTTACATCAGCTATACTGTCAGATGAAGGACCTGCACACATCAGGTGACCAGATGGGACCTTTTTTTTTGTGTCCCTTCTGTAGGCAGCTTAGTTGAGCCTCCTTAAAGCCCATACAGGACAGTTTACATTTTTCTTATGTTCTCCCAATTTTTGTGCATCCCCATATTAGCACAGCTAATGGCATCCTGATAAGCACAATGTGGTTGCATCACCAAAAGTGGACAAACAGGCAAGGCAAAAATGTTACGATTTTAGTGACTCTAAATACGAAGTTCATTTTCCAAAAAGATAATTCCAATGTGGATGGCCCGGTGCCACACCATGACGTGGAGTTTGCATGTTCTCCTCCAGTCCACATGGGTTTCATCTGAGCGCTTCGGTTTCCACCCACAGTCCAACGACATGCAGGGTTAGGCCATGTCACATTATGTGACTTTTCCAGTGAATTTAACTTGTAGGTCAGGTCAGGTTGGGGAGCAGGCACTGGTACAGCATGTGGCCGCACCCACCACACAATGAAACGGCTCAGGATCCTGGTTGGCAACCCACCAGGCAGACATGCGGTCCCAATGCCACCCTCCGGAAATGACCCTCTATCTGCTGCAACCAGGTGTTACGTGGGTATCCCTTTAGTCTGGCCCAGCCACTCAGGACCTCAACAATGAGCCGGAGCACCCCCGGGGAATCAAGCCACGTGGCCAAAGTGGCATAACTGACATTCCCTCACAATAAAGGCCAGCGGTGCCCAAGGATTCTCTGAAGAGACACATATGAAGGAGTCCAGTCTCAGTCTCAGGTCACTGGATAGCGTCCATGTCTCACAAACAGGGAGCACCAGGACTCTAAGACTTGGACCTTCGTCCTTTTGCAGATATCAGGAGCGCCACACTCCCCCCCCATGCTCTCCATTTATTTAATCTAGGCAAGCTAGAGGCAGTAGGTGACACACACTGCCATGAAGGACAGTCTGAGGTCCCCAGCGACTCGCTCCATCTAATCCACAAGCAGGTTGAATTCTGACTTAAAGTGGTGGCTGTGTGTGCATTAGAGTTGACAACCAATGTGTGTAAGAAATAAGGAACACGGGTATAATGCACCTCACAAAAAGATGAAAAGCTCATCTGTCAATCGTCTCAGGTTTTACACACCACAACAGAATGGGAAAAAAGAAAGAAAGGGAGGGCCAAGTCTATGGCTGAACCTGCTAACCCTTCATACAGCATCGGGCAGCACGCTGTTGGCTACAAGAAAGAGGGGCGAGCAAAACTGTGCTGGGAAGTCGGCGCGCAGTCACTAAATTTGATATGCCCAGTGATTTTCAATAGTGTCATTTGCTTATAGCCAGTCTGGTTAGAAGTCACATAATGTGACATCAGCTTTAGGCGGACTGGCAATGCCAAACTGGCCCCCGAGTCACATTTGCATTTGTGGGTTTACCCTGATCAGGTGGTGTTCCTGCTGTGGAGTCAATGCCTGCTGGGATGACCTCCAGCTGCACCACAACCCTTCCCTGGATCAGTAAGTTAAGAAAATTGATGGATGATTTGAAGGTAGGCAAACAGCGGCAGAAAGCATTCACAAACAGGCAGAAGGTTCTTAACTGTAGATCAAAACAAGAAGCCGAGCAGACGACAAAGTTCAAACTCCAGGAAACCAAAGCAGAACTCAAAAACAACAAGGAAGCAGGAAGTCCAAGCTGGTGGCTGTCACACAGGTGAACCAACACTCAACTCACATACTAGAGGAATTTTCAGAGTTCCCACGTGAGGCGCCTCACTTTTAGCCTTTGCCGCGTTCACAGAAATGGGCAGCCGCTGTTGATTTTCTCATCAGTCTGCACCAAAACCAATCCAAGATAAGGTCTAATCTTTTAACTGTGTGTCATCATAGCTCCAAATACAGTTTGACCGCAAAAAAAAAAGTTTCTTGATGGCCCGGTTAGCATCATTTTTTTCCCTACCCTAGTGTTCTCGATTGTCTGCCACTATGCCTTTCTCAATGACCCCTCTTCAGTGAGGCTCAGCCTGCCTTCCTGAACCTTCCTGGACTTATCACTTGTAATGCAATTCTTCCAGGGTTCATGGCATGCAGAGCTCAGAGTACCTGTGTGAAATTTCACCCATCCAGACCCACCAATCTTCAGAGTAATATGCTGCTTGCATCCGTGACCACCTTTGAGCGGATACTGTGATATTGCTTGAATTTCACACATGCACTCTCATCCTCCTTTGTGTGTGTGAAAGGTCAATGTTATGTTACAACTCGGCAGAACTGTACTCTCTTAACTGTCCTACTGGGAGCTCCCACTTCAAAGGGGGCTCCTCATACAAATTCCTGATCGGAAACTTGTATTTCCTGTCTGTGCCACAGCATAACCAAATGATCAGCTAATACCACAATCCGCAATTTCTGTGTCACCCTCATGTCACGGCCACGCAATGAACACTGCATAGCAGTCACAATAGACACAGATGGGAGGGGCTAGGCAAATTATATACTAAGGGAAGAGCCAATAGCAACTCCCCCCCCCCCCCCCCCCAACTCCCCAAGTGTGGTTATCTGAAGCCCCCAGTCTAGTCCAGGGCTGTGGTCATTCCTGTCACATGCAAGTCAAATCCTGCTGAGCCCCACCCCTGTAGCTCCACCCCTTTAACCTTACTGCATATTTCATTGGCCTTCCTGGCTCGGTCTGCCATCTCATACTATAGGAGCACTCCTGGGTTTAGTGACCGAGGGTTCAGACGGTACACCACTGGGAACCTGGTTCAACCTTGACCTCTCAGCCGCTCTGTGACCCAAAGTGCACCAGTTAACCTGCCAGCGCTATAACTGTAAAACTATAACTTCTACTCTACAAGCTTCTACTTGTTAGGCACTTTAGGATTGCATTTATGGAGAAATACTAAATTAATAATTAAATAAAAATGAAAATGCAGTGGAGTCAGAAAGTCTTCAGACCCCCTTTACTTTCTGCACACTTTCCATTTTACCGTTGTTTATAACAATGTACACGTGCAATTTTTGCCCATCAATCCACACTCAGTGACTTACAATGACAAAGTAACAACATATGACCAGAAAGGTTTGCAAATTTGTCAAAAATCAAAAACTGAAGATCTCTCCCTTCTAGAAGTGTTGAGACCCCTTAACTCAGTGCTTTGTTGAAGCCCCGGGAATTCTAGGTTTAAATCTTTTAGACAAGTCTCTCCAAGCTTTGCACACCTGGATTTGGGCAGTTTATTCCATTGTTTCTGGAATGACCTAGCAAGCTTCATTAGATCGAATGGAAAAAAATTGTGAGCTGCCATCTTCAGGTTTCTCCACACATGTTCTATGGGGTTCAACTGTAGGACCTGCCTGGGCCACTCAAGGACACTTGGAGACTTGGGTGTATTTTTCAGGTCACTGAATGGTCTCCCCAGTCTGAGGTGATGTGCACTCTGGAGCAAAATTTCCTCAGGAACCTCTCAGTATTTGGCTGAGGGGACCAGTTTGGACCAGTCTTCCTGTCCCCGTAACATGATGCTGCCGGTAACATGCTTCACTGCAGGTATGGTCATTAGGCAGGTGAGGAGCAGTGGCAGGTCTTCGACCTGCTGCTTGGAGTTCTGCCCAAAGAGTTCAATTTTTGTCTCATCAGACCACAATCTTTTGTCTTAGGTTCCTATTTCTTTAAACATTTCATTTGTCTTTTACGTAAGAATGGGTTAAACGTCTGACTGATGAAGTGTTGCTGAGATGGCAGGCTCTACCATCTCAGCAGAGGACTTGTACAGCTCTGTTAGAGTGACCCCTGGGTTCTCAGTCACCTCCCTGACCAAGGCCATGTTATAAGTTTGTTATAATATTAAGTTTAATGTCACTGTCTCTGTGCAGACATTTTAAATCGGTTTTTCTTTTCTTTGTACATACATAGCTGAGCCAGATTTAGTATAAAGGGGCTCAGCATTTAGAATTGCTGGACCAAGCATAGTACAAGATAGACAAAAGACAGCTGGGGGAATGTATAGTCAGCCTAAAGGCAGGTGTATACTATTTTGTCCTCTGTTAAAAGTCAGCAAAAAAATCTTTCCTCGTTTGGAAATGGACTATTTGCCGACGTGGGGGCCTGCACGTGGAGGAACCAGTAGAAAAGACTTGGACATCAGCTAAACACTTTGAAGCCGATGGACGGACGGAAGGTTATGTCATCTGTCCTGAAAATCCTTTCAGCGCAGCGACGAAAAATGACAAACTGTACACAAAGTGTTGTCATGGCTTCCTTCGTCTGTTATGCCGCGTAAATCGTCATTAAAGAAAGCCAAGTTATTTTCTCTTATGTGATTTTTTTACCGTCGTTATCACTATGGAAGGGATATCGCCTTTTACATCCATATAGTTTCAGGTTACTTGAAACGCCGCAATTAAAAAGAACTTATTCAAACTAGGGAGCTACCGCCCACTAAAGGAACAGGCCCTTCTTACCCAGTTACTCGATGTACACCTGCAATAGGAGCCCTCGTGGTTCCAAACGTCTTCCATTTTAGAATTACTGAGGCAACTGTGTTAGTGGGAACACTCAAAACCTTTACACATGGTTTCAGCCCCTTGCCCTGTTCTATGCTTGACCACATTTTGATTACAGAGGCCTACACAGAGTTCCCTGGATTTCATGGCTAGGTTTTGTCCCGACAGGCAGTGCGACTTGTAGGACCTCCTATTCAGTACAGGCCCACGTGTGCCTTTCTACTTGATGTCCAATCAACTGGCCACAGGCGGGCTCGAGTCCTAGACACATTTCAAGGAGAATTCAAGCAAATAGGAGACACCCGAGCACAATTTGGTGTGCCACTGTAATTAGAATAGAAGTTTAATGTGTCACTGTGCTCTGTGTAAATATTTTAAATTTGCTTTTCTTTTCTTCTCACATGTACAGCTAACACAAAGCCAGATTTAGTACAGGGGCACAGCATTTAGAATTGATAGGCAAGCATCTTAAGACAAGGGCAACTGCGAAATGGGCAACGTGCACTATAGAGTCAGCATGACACTGGATCTTCTTTTCCTTGTTTGGAATGGCATGATTTACCCAAGTAGGGGCCTGCACATGGAGAAATGGTATAAAGCCTTGGAACATTGCCCGGCACAACTTGAAGCCGACGGACGGATGGGAGATAACGTCATCCGATCCTGAAAATCCTTCCAGCGCAGTGACGAAAATGGCAGACTGTAAACATTGAGCTCCCACTTCGGTGAAAAGTCTTGTCATGGCTTTCTTGTCTGTTATGCCGCGTAAATCATCATTAAAGAAAGCCAAGTTATTTCTCCTATGTGACTTTGTATCGCTAATGGAGGGATATTGCCTTTTTATATTTTATCTATAATATAAAAAAGATCTTATTCCAACCAGGGAGATAGCACCCCAAGCCGCATAGAGCCACACAATAGGGTATGAACACGTCTAGGAGTGAGAGATTACCGTTTTTTAACCTTTCTACAAAATGTGTTCACTTTGACATTATGGGTTATTCAGTGAATATTGGTGGATAAAGAAAGCTCATTTCTTCATGTAACATTTAAATCTACAGTTAAATAAAGTGTGCAGTGAGTGAAGGGTCTGAAAACTTTCTAAATCCACGGTATGTGGGGTGCCCTCTGTAATGCTGAACTAGTGGCATTTTTATGGAGGAAGAACTGTCGCTTAGTGTATTTCAAGGTGTTTAAAAATCATTTCATGCTGAGGTGATGTTCCTTATTCCCATCTGGGTCACTGTCTGTGTGCAGTCTGCATGTCCTCCGTGCCCTCCAAGTGACCCTAAATTGATTTGGAGTTAGTGTGTGGGTGTGAATGTGCGTATACATTTATGGGCTGGCGTCCCATAGAGGTCGGGCTCTTTCCTTGATCCCGAGGCCTCCTTCACTGATATTACGAGTTCAGAACATGAAGGGGTATTTGAACGAGTTTCCTCTATTTAAATTTTGGCATGGCTGGGCAGCTCAAACAAAAAACACGACTGAACAATGGAAGTTTGTTACATGTAATGGTTAACAAGACATTTGAACCGCCAGCTAATAATGTGGTCAGCCTTATCAGGATAGGAAAATATCCAAACACATTCTTCTGTCTGTTTCCTAAGCCTCTGATTTCCAGGAATGGGCCGTGGGGTGCACATGGCAACAGGATGGGTCACAAGGCAAACACCAGTGTCTGGACAGGATACCCCTCAATCAAAACGAACGTCTCAGAACCTGCATGTGAAAGAGTGAGAGCACCATGGACAGTAGGGTGCAGTATGCCCAGTGGGTTTGTGTGGCATTGAGAGAAATGTCGGTTGTCATGTAGACTTAACTGGCTTGATCTGGTTACACCACTGGAAGCAGAAGGGCAAATGGCCCCCCAAAGTAACAGACTCTTCAACAGAGTAGGCAATCAAAAGGCCCTTTAAAAATCTTATATGTGCAGGGACACTGGGAGCCATTAGGAGTTGCATCCTGGTGACACTGGTGGAAATGTAAAAGATGGAATACAAAACCACACTTCTGGGTGAGAGACGGCAGGCACTTAAATGGTGGGAGGAAGGCAGGCCAGGATCTGGAGCCAGAGTAAGTGAGCTTATGTGCTGCTTTGTGGTGGGCATCTGGACAAGCTGTCTCACTTGTTAAGCAGGGGCTCAACACCACTAGAGGCAGAAAGTGTTTCTCAAATTTCCATTACTTTGAACTTAATATTCTCCCTCATCCCTCCATGCAGTTAATTTATGTCTAAATACGTAAGGTGCTAAGTTTGTCTTTCCGAGGTGCAGTTTTCAATATACGAGGTGGCAGAAAGTTGAAGACTATCCTAGCAGTAATGAGCATGAGGTAGGACCCCCTTCTTCGATAGGATGCCAGTCAACACATGGCACTTAAATGTGCACACACACTCACACTGCGCCAATTTATAGTCAATCTGACCTGCACAACTTTGGGGACTACCCAGAGAAATTTGAACTAAGCAACCCTGGACCTGTAAGCCAACAGTGCTAACTGCATACCTGCGCATTAAGACTATTTTTTGGAAGCTCCCGCTATGTTTCAGACTGTAAATTTGGCATGTCCGTGACACTTGGCATGTCCGTGACACAAGACAGAAGAGACGAAAACAAAATCACAGGTAACACAGAAAATAAACCAACCTGGGGGTCCTTGAAAAATGTCTGTCTGGCCGACAGCAACAGGCCATTGGCCTCTCGCTAAATGCTAGACAAGCCTCTGACATTGGGGATCACCTGCTAGCTGGCACTGACATTAATGCATGAGGTGACAATTTAAGAGTACTTTTAAAATGTATGACACGAGTGGACAATTTTGTTGTGGCTCGCCACACTAAGAAGGACTTTAACAAAACTAAAATAGAACAATAATGACAGATAGTGCTTTTCACATCTATCTATCTCTAAGATAGATAGATAGATAGATAGATGAAAGGCACTATATAATAGATACCTTCTACCAGACTACTTCTTCCACAATGCACCTTCTTCTCTTATTACCTTTTCTTCCTCCTCTCCCAGCTCCGACTCCAAAGGCTGCATGTAGCACTCCCTTTTTGAACCTAACCCAGGAGAACTTCTGGGGGACTCACTTCCCAATAGCTCCCCATAGCGGCACCTGTGGAACACATCTGAGCAGCCCTACAGAACCACAACTCCCATGCTGTCCTTTGGGTATCCACATGGGGTTTGCCAGATGAACGCTGCCCTTCCAGTACTCATTACTCACCCCAGTAACACCAAATGTCCCAGCTGGAATGTCCCACACAGTGTCCATCCGGTTTACTGGCCTCCCAGACAGGTAGGACATTCCCATTCCATTCCTGCTCGCTGTATCTTTCATTCAGTTTCATTCAGACCACACACCCTGTGTAGGCCTCCTGTCTATTTATGTGACGGGGGGTCATATTTATCTGCCTGCCTGTCTACCCACGACAATAGCTAGTACTTTATTTGTTCCCAGGAAAAATGAGAATTGTTATGGAAGCTCAGAAAGAACATACTTGGTGTCTTTTTTAGAAGCTATTCACAATCTTGGGCAAAGTCCACAGCTCTTGCCTGGCTTTTTTATACCACTGCTAAGTTGACGCTAATATGATGGGACTTGCCACCCTAGCAAGAGGGTACTGTGTCACAGCTACTAAACCACAAAATGTTGCAACTGTAAACGCAAGAATAATATGAACAACAATTAACATTATTCAAGAGGCCATTTACAAGAAAACTAATGATAAACTTGGATTCTCTATTATCTATACCCCCCTAAACGCCATATTCAGTTGCAGTTGCTTTTGAACATCAGGGAATTTATGACAGACCATGTGCTGCCCTCCATTGGCCAGGAGCTCTTTTGCTTCTCTGTCTCTTTCTAAGAACAGGGTCGGGTATCTCAAGCATCCTGGCCACCTGCCCCCTAGTGTCTTGCAGGAATATTGCTCGTTTTATGACTTCCCACTACCACTACTGTCTTCTGGGGTCTTGCTGGATACTGTCCCCTTCTCTTGTGCTTTTCCTTTTTTTCCCCCCAGGCATCCATCATACGATTTTACATAGCATTTGCACAAAGTACACAAAGGAACAAGTTCACATGAAACAGTGTGCAGAATTCTCGATTACCCGTTAAGGTCTGCACACTTTTTCCATCACCATCCAGTTTCCAGATTAGGGCAAAGGTGACATTTGGTTATGGGATAAGTGATGTCCAGTAATGGAAAAATCGAACCAAGACAAAGCACCCGTTTACATGATGCGATCAGGCAGCACACCTCTGGCACAGCTGAGCAACAGGAGGAGGACGTCTCGTAGGTGGGTCTTAATGTGGCCGTCTACACATTGGCTGTGAAGTAGGAACAACGGGTTTGGTTAAAGGCTTCATTATTTTGAGAATGATTGCTTGCCAAACCACAGACTGAAAGCAGATAACAATCACAACAGGAAGTTTGCCTACGTGATTAAGAGAGCATCCCTCGCTTACAGACTGCTCGAAGGACACTGCAAGGACAAAATGACATCCATCTATCCATTTTCTAACCTGTTTAAACCAATTCTAAGTTGCCTGTCCCAGCAGAATAGTCAATGTCAATTAAATTTTAATTTACATTGGCCTGGGAGAGTCACCCATTTGTAATACTTGTGTATCCATTTTAGGACCATGGTGGGGCTGGTGCATATCCAGGCAGCAATGGGCACAAAACTGGCATTAGGCGTAGAGAAGATACCAGTTAGCTATAGTAAGAGACACCATATTGGAGGAGGCCTGACTTTGCATTTCTCTTCGTATTCACATGGGCCTTCCTATGGATACTCCAATTTCACCCTACAACCAAAGATATGCTGCATGTGAAATTGCCCCAGCATGCTGTGCTTGACTGGCATCTCATCCAGTGCCCGCATATATCAAGCGTCTCAGACTAGGAAAATGGTGCTAACTGGCAGAAGAATCTTAGAGTGATGCAAATTTAGTCCTACTCTTAGCAGTCGGAGTTAAGCATTTTATCACCTCTCCGGAGAGGTGGCTCCGAGGCTAGGGATTTGCACTGGCAATAGAATCCCGTAAACGGCAAAAGTGACACCACTTTGTTGGGCCCTT